>NW_006921953.1:3310351-3345991 GCF_000298275.1 Orycteropus afer afer | reverse complement strand
TGACATTTTCACAATGTTCAATCTTCCTATCCATGAGCATGGGATGTTCTTCCACTTATGTAGGTCTCTTATGGTTTCTTGAGGTAGTTTTTTATAGTTTCTTTGTAGAGGTCTTTTGTGTCAATGTCTGATTTCTTGACTGCTGCTTCCAGGGGTGTTGATTGTGGAGCCAAGTAATATGAAATCTTTGACAACTTCAATCTTTTCTCATAGAGTTTTCTTCAAAGACTTTAATATCACAGATTATTTGTTCAGTATACAGATTAAACGAGTATGGTGAAAAGATACATCTCTGATGCACACTTTCCTGATTTTAAACCATTCAATATCACCTTGTTTTGTTAGAATGACTGACTCTTGGTCTATGCACAGGTTCCTCATGAGCACAATTAAGTGTTCTGGAATTCCCATTCTTTACAAAGTTATCCATAATTTGTTATGATCCACACAGTCAAATGCCTTTGTATAGTCAATAAAACACAGGTAAACATCTTTCTGGTGTTCTTTGCTTTCAGCCAAGATCCATCTGACATCAGGAAAGATAACCTTCATTCCACATCCTCTTCTGAGACCAGCTTGCATTTCTGGAAGTTCTTTATCAATATATTACTATAACCATTTTTTAATTATCTTCAGCAAAATTTTACTTGCTTGTGATATTAATGATATCATTTGATAACTTTCACATTCTGTTGGGTCACCTTTCTTTGGAAAGGGTACAAATATGGATCTCTTCCAATCGGTTGGCCAGATAACTGTCTTCCAAATTTCTTGGCATAAATGAGAGCACCTCCAGTGCTGCATTTGTTTGGGAAAACATCTCAATGGATATTCTGTCAATTCCTGTGCCTTGTTTTCTACCAGTTCCTTCAGTGCAGCTTCAACTTCTTCCCTTCAATATCATTGGTTCTTGATCGCATGCCACTTCCTGAAATAGTTGAACATCAATCAATTCTTTTTTGTACAGTGACTCTGTGTATTCCTTGCATCTTCTTTTGATGCTTCCTGCATCATTCAATATTTTGCCCATAAAATCTTTCAATATTGCAACTCGAGGCTTGCTTTTTTTTCATCAGTTCTTTCAGCTTGAGAAATACCGAGTATGTTCTTCCTTTTTGGTTTTCTAACTCCGGGTCTCTGCACATTTCATTATAATACTTTACTTTGTCTTCTCAAGTCATTCTTTGAAATCTTCTGTGCAGCTCTTTTAGCTTGTCATTTCTTCCATTTGCTTTAGCTACTGTCCATTCAAGAGCTTTAGTGTTTGGTGTGTAATTTTGTCTTTGACTGCTAACCAAAAGTGTAGTGGTTCAAATCCACCAGCCACTCCACAGAAGCAAGATAAGGCATTCTGCTTCCATAAAGATTTACAACTTTGGAAATACAATGGGAGTCGTTATGAGTCAGAATCAACTCGATGGCCATGAGTTTTTTGAGTATTAACTAGTCTCCCTTGTAGGTATATAGATATTATCTTATCACTCACAGCATTGTATTTCAAGTTAGATCTTGAAATGATCTTTTTGATGATGAACGTGACACCATTCCTCTTCAATTTGTCATTCCCAGCATAATAGACCATATGATTGTCTGATTCAAAATGGCCAATACCACTCCATTCCAGCTCACTAATTTCAAGGATATCAATCTTTATGTGTTCCATTTCATTGTTTTACAAATTCCAAGTCTCCTACATTCATACATTCATGTTACAATTGTTAATGAATCTTTGCAGCTGTTTCTTCCCATTTTGGATTGTGTCCCATCAGCAAATGAAGGACCTGGAAGCTTTACTCCATCCCTGTCATTCAAGTCAACTCTACTTTGAGGAGGCAACTCTTCCCCAGTTGTATTTTGAGTGCCTTCCAACTTGAGGTGCTCATGTTCATGCACTATACCAGAGAATGTTTCTCTGCTATTTATAAAATTTTCAAGTAATATGTCAGACAGTGTTTCATTGCTATTTGTAAGGTTTTCAGTGGCTAATTTTTTCTAAAGTAGCTACTGTCTGTTTTAGTCTTGAAGCTCCTTTGAAATATGTCCACCATGGGTGACCCTGTTGGTATTTGAAATAATCAGTAGCATAGTGTTTTGGTCCTCTAGTGCTGCTCTAACAAAAAATACCACAAATGTACAGCTCCAACAAACAGGAGTTTATTATTTTTCAGTTTTGGGGGCCAGATAGCTGAGTTCAAAGTGCCAGCTCTATGGGATGGGTGAAAGCCCCTCAACCTTCAGCTTCAGCTCTGCCTCTTGCTCCTAGCCCACTGCAGGTGGAGGCTTCTCTTAACTCAGACAGCTGCTGGATGCTGTCAAACAAACCCAAGGTTGACAAATAAAATGGCACAGTCCCAAGATTACCAAACAACATGGCAAGCCATTAGTTCAAGTCCAGAGACAGTTCCAAGATCAGCAAAAAACATGGTAGGCTGCTGAATGAAGACTCAGCCACATGCAGGGTCCAAGCATGCCAAAAAGCTCAGAGATCTTTCTCAAAGCTGTCTTCTTATATACTAGAAGCAGACCACATCCCTAAGGCAGCTACTCAGCTGCTCCAGTAGATCCCACCATGGAGTTGATTACCAGTCTCATCATAGTAATAACTGCATCCAGCTGCCCAGACACTCAAAAGTAGGCCCAGCCAAGTTGACACATAACTTTAACTACCACACATAGCTTACAGCCTCACATGCAAACCAGTATGCCAATATGACAAACTGACAGAAGAGTGTCATCCTTGTAGGGAGATAGATATAAATACAGATATAGATATTTATTTTGACATATACAGAGAGAGAGAGAGAAATTTGTCTCTCAAGGAAACACCTCACGCAGTTGTAGAGGCTGAGAAGTCCCAAGTTTGTGGGTAAGATGTCAGTCTGGAGGCTTCTCTTGACTCCAAGACCCTCCAAGATGAAGGGTCTGACAAACTCAAGGTCATCAGTAGGCAATACTGCAGGCTGCTGGCTGTAGAGACTGACAAATCCAAGCTGATGGCAGGTTGATGGCTCACAGGCTGAGAAGGCAACAATTTCAAAATTGGCAGGCAGTATAGCAGGCCGCTGGTTCAAGTCCCAGAAATGGAGATCAGATGATGATGAGCCAAATGCAGTATCCAGATTAAGCAAAACACCAGAGAAATTTGCCAGAACATCTATACATATAGGAAACAGGACACACCCCTGAGGAAATGCCCTTTCAACTGATTGGCTAATCTCAGCAACCTTTTGCTGAGATTGCTAATCTCAGCAATCAATTGGCTCATCTGAGCAGATCTCAGCCAATCTCATCATGGAGTTGATTACACTATTTGAGATCTCATAACTGGGGATGACTACATTAAAACTGCCAAACCACTGAGAATCTTGGCCCAGCCAAGTTGACACACAACCTTAACCATCACAACACATAAAGTATCTTCTCAGACCAGAATGCAATGAAACTAGAAATAAGTAACAGAAGGAACACTGGAAATTTCACAAATATATGGAGACTAAGCAGTGTACTCTTAAAAAACCAATGAATCAAAGAAGAAATTACAAGGAAAATTAGAAAATAGTTATGGAAGAATGAAAATGAAGCCACAACATACCAAAACTTATGAATGCAGGCAGAGGGAGAGTTATCATCGTAAATGCCAACATTAAAAATGAAAAGCAATCTAAAATCATTAATGTAACTTTATACCTCAAAGAACTATAAAAATAAGAACTAAGCCCAAAGCCATCAGAAGGAAGAAACATTAAATGTCAGAGAAGAGAAAAATGAAATAGATATTAGAAAAACAGTAGAATCAATGAAACTAGAAATTAATTCTTTGAAAAAAAATCAATAAAATTGAAAAACCTTTAGTTAGACTGACAATTATAAAAGATGCAAATAAGCAAAACCTAAAATGAAAATGTAACAGTGAAACTGACCTTACAGAAATGAAAAGGATTAGAAGAGAATACAGTGAACACTTGTATGTCCAAAAATTAGGTAATATAGATGAAACAGACATTTTCTAAAACCACACAAGCTACCTAAACCGACTAAAGAAGTAGAGAATTTCAACAGAACTATAAAAAGTGAAGCGATTAAATAAGTAATGAAAAACCTTTCAAGTCCAGGACCAGATGAATTCTACCAAATAATTAAAAAAGAATTAATACTAACCTTTCTCAAAATCTTCACACACACACACACACACACACACACACACACACACAAAGTGGAGGGAACATTTGCTAACTCATTCTATGAGACCAGAATTACTCTGATACAAAAGCAAGATAAAGACAGCACTAGAAAAGAGAATTCCAGCTGAAGTCCCCATTCATCTGTCAGTTTGTTGTACTATAGGGTCTTGCATGTTGTTGTGATGCCAGAAGCTATGCAACTAGTATTTCAAATACCTGCAGGGTCACCCATGGTGGACATATTTCAGTGGAGCTTCCAGACAAAGATTGACTAGGAAGAAGGATGTGATGGGCAACTTCTGAAAAAATTAGCCACTAAAAATCTTATGAACTGCAGTAAAACATTGTGTGATAGAGTACCAAGATGTAATGAATAACTGTGAAACATTATCTAACTCAGTGCCAGAAGATGAGCCCCTCAGGTTGAAAAGCACTCAAAATATGACTAGGAAAGAGCTGCCTCCTCAAAACAGAGTCAACCTTAATGACATAGCTGGAGGTAAACTTCCGGGACCTTATTGGCTGATGGAGCAAAACTCAAAATGGGAAGAAACAGTTGCAAACATTCATTAATAATTGGAACATGCAATGTATGAAATATGAATGTAGAAAAATTGGAAGTTGTCAAAAATGAGATAGAACACATAAAGATAGATATCCTAGGTGTTGTTGTTGTTATGTGCTGTCGAGTCAGCCCCGACTCATAGCAACCCCTCCTAGGGTTTCCCCGAGTCAGCCCCGACTCATAGCAACCCCTCCTAGGGTTTCCCCAAGGCAGTATCACTACGGAAGTAGGATTGCCCAACCTTCCTTCCTAGGAGTGCCTGGTGGGTTTGAACCGGCAGCCGTCTGGTTAGCAGGCAAGTGTCTTAGCCACTATGCTACCAGAGTTCCTAGGCATTAGTAAGCTGAAATGGACTGGTATTGACTATTTTGAATCTTACAATCATATGGTCTACTGTGCCAGGAATGACAAATTGAAGAGGAATGGTGTTCTTAAAATACAAGAGAAGCCTTTTGCTGAGAAAATTGCAGAAGTACAACAAATTAATAGCCATGATTAGAGCAGGTATTAACCACACTGATCAATTTTCTGTTTTTCTTTTCCCTCTCCTTCCTTCTCTGTAAATATAATAGCTGACCCTTTCATGGGCAATAATTTCTTTAGGTTGTTTTTCTGTTTACACATTCCTTTGAGCTTATGGCTTAATCCCACTGACTGTTAACTGTGATTTATGGGGCAAGAAGGACCTGAGAAGAGAGCCATTGAGTTTGAAGCAACTAAGATAAAGAGGAAACATTCGTGGCAGTCCAAGAGGATGAGTATACTCTTTCCCACATTCTCCCCTCCTCCTTGTAGAGTTCATCTTTCTGGGAAGGTGCAAGGAGCTTGCAAAATAATTTCTTCTGAACAATGCTGGTTTTCTATTACTGACCAGAAACTTCACAGTCAAAGATGACTCATCCTGATAACAAGAAGAAAGCATTATCAGTATTCCTCAAACCTTCTACCCCTTAGCCCAATTCCCTTTAAAAACCCTAACTTTTCTCAGCTCAGGGAGACAGACTTTTTAGAGAAGCGATTCTCTGTCTCTTTGGGTATTGATACTAAAGAAATCTTTTGCTTCTCCACTTCAGTCTGTTGTGGCGATTGTCTCTCTTCGCGACAAGTGGTAAGAACTTGGCTGTTCTTGCATCAGCATCACATTCATCACAAAAAGAACATTTCAAAATCTATCCTGAAGTACAATGCTATCAGTGGTAAGATAATATCCATATGCCTACAAGGAAGACCAGTTAATACTGCTATTTTTCAAATTTTTGCACCAATCACTAAAGCCAAAGATGAAGAAATTGAAGATTTCAATTGGCAGTCTGAAATTGGCCAAACATGCAACCAGAAATGTATTGATAATTATCGGTGATTGGAATGTGAAAGTCAGAAACAAGGAAGAAACGTCAGTAGTTGGACAGTATAGTCTTGGTGATAGAATTGATGCCAGTGACTATATGACAGAATTTGCAAGATCAACAACTTATGCATTGCAAATACCTCTTTCAACAACATAAATGGTGGCTATACATGTGGACCTCACCAGACTGAATATACAGTAATCAAATCAACTTCATGTGTGGAAAGAGGTGATGGAGAAGCTCAGTTTTGACCTTCAGTCGAAACAAGGCCAGAAGCTGACTGTGGAACAGACCATCAAGTGCTCATATTCAAGTTCAAGTTGAAGCTGAAGAAAATTAAAACAAGTCCCTAACAACCAAATTATCACCTTGAGTATATCCCGCTTGAATTTAGAGACCATCCAAAGAACAGATTTGACACATTGAACACCAGTGACTGAAGACCAGACAAGTTGTGGCAGGACATCATAAATGAAGAAAGCAAAAAGTCATTAAAGATACAAAAAAGGAAAAGACTAAAATGAATATCAGAGGAATCTCTGAACCTTGTCCTTGAGCGGAGAATCGCTAAAGCAAATGGAAGAAATGATGAAGTAAAGGAGAAAATTTCAACAGGCAGCACACAGGGCAATGTAAAATATTATAACAAAATGTGCAGACACTTGGTGCTGGAAAATCAAAAGGGAAGAACATGTTCAGCATTTCTCCAGCAGAAAGAACTGAAGAAAAACTTCAAGCCTTGAGTTGCAATATTGAAGGATTCTATTGGCAAAATATTGAACTGTGCAGGAAGCATCAAAAGAAGATGGAAGGAATACACAGAGACACTGTACAAAAAAGAATTGGTCAGCATTCAAACATATCAGGAGGCAGCATACAATCAAGAACCAATGGTATTGAAGGAAGAAGTCCAAGCAGCACTGCAGGAATTGTGGAAATCAAGAGTCCAGGAATTGAAGAAATAACGATTGAGATGTTTTAACAAACAAATGCAGCACTGGAGGTGCTCTCTCATTTATACCAAGAAATTTGGAAGACAGCAACCTGGACAACCAACTGGAAGAGATCCATATTTGTGCCCATTCCAAAGAAAGGTGATCTAACAGGATGTGGAAATTATCAAACAGTATCATTAATATCCCATGTAAGAACAATTTAGGTGAAAATAATTCAAAAATGGTTGCAGCAGTATATTGATAGGGAACTTTGTGATAGGGAACTTCCTGAACTGCAAGCCAGATTCAGAAGAGGACATGGCATGAGGGATATTATTTGCTAATATCTGATGGACCTTATCTGAAAGCAAATAACACTATAAAACATGTTTACATGTGTTTTATTGACTATGCAGAGGTATTTGATTGTGTCAATCATAACAAATTATGAATGACTTTGCAAAGAATGGGAATTACAGAACACTTAATTGTGGTTATGAGGAAGCTATACATAGACCAAGAGGCAGTCATTTGAACAGAACAAGGAGATACTTAATGGGTTAAAATCAGGAAAGGTGTACATCAGGGTTGTATCCTTTCACCTACTTATTCAACCTGTATGCTGAGCAAATAATCCAGGAAGCTTGAGTCTATGAAGAAGAACGTGGCATCAGAATTGGAGGAAGACTCATTAACAACCTGTGATATGCTGACAACACAACTTTGCTAGCTGAAAGTGAAGAAGATTTGAAGCACTTATTGAAGATCAAAGACTACAGCCTTCAGTATAGATTAAACCTTAACATAAAAAAAACAAAAATCCTCACAATGGGGCCAATAAGATTCATCATGATAAATGGAGAAAAGATTGAAGTTGTAAAGGATTTCATTTTACTTGTATCCACAGGCAATGCCTTTGGAAGCTGCAGTCAAGAAATCAAACAATGTATTGCATTGGACAAATCTATTGCAAAAGAGCTCTTTAAAGTGTTCAAGAGCAAAGATACTTTGAAGACAAAGGTGCTCTGACTCAAGTAGCCTCACATGCATGTGAGACCTGGACAATGAATAAGGAAGGCCACAGGAGAATTTATACATTTGAATTGTTGTGTTCGTGAAGAATATTGAAAGTACTGTGGACTGCTAGAAGAACAAACACATCTGTCTTTGAGGAAGTACAGCCAGAATGCCCCTTAGATGAGAGAATGACCAGACTTTGTCTCTCATAGCTTGGTCATGTTGTCAGAAAGGACCAGTCCCTGGAGAAGGATATCATGCTGGGTAGAGAAGACCAGTGAAAATGGGGAAGACCCTCAAAGAGATGGATTGGCACAGTAGCTGTAACAATGGGCTCAAGCATGGGAATGATTACAAGGATGATAGTAGACTGGGTGGTGCTTTGTTCTGTTGTACATAGGGTGTTATGAGTCAAAACCAACTTGATGGCGCCTAAAAACAACAAAGAACGTCTATATAAAAGCTTCACTTGCTTTGCTACTCTAGTTTTTATCTCTTTATTGATATTCTCATTTCATTCATACATCATTTTTATTATTTCCTTTAGGCCTTTGCTCATGTTAGCTCTTACAGCACATTTAAGACAATGGTTTTAAAGTGTTTGTCTAGTAAACATATCTGGGCCTCCTCAGGGATGGTTTCTGTTGCTGTATTTTGTTTCTTTGAATGAGCTATCCTTTTTCTTTGTATGCTTTTGTTGTTGTTGAAAACTGGGCATCTGAATTTTGCACTACAGTATCTCTGGAAATTAGATTGTCTCCCTTCTCCATGGATTGCTGGGTTTTTTGGGTTTAAAGGCTATAGTGGTCCATTGGTTTAGTTGGTAACTTTTCCAAACTGGTTTTGTAAAGATTATATTCTTTATTGTTTTTTATTACTGAAGTATCTGTTTGTTTAGTTTGTCTTTAGCTACTGTTTTGACAGAAATTTCCTTGAATACCAGGAGGGAAAAATAAATTACACCTCTCGCCATCTTTGCAGATTAGCTCTATAATAGGGTATTCCTTCAACATTTAGTGAGCCAAGAAATCAGCCCCATGTGAAAGCTTAGGATCTACTCAGAACTTTTTTTCTAAGTATGCATCTTGCCCTGAGCATGTATGTAGCATTATAAACTCCCTCATGTACACTATTGCTTTTGAATGCCCTAATTAAAAAAAAAAAAAAAAAAAGTTTCTCACTTGCTTTTTCTCTCAAGCCTTAGGTGTTCTACCATATACCTCAATGACACTCTTCTTCCCCAGGTGGCTATAGTTTAATCAATCACCTTACAGTGCATTTGAACAATGTCCCCTACTTTTCTGCCCTGAGTGAATTCTGAGAACCTGGCTTCAGCCCTTAAGGTATCTACTACATAGATTAGAACAGACATACATGATAATTTGCAAATAAGGTCTGCTCCACTTCCTCCAGAACAAGAGACCAGGGGAATACAGAGTGCCATCTTCAAAATGAACACCACACCAGGGAGGGGTAGGGAATGCACAAATAGAAAGCCACAGAGCTTTCCTACGCTTTTTAAGTTGCCTTTTTCTTGATTCAGTGTTTGCTTGGTTTCTGTAAAACTTTGAGTGTATTCCAAAATTCTGGCAAAATTGGTTCTGACAATTTCTCTTGTTATTCATTGTTTCTGTGTGGGGGGTAGAGGGGTGGGGAAGGGAATTTGGGACTGCCTACTTCATCATCTTGGAATTGATTTGCCTTTTTTTTTTTTTTTTGCATCTATAGTCAACATTAATTTTTGCATCTATATTCATAAGAAATATTGGTCTGTGGTTTTATTTCCTTGTGATGTGTGCCTGGCTTTGGTACCAAGGTACCAATCAAACATACTCTTCTTCCCCAGGTGGCTACAGGTTGATCATTCACTTTACAGTGTGTTTAAACAGTGCCCACCACTTTTCTGTTCTTTTCTCATCTTTCCAGAAAAAAGTATATGGAGCTTTCAGTTAGTGACTTTTATAAACTCCTTTAATTTTACTTTTAAATGTTCTTTGTAACAAACTCAATTAAAAATTCAATAAAACATTTATGGATAAGATACACAGAAAATATTGAAATCTATGTTTGGTAATAATGATCCATTCTTTTAGCTACCAGATAAAGGTAGTGTCTTAGCTTGCTAGTGTTGCCATCAGAAAAAGAAAAAAAAAAAAAAAAAACACAAGTGGGTGTCTTTGAAGAACATAAATTTATTTCCTCACAGTTCTGGTGGTTAAAAGTCCAAATCAGGATCTTAGCCATATTGATTCCTTCTATAGACCTCTCTACAGTCTACATTATGGATTACACCTCAACATAAAGAAAACTAAAATCCTCACAACTGGACCAATAAACAGTACTATGCTAAATGGAGAAAAGATTGAAACCAAAGATTTCATAATACTTGGTTCCACAATCAACACCAATGGAAGCAGGAGTCAAGAAATCAGATGATGTATTGCACTGGGCTAATCTGCTGCAAAAGACTTCTTTAAAGTGCTGAAGAGCAAAGATGTCTCTTTGAAGACTAAAGTGAGCTTAACACAATCCATAGTGTTTTCAATTGCCTCATATGTATGTGAAAACTGGGCAATGAATAAGGAAGATGAAAGAAGAGTTGATGTTTTTGAGTTGTCTTTTGTGTTGGCAAAGAATTCTGAAAGTACCATGGACTGCTAAAAGAACTAACAAATCTGGCCAGGAAGAAGTGCAGCCGGAATTCTCCTTGGAAGTGAGAACAGCCAGACTTCATCTCACCTACTTTGGTCATGTTGTCAGAAGGGCCCATTCCCTAGAGAAGGATATCATGCTTGGTAAAGTAGAGGGTGGGAGGTCTGGTGGCGTAGTACGTAAAGCACTTGACTGCTAACCAGAAGGTTTGTTCAAACCCACCAGCCACTCCTCAGAAGGAAGATTGGGCAATCTACTTCCATAGTGATACTGCCTCAGAAACCCTAGGAGGGGTCACTATGAGTCGGAGACAACTCAATGGCACATAACAACAACAACAAAGTAGAAGGTCAGCGAAAAAGGGGAAGGCCTTCAATGAGATGGATAGATGTGGTGGCTGCAACAATGGGCTCCGGTATAGCAAGGATTGTGAGGCTGGTGCAAGACCAGGCAGTGTTTCATTCTGTTATATACAGGACCTCTGTGAGTCTGAGCCCACTAGACGGCACCTAACAACAACAACATTATTGCCTGGAAATTAGTTACAAAATCTTACCAATCTTCAACAAAAGTGGAAAAATAGTCTTTAGTGACAGTGGCTATCAGAAGCTAAATATTGAGAACTATTATAGAAATAGGAGAAAATAGAGACAATTAGTAGCCTATCAGTTAACTATTTTTCTAAGAACACTTTACCAAAAAACCAAAACTTACTGCTACTGAGTCGATTCCAACTCATGGTGATCCCCTTTGGGTTTCTGAGGCAGTAAATCTTTACAGAAGTACATTGCCCCATCTTCCTTCCATGGAGCAGCTGGTCCATGCAAAGAGCAGTCAAATGCCTTAGACATCAAGCCACCAGAGCTCTTTAGAACACTGTACAGTTCTAATACTCAGTCACATACAATAGGTATTTTTTCTTACTTAACACTCTGCAATTTGGCTGAGTTTAGCTGATCTTGGCTAAGCTCAGCTGGGTTTAACTCCAAGCTACAGGTTGGGTCTAGGTCTGCTCCTGAATGTCTCATCCCTCCTGGACCAATGGCTACCCAAGACATGCTCTGCTGATGCTGAAAGGTAACAGTGCAAGATAGATAAGTGTAACAGGCAATACATCTTAAGGCTTGCATTCTGGCCCAGTGTCACTTGTGACCACATCTCATTGGTCAAAACTGGTGACACAACCAAGTCCTACATCAATGAAAACTAACTAACTCACTGCCCTCAAGTTGGATCGGACACATAGTGACCCCTCCTTGGGTTTCGGAGGCGGCATCTCTACGGAAGTAGATTGCCCAATCTCCTTCCGAGGAGTGGCTGGTGGGTTTGAATCGCCTGCCTTGTGGTTAGCAGTCAAATGCCTTAGGCACTGCACCACCAGGAAATTATCCTTCCCATGAGTGTAGGGGGTGGGGTGTGTGGAAGGAATAAATCTTTGCTGAACAAAAATGTTACCCATCATATTCTGTCTCAGCTAGCAGAAGTGATTTGTTGTTGTTATGTGCCGTCGAGTCAGACCCGACTCATAGCAACGCCCCTCCTTGGGTTTGGGAGGCAGTATCACTCCGGAAGTAGATTGCCCCATCTTCTTTCCAAGGAGTGGTTGATGGGTTTGAACCACCAGCGTTCTGGTTAGCAGTCAAGTGCCTTAGGCTCTACGCTACCAGAGCAGAAGTAATTAAATACATTTATATCCACAGGACAAAATTGTTTTTTTTCCTCGATTACCATTACACCCTCTCTCCATAAAGAGATATCAGAAAATACTTGAGTTTAAGAAAAAGAGAGAATAAATCTATACCATCAAAACACTATTATAGCTCCTGAAAAATCAGTAACAATCTTCCTAGATTCATATCACATTGAGAGACAACGAGAGTATAGATCTTTAAAAATCACCAAATTTGTTTGTATTGATTCTGGATTTTTTATTTTTTTAAGTCTCTCTTATAACCTTTCTTCTGATTGGGGAATTGAGTCAGCAGAACAGAAGTTATGAGAAAAAATAAGACCAACTCCTAATTGTCAGCCAAGGCCACTGACCAGGCCAGTCCCCCTCCTTCAAGCTATGTGGTATGTGAAGATATGTAAAAGAGAACAAACAGTAACAGAATTCTTAGAAAAAAGACATTCACAATTTTAAGGAAAAAAAGATGAAAGTCACATAACTACTTCATGTCAAGGATGCTAATGGAGCATGGGACCCTTCCTTGCACTGGGAGATATCCAACCATTACTTAAAATATTCTAATTGAGAAGCTTGTATCCCACACTAGACCTATGTTTTCCTGCTCTTCCATCCATATTTCTCCACAAAATACCACCTGCCTTATAGGAAAGGGAACAGAAAGAAGGAAAATGAGCTATTGGCTGTCAGAACACAATGGCAGCTACATACAGCCTGATGGAGGAGAACAAAAAGACCTATCATCATCCAGCTTTTAAATATTTCTCAAGAGGAGCTCTACATGTTCCCTCAACCCCCTCTGAAAATCCTATTTCTAAGTCTCTCAAAATGCCACCCTTTTCCCATATGTGACTGACAGCCTGAGTTCCCTGAGACTCAGATCACAATATGACACTACCTCCCACCCCTTCTTCTCAGCTCCTTAAAGAAAGGCAAAGGTTTTCACAAAAGAGGAGTGGGGGAAGGAGAAGTTAGAAAAGAAATAAGGAAAAAAAAAAAAAAAAAAAACCATTTCGCACAGCAGTAGAGGATCCTTGGTGGTGCAATGATTAAGAGCTCAGCTGTGAACCAAAAGTTGGTGGTTTGAACCCACAAGCTGCTCTGCTGAAGAAAGATGTGGCAGTCTGCTTACAAAATATTTACAGCTTTGGAAACCCCATGAGGCAGTTCTACTCTGTCCTACAGGTTTGCTATGACTCAGAATTGATTGACAGCAATGGGGGTTTATAACTAACTCCCATTGTCGCTGTTAACAAAATGATCATTTCCCCCAATAAGCATATTACTTCAATGGCCTCCTGTTTCTCCTTGTTATGAATTGAATTGTGTTCCGCCAAAATACAAATTGGGATCCTAATCCCTAATCTTGTGTATATAATCTCATTTGGGAATGAGGTTTTCTTTGTTGTGTTGATAAGGCCATATTAGTGTAGTGTGTCCTAAACTAAATCACTTCTGAGTGATGAAAATCAGACACAGAAGAAAGCACACATGGAGGAAGAAAGATGTCACTTGGAGATCAACTAAAAACAAGGAATGGAGGAGCTACATAAACTGAAAGAAACAGATCTTCCCCCAGAGCCAGCAGAAAGAGACTTTTCCTATGGTCAGTGCCGTGAATTTAGACTTCTAGCCTCCTAACTGTGAGAAAGTAAATTTCTGTTCTTTAAAGCCACTCCCTTGTGGTATTTTTGTCATGGCAGCAATAGGAAAAGAAGACATTCCCTAACCAGTCACCTCTGGTAACTCCCGCTGATGTTGCCTTATTTATTCCAAGATCATGCCTTAAGGACACAGAAAGACTTCAAATGGCCTTTGATGACCCTAAAGTGGTGCTCCTGGGACCCATGGATTAATCTACAGTGACATGAAGGGAAATAATAGAGTGAGGCTAGATTGGCCTAGCTTTTTCTAGTGTGACTCAATTTTATAGTCACCCCTTTCCCAAATTGTACGACAGTGTGCAAAGCCTCCACCATGAAGACTCCTTATATTTAGTTTCATATAAAGCTCTAGTGGCATAGTGGATAAGGCATTTGGCTGCTAACCAGCAAGTCAGCAGTTCAAACCCATCAGCCACTCCATGGAAGGAAGATGGGGCAATCTATTTCCATAAAGATTCACAGCCTTGGAAACCCAAGGGTGGTCATTTATGAGTCAGGATCAACTCAATGGTAGTGAGTTTGGTTTTGGTTTTTTGGTAATATGAAGGCATGGTGACTTCATATATGTTTTCAAGATGAGTAGACAGCTAAACATTTTTCTTTCTTTTTCAAATTGTGAGATACAACACACACCAAGTATATAGCATTTAAAATGTTATAAGTCAGGGTTTGGCCAACTTTTTCTCTAGAGGTCAAGAGAGTAAATATTCTCAACTTTGTAGGTCATACAAAGTCTGACACAG
The DNA here is from genome assembly GCF_000298275.1 of Orycteropus afer afer. Lineage (NCBI taxonomy): Eukaryota > Metazoa > Chordata > Mammalia > Tubulidentata > Orycteropodidae > Orycteropus > Orycteropus afer. The sequence continues at coordinate 3,331,198 of NW_006921953.1, read as the reverse complement.
CTTTTCAACTCTGCTGTGGTAATGTGAAAGCAGCTATAGGTGGGCATGACCATGTTTCAATAAAATTTTATTTATAAAAACAGCAGGTCGAATTTGGCCTGTTTGCCGACATTGCTGTTGTTATTATTAGGTGCTGTCAAGTTTATTCCAACTCGTAGTGAGTCTATGTATAACAAAATGAAACTGCCTGGTTCTGCACCATCCTCACAGTTGTTGCTATAGTTTGCCTATGTGTGGTATAAAGAATATTCACACAACAAATAAAATCAAAACCACCCATTGCCATCAAGTCAATCTCAACTCATAGCAACCCCTACTGGGTTTCCAAGGCTGTAATCTTTACAAAAGTAGATTGCCTTATCTTCCTCCCTCAGAGAGTCTGGTGGGTTTAAACTGTCAACCCTCTGGTTAGCAGCCAAATGCCTTACACACTGTGCCACCAGAGCTCCTTTTCATAAAGCAAATACACAATTAATTACTAACCAAGTCAAGAAAGAAAATGTGGCCAGCACCCAAATGGATCCCTCAGTTTCTAACATACTCTTCCCTTTTCCTATTGTACAACAGCAGTCTTAACCTACTCTTGATGATCATGGTATATGAGTAGTAGAAATTCAAAAAAGGTTGCATTCTCAATCTCAATTAAGTCTGCCATAATAAGGTCAGGAACCTGATTGGAAAGGAATGGTAACCTGACACTTGGAATGAGGACATTCGGGTCTTTGTACTCAAAAGTCTTGAATTCTTAGACTGCCCTGAACCCCAAGGCTGCAGAAATAGTCCACTCTTCCCTATCAAAAGCCAGTGCCACTCCATTCTTGAAAATCTTGAGGACAGCACAAGGGCTTCTGCTTCACAAGACTACATGCACTGTCATCAGAGTCAACCCTTACATCCCCTCCTGGCCACCAGACCAATCACTAGGGTCAAGACAGAACATAACCTGGCCAGGGAATTGCTGGGTCTATTAAGGGAAGGGAGAGACTATAGGTAAGAGGAACTGCAGAAACTTGCCAACAAATACTGGTAGAAGCTGATAGAGTGTATATGGAACAGGAATCTCAGGATGCTATATCAAGAAGGACAAACTATAAGCTTGGATGAGACAGAGTTTATCCATTGGCAGCACTCTCTTGTGACAGCATTTAATAGTCATTCCTTCAGCTGTCAAGAGTATTGGCTTTTTCGGTGTATATTTGACTCACTCTTTATAAATTACGCTCAGGCAAAGAAGGCTTCTTGCTTTATATACCTTCCCTGAAGTCAGCCCACAGCAGTTTATTAGTATAAAGTTTTCAACCCCCAGACTCAACTGGGACAACTATGAAAGGTGACGTCAGATCCAGAGTTCCTTAGAGGACCTCCTGAAGCATTTTGTTATTATTGGTAGTTGCAGTTGAGTCAATTCTGACTGATGGTGACTCCATGTGTACAGAGTAGAACTACCCTATTGGGGTTTCAAGGAAGATTTTGGAAGCAGACTGCTAGATGCCTCTGTGTGGGTTTGAACTGTCTGCTTCTCTTACCTTTTAATGGGGTTTCTCCCAAAAAACTAAACCAAACCAAATTCACTGTTGTCGAGTTGATTGTGACTCATCATGACCCCTCCTTGGGTTTCTGAAGCTGTATCTCTACAGAAGCAGATTTCCCCATCTTCCTTCTGAGGAGTGGGTTTGAACCACCAGCCTTCTGGTTAGCATTCAAATACCTTAGGCACTATGCCACCAGAGCTCCTAAAGCATTCTGTCATAAACTTCTTGCCACAAATATTAGAGTCTCAGAGTCTGTTTCCTGTGGAGTCCACCCTATGGACTATGTATGGATGGACTGTTCCTGGGTTCTCTATTCTGTTCCATTAATTTATCTAAATATTCTTATGCCAATATCATGCCATTTAACCATTATAGATTTACTATATTATCTGTTGGGAGCTCTGGTAGCATAGTGGCTAAGGCACTTGACTGCTAACCAGAAGGCTGGTGGTTCAAACCCACCAGCCACTCCTCGGAAGGAAGGTTGGGCAATCCTACTTCCGTAGTGATACTGCCTCGGAAACTCAAGGAGGGGTCGCTATGAGTCAGGGATGACTCGACGGCACATAACAACAACAACAACAACATATTATCTGTTAGAACATGTCCTCCCATCTTGTTCTTCTTCAAAAGTCATTTGGTTATTCTTGGTCCTTTGTAGTTCAATATGCCTTTAGAATCAGCTTGTCAGTTTTAACAAAGAGTATTCTTCAGATATGTTTTGGATTCTTTTAACTCTTTGGATCAGTTTGGAGAGAATTGTCAGTATTTTAAGTGAAACTTTATTTCTTATTCATAGGTTTCAATACCACTTTAGCGATAGGATTATGCAAATGGAAGAAAACAGTGTTATTGAAGTACTCATTGTTTAAAGGAATTTATTGAATGCATTAAAGAACTGCTGAAAACTTTATCAATAGTTAAGGCTATTTCTAAAAGGGACAGTATCACTTTTAAACATAAAAAGAAATTCTGATTTGAAATGGGTCATTATTATGACTATCTTCTTAAACGGATTATTTTCCCCTGAAGAATTTGATTCTTTTACACAGATAGTGATCAAAAGATGCAAAGGAATACTGAATAATGGAAAGGCAGGTTATGCAATAAAAGGTGATATTATGTGCTCAACAAATCAAATGTGGAGATCACTTCTCAGAGTTAGTAACTTTATGCTGACACATATTCAGTATCCGGGCTCATAATGTTAGTGTTGAGAGTGTTTTCTTACTAATGAATATGAATAAGCAAAAGGATGGCATAGATTGAATGTGACCACTGTAGAAGCCATGTTATAATGGAAATGGAATGTGGACTACAACTGCAAGGAATTATTTTTAAAAAATTTATTGTGATTTGGGTGAATGTTTACAGAGTAGATTCATTTTCCATATAGCAGTTCATAAACATTTTGTCTCATGACATTGACTGTAATTCCCCACAATGTAACAGCTCTCTTCCCACTTCCTCCCTGTAGTTTCCTCTTCCCTGTGTCCTTCCCTCCCATGCACTCCCACCCCACCCCCCAGCTGTCTTGCATACACTGCCCTTCTGTTCTTCCATGATTGATCGCTCCAAGTAGTGGGTCTACCTGATGTAAATGTTCAGCGCATCTGCCTATTATTTGTCTGGAAGCTGCAAAAGTGAATTCAATTCCAGACTTGAAGGGTAGCTAGGGGCCATAATCCCAAGGGTCTCACCAGGCTTTGTCAGACCAGCAAACCTGGTCATTTTTTATGGTTTTGAGTTTTGTCCCACATTCTGCAAGGAATTTTATAAGCAAATTCTTCAATACAAGAAACTGTTAAAAAATCCAAATCATCAGGGAAACATAATCAAGAAAGATCGGTAATTTAGGTACTACTTAAAATTATTTCAGATAAACAATGAACATTTTTTTGTATAAATAGGTTCCATGCAATATGTTCCTTTTATCTTAATATATGTAAGCCAAAAACCAAACCAGATCAACTGTCATTGAGTTGATTTTGACTCACGGTAACACTATAGGACAGAGTAGAACTGCCCCATAAGGTTCCCAAGGCTGTAAATCTTTACAGAGGCAGACTGCCTCATCTTTCTTCCACAGAGCAACTTGTGGGCTCAAACCACTGACCTTTTGGTTAGCAGTTGAACGCTTTAATCACCATGCCACCAGGGCTCTAAAATGTATGTATGCAAAGGCAATTACAAACAGATCTAAGTTAAATGGGCTTCCTGTATTTTTATTTGCTGAATCTGGCAACTCCACAAGTTCTCCAGCTTCTGCTGTGCAGAGAGGCCAGTGACCCAAGTATCTTCACATCCTGAAGGTCTCTGTCCCCTCCAGAACCCAGCTGTGAGGGTCAAGACACGGCAAGGCCCTCCCAACCTCACACTAAGTGGGAACTTCAATACTTTGCAACTGCCTAGCAGATGGAGGCCTGACATGTTCATAAGAGCATTTACAGAGGTCTTGAGCATTCCCCAGAGTCCTTGGGTGGTGCAAATAGTTAGTATGCTCAGTTGATAACAGAAAGGTTGATGGCCCTAGTCCACACAGAGGCACCTCAGAAGAAAGGCCTAATTATCTACTTCAGAGAGGTCACAGTCACTGAAAACTCTATGAAGCACAGTTTACTCTGACATACATTGAGTTACCATGACTCAGAATCAACTTAAAGGCAACCATTTTTGTTTGTTTGTTTGTTTTTTAACTGATGAGAATTTCCAAAAACATTAGGGCAGTGTTCATATAGTGTCTGGCAGAGGAGAAGGAGGAGAAGATTCTATTGTGAGAGTTCTTTACAGCAGAAAAGACTGTTCCTTCCCCAAAGTAAAAAAGTCTCCTGTTATACTCTGAGAAGAAGATCATAGTTTGGAATGCACAGGTGAGAGAAGAAGGAATTGACTATGGACCTTCTTCCCAGAATCTCCAACTAAACCCTATCAGGATGTGCATCACTAAAATTCATTTACACCTACTCTTCACTTATCAACTATCTCACTATCCAACATTAAAATTTATGACAATAGTAAGACATCTACTGTCTAACCATTTTGCACATTAACAAAGTTGGTAACAAATGTTAAGTTGTGAGGCAAGAGTAACACTGGCTGTGATGGTTAAGGTTATGTGTCAGTTTGGTTGGGCCATGACTCTCAGAGGTTTGGCAGTTCTATAATGATGTAGTCACCCTCTATTTTGTGATCTGATGTGATCATCCTCTATTTTCACATAATGCCAATTTTCGCATAATGACCTGGTCTTTGGAACACAAACATGTTGAAAGACAGTAGTGGGTATATCTTCAAGGAGAAGGACAAGTTCTCTTATTGTGTTTACTGTATCTAAGAGGAATGCAGCCCTGGCCCTTTGACTGCCAGTATCAGTCAGGTGTGCCTGTGGTAGGCAGCTATTTAAAATGGGGATAGGAGAACGATCTGAGAAGCTGCACTCTGGTGGTTCTTCAGAAAAGGAGACCTGGTGTTTTTAAAGTATGGGGAAACAAAAACTTAAGAGTCTATAGTCTATACAGATTTCAGTCTTCCTGGAGGATGGGCACTCTTGGTATATCTCAGTGTAAAGGGCCTGCTGCTATACATTACAGTATGTTTCATGTACATAAGAAATGGTAATATATAGCATGGGATTATAGAGTGGTTTGTTCAGAAAACTAATCTGGAGAGAGTTGGATATAGATCCTTATTTTGGCTGCACATTGAGAGTTTTGATTCACAAACTTCTTTCAGGTGGTCCTAGGAGCCTAGGTTACAAGGTCACTAGTTGCTACTGAAGGCCATCTCTTTGGTGCTTTGCCAGATAACTATTTATTGTCTCCTATTATGCAGAGCCTAAGGCATTTGACTAATAACCAGAAGGTTGGCAGTTTAAACCTACCAGTCACTCCATTGAAGGATGACAGAGCATTCTACTTTCATAAAGATTTGCTGCCTCGGAAAACCAATGGGGTTGGCTGTGAGTCAAAATCAACTCAGTGACAGTGAGTTTGTTTGTTTGTTTGTTTTTACTTTAATATGGATATGCTTTTTGGAAGTTATTTAATTGTCAAACATTTAGAAATTTTAAAAAAATTTAAAAAGTCATTTTCTAGCCCTGCTCACTGAAAAGTCCTAGAAGTAGGACAATTCAGTCACAGTGAGTACCCCTACACAGCACCCAGATTATGGTTCCCAAATAGTATTGCCCACTGATACCAGGTCTCCAGAAAAAGACTGACTCAAGTCTGGGGCTGGGAGTGTGCAAAATGAGCCAGACAATAAGCCCAAAGAACCAGGACTCAACTTGAAGGGGTTCTCACTGATAGAACAATTTGGGCACCAAAAAGAATAATATCCATAATTTGTTGAAACATGCATTAGTCCCAAGTGATACAAAAAAAAAAAAAAAAAGGAGAACCTCATGATCAATATTGAAAGAGGCAAGAACATTATATCAATTATGTCCTTGGGAAACAGGCACTAAAATGGTGTTAGTAGTGCAATGGTTTATTGGGGATTGAAAACCAGTAGTCATTGAGTGGACTCCAACTTGTGGTGATCCCATGTGTAAAACTAGCTAAAGTGATTGGAAGAAATGATAAAATAAAAGGGCTGAACTGAAGACTTCAAAGGGCAGCTTGAGAAGACAAAGGTATTATAATGAAATGTGCAAAGATCTGGAGTTGTAAAACCAAAAGGGAAGAACATGCTCAGCATTTCTCAAGCTAAAAGTGCTGAAGAAATGATTCAAGCCTCAAATTAAAATAGTGAAGGGTTCTGTGGTCAAAACATTAAATGATGCAGGAAGCATCCAAAGAAGTTGGAAGGAATACACAGTCACTGTACTAAAAAGAAATGGGCAATGTCCAACAATTTCAGGAGGAAGGATATGATCAAGAACTAATGATATTGGGGGATCTATGTAGGAGGTCCTGGATAGAGTGGGAGAACAATGTGGAACAAAACTCAAAATCATAAATAAAATAAAAGGGACCATGTTTGCTGGTCTAATAGAGACTGGTGGAACACTTGAGACTATGGCCCCTAGCTGCCCTTCAGGTATGGAAATGAACCCACTCCCGAGGCTTCCAGCCAAACAAAAGACAGGTGTATGAGCTGACTATTTACATTAGGTTGATACACTCCTTGGAGAGATCAATCATAGGAGAATAGAAGATCTGTGTATGTACAGGGAGACAGCTCAGGAGGTGAGAGTGCATGGGAGGGAAGGACACAGGGAAGAGGTAACTATATGGAGGAAATAGGAGAGGAGCTGTTGTACTGTGGTAAATTGCAGTCAATGTCATGAGACAAAGTGTATATGAGCTGCTGTATGGAAAATGAATTTGCTCTGTAAACTTTCACCCAAATCACAATTTAAAAAATAAAAGAAAGAAAGAATCAATGGTACTGAAGGAAGAAGTCTAAGCTGCACTGAAGGAATTGGTGAAAAACAAGGCTCCAGGATTTGACAGAATACTCACTGAGATGTTTCAACAAATGGATGCAGTGCTGGAGATGCTATGTCATTTATTCCAAGAAATTTGGAAGATAGCTACCTGGCCAACTGTCTGGAAACCAAACCCATTGCCATCATGTTGATTCCAACTCATAATGAGACCAAGTCAAGTTCCCATGATTGTAAATCATTATGGAAGTAGATTGCCTCATCTTCCTCCTGTGGAGCAGATGGTGGGTTCAAACCACCTGGCTTTTGGTTAGCAACCCAATGCCTTAACCACAGCACCGTGGTTAAGATCCATATCTGTGCCCATTCCAAAGACAGATGATCCAACAGAATGTGGAAATTATCTAACAGTATCATTAATATCACACTCAAGAAGAAACTGATGCCTTGGAATTGTGTAGTGTTAGTGAAGAATACTGAAAATACCATGGACTCCCAGAAGAACAAACAAATCTGTCCTGGAAGAAATGCAGTGGAATTCTCCTTAGAAGTGAGAATGGTCAGACATCGTCTCACCTACTTTGGTCATGTTGTCAGAAGGGACCTGTCCCTGGAGAAGGATATCACATTTGGCAAAGTAGGGGATCAGTGAAAAAGGGAAAGACCCTCAATGAAATGTATTGACACAGTGACTACAACAATGGTTTCAAGATAGCAAGGATTGTGAGGATGGAGAAGGACTGGGCAGTGTTTCATTCTGTTGCGCATAGGATCACTATGAATCTGAGCCAACTTGATGGCACCTAACAACAACAACTCTGGTAGCGTAGTGCCTAAGGCACTTGACTGCTAACCAGAAGGCTGGCGGTTCAAACCCACCAGCCACTCCTCAGAAGGCAGGTTGGGCAATCTACTTCCGTAATGATACCACCTCAGAAACCCAAAGAGGGGTCGCTATGAGTCAGGGCTGACTCGATGGCACATAACAACAACAACAACCACAACACAACGAGGTAAATTCCATAACCCTAAATTCTGGGTAATGGGAATCAACAGACAGTATCTCTAGTGGAAGAAGGCCTTCTCTTGCTCTTCCCCAGCTGCTTTTGAAAGAAGATCCACCCATTCATTCCATGAAGGGATAGACAAGAAGTGAAGCTTTGTCAGGATGTTAGAGAGTGCCAGCCTGAGAAAATGATCAAATACTGACTGTGCTGCTGAACTGCCCTGGCAGTGTGCAATCATCTGGAACTTACAGGTGTAGATCACAGAGCATTTTGAAATGAATGTGTTCATATGAGATGTAAAAAGATTTTCCCGTCACTTCTTGTTTGTTTCAAGATGATCAGTTTTTCATTGCTTATCACCTTTCTGGAAAAATAGGAGTGCTAATTTTTTTTTCCTTTTTTGACTCCTGTTATATTTAACTGTGTGTGTATGCATATGTGTGTGTATATTGAGTCCCTGGGTGCTACATATGGTTAACATAGTCATCTACTAATTGAAAGGTAGGAGGTTCGAGTCCACCCAGAGGCACTTTGAAGAAAGGCTCAATGATCTGCTTCCAAAAGATCAGAGCCTTGAAAACCCTGTGAGGCACAAGTCTATTCTGCACACATGGAATCATCCTGAGTTGGAGGTGACTCGATGATAATGGGATTTTTCTATGTGTGCATATATTGCCAGTATGATAGTTTAACAGTCTCACACTTGGAAGCACAAGAAATGTAACTGTATACACAGTTTAGGTTAATACTGATTCTACCTGACACAGAAATCTTCCCAGCGTATTCCTAGATTATTTCAAGAAATCCCACTCAAATTTTGTGGCTTATCAATCAGTTCAGGTTTTAAACTTGGCCCATTCAGGTTCTTCCCTTTGTAGATTCCTCTACCCTTTCTCCTTCTCTTACTTGAGGGACCTGGTACATGAGCAGGTGGTCTCTGTCAGACAGTTGAAGAGAGGGGTCTTGAGAAATAGATGGAGCAGTGGTTAAGGTTGTGTGTCAACTTGGTTGGACCATGGCTTTGAGTGGCTGGGCAGCTAGATGTAGTTATTCCCCATGATGAGATTGGTATTCAACTCCATGGTGGAATATGCTGAGAGCAGTTAAGTAGCTGCCTTAAGGGTGTGGCCTGCTTCCAGTATATAAGGAGAACTTTTGAAAAAGGTCTCAAGCTTTGGGCACATCTGGATTCTGCATTTGGTCAAGTCTTCATCTCAGTGGCCTGCCATGTTGCCTACCGATTTGGGGATTGTTCCTAGACTTGAACTAGTGGCCTGCCATGTTGTCTGCTAATCTTGGTACTGTGCCATTTTATGTGTCAATCTTGGGTTCATCAGTGCAGCAGCCAGCAGCTTCATAAGTGAGAAAAAGCCTCCAGCTCCAGTGGGCCTGGAATAAGAGGCAAAGCTGAAGCCCAAGGTTGAGGGATCTTCACCCAGCTCCTAGAGCCATCACTTTGAACTCAGACTTCTAGACTCATAAACTGTAAGAGAATAAATCCCTGTTTATCCAAGCCATCCACTTGTGGTATTTCTGTTATAGTAGCCCTAGAGAACCAATATGAGCTCTGGTGGCTTCATTCCTAAGACATTTGACTGCTATCCAGAAGGCTAGCAGTTCAAATCCACCAACCACTCCTTGGAAGGAAGGTTGGGCGATCTACTTCCATAGTGATACCACCTCGGAAACCCAAGGAGAGGTCGCTATGAGTCAGATCCTACTGGACAGCAGTGAGTGAGTGAGTAAGGGAACCAATACAAATGGGTAGAGATACAAAATGGAAACTGGCAAAACAAGCACCAATGAAAAATGACTAAGGGTTAGCCCTTGGGAAATTAACATAAATGATGAGTGAAGACCACTGAGCCCTATCACTGAGTCATCACAGACCCAACAGGCTATGAGAAATGAACAGAAAATGGTGTACAATTGGCTTTGGCTGAGGTACAAAGAAGCTAGTGATTGAATGCCTGTGCTTTACATTGCCAGGTGCTCTAAAATAGTTACCTCATCTGTTTTCTCAATAACCTACAAGAAAAGTATTATTACTCCCACTTTCGGGAACTCTGGTGGTGCAATGGTTAAGGCATTTGGCTGGTAACCATAAAGGTCACTGGTTCAAACCCACCAGCTGCTCCATAGAGGAAAGATGAGACAATCTGCTTCCATAAAGATTTCCATCCTTGGAAATCCTATGGGGATCACTATGAGTTGAAATCAACTCGATGGCAGTGAATTTGATTTATAAAAAGAAATCTTAGACATTTAGCTTCATAGAATCACCTGACAGCTTATTACAACACAGATTGCAGGGTCCACCCCTAGAGTTACTGAGTCAATGGATCCAAGATAGGACCCCCAAAATTTGCATATCTATCAGGTTTCCAGGTGATTCTGCTGCTGTGGCTGCTGGTCTAGAACCACACTTGGAGAACCATTGCCCTAAATGAATATTGAGATGAGACAGGGTCCAGAGGAAGCTTGCCTTTCTGCTTGCCCTCCTAGGACTCAAAATCAACTGTGTTTACTCCAAGTCATCAGTCTAAAGAAGGTGGGCTGTCAGAACAAAATAAGAGTAGGAAAATGCTTTGAATTGTCTTTTTCTCCTTTTCCCATCCTTTGGGAAATGAAAAACACATCTGGTTGGAAAGGAATATTATTTAAGAGTTAGCTAATTTATAGGTAAGAGACAAGTATTGATATGGGTGAAGGGAAAGGCAATATACCAAAAGTGAGTGTCCACCACAATAACACTAAGGAAAAGGAAGGCATGGAGAGATGCATAACAGGTACAGACAATAAATGTAAATACTTTTACAAACAATACTGAATTATCAGTAACAACAAAACTGTAATCTACAGGAAGATACATAGGCTAAATAATCAGATATGGCCAGGCAAAAGAGAATATATTCATCAATATATATGTTTGGCTGACAATATTTCTACATACATATTTATATGGGCTATAAGAATGTCCATATATATATAATAGAGCTAACAGGTGGCAAAGTTATGGTAACTTCTTAGCCACAGCCAAACACAGCCCAGTGAGTGAGTCATTGGGTTTACCGGCTCAGGACCATGGTTTCAGCGGACATCAAGCTCAATTGGCATAACATATTACACAGAAACATTGTTCTTCATCGTATTTTGGTGAGTAGCAACTGGAATCTTAAAAGCTTTTGAGCAGCCACCTAAAATGCAACTATCGTCCTCTCCTCATTCAGAGCAATAGAGAATGAAGAAAATCAAAGACCCATGGAAGCAGTAAGTCCAAGGAACTAGTGGACCATGTGAACCTCAGGATACATGACCCTGAGACCAGAAGAACTAGAAGGTGCCTGGCTACCACTGTCAACCACTCAGAAAAGAATGAAAATAGAAGATCCTGGATAGAGTGGGAGAAAAAATGTGGAACAAAGCTCAAAATCATTAAAAAAAAAAAAAAAAAGACCAGGCTTACTGGTCTGATAGAGACTGGTGAAACCCCCAAGATTATGGCCCCTAGTCCCCTTTGGGCCTGGAATTGAACTCACTCTCGTGGCTTCTAGTCAAACAATAGACAGGCCTACAAGATGAACAATTATACCAGGTAGGTATACTTCCTGGAACAATCAACCATGAGAGATCAGAAAGGAAGTATTTGCACAGATATAGCTCAGAAGGCAAGAATGCATAGGAATGAAGAACACAGGGAAAAGGTAACCACAGGGAGGAAGTGGGAAGTGAGTTGTTACATTATGGGGATTGCAATAAATGTCATGAAACAAAATATATATAAACTGTTGAATGGAAAGTGAATTTGCTCTGTAAACTTTCACCAATCACAATTAAATAAAAGAGCTAATTGATTAGGACAGTGGTTGGAGAGTGGGGAATGCGATCAGAAAGGGGATTTCAAATGCATTGATAATGTTTTATTTTCAGGCTGTGTGGTAGGCACGTGGTATTCCTCGTATTAGTGCAGTCAATTATTTAACGGCACATAACAACAACAACAACAACAGCCTTGACTTTTGTGACTGTCACCAGGTGACTGGGTGGGACTATGCAAATGTAAGGTGCTTGTGGTCCACCCAGGGAATTGAATAGCTTGCTACCAATGTAAATAAGGTACATGGCAACGCCAGCCTTCTGGTTAGCAGTCAAATGCCTTAGGCACTGCACCACCAGAGGTCCTTTTTGGGATGTGACCAAGGAAATAAGGTATATGGAACCCCAAATGGGATTAGTCAGTTTTGCCATTCCACTAGGCTTAAAATGAGCCATCCCAGAGGTGGAAAGGGGGAATCTCACTGCTAGCAAGAGAGAAGAAGCAGAAGTAGAACGTGTCCTTGGACCCAAGATTCTGGTGCTGAGACGCCAGAGAGTTGGCAGCATAGAATCAGCAGAATGAAGAGACCAGCACAAGACAAAGGAGGGGAATTTCCAGCCCATGGAGCAAGAAAACAGTGCTTTTGGGCAGGAGGCTTGCTGGCAGATTGGGATGGACCTATTCCTGAGAAGGGCAGAGGCCAGGCCAAGAGCAAAGGACCAGAGAGTGGCATGCCTGTGGGCACGGCTGAGGACAGATTGCCCTGATCAAAGTACTGTATCCTGAACATTCTGGAACCTGAATTGTAATCTGTTACTCCCTTAATAAACACCTTACACATAAGTATTGTCTGTAAGTTCTGTGTGGCCATTGCAATGAATCATCAAACCCAGGAGAGAAGTAGAGAGTGCCATAGGGGGATGGTTGGTGTCAGAATTGATAGAAAAGCTGAAGGGTGGCAGCTTGTTTGACCAACGCTTCATAGGAATCACCCTTGGGTTATTCATGTTGTTCTGGATTCTCCTTCCCTGCTGTGAAGTTTGTTGTTAGGTTGTTAGGGTCCATCAAGTCAGCTCTGACTCATAGTGACCCTATGTACAACAGAACAAAACACTGCTCAGGTATGCACCATCCTCACAATCTTTGCTATACCTGAGCCTATCGTTGCAGCCATTGTGTCAATCCATTTCATCGAGGGCCTTCCCTTTTTTTGCAAACCCTACATTTGACCAAGTATGATATCCTTCTCCAGGGAATGGTTCCTTCAGACAACATGACCAAAATAGGTGAGATGAAGTCTGGCTATTCTTGCTTCCAAAAAGCATTCTGGCAGCACTTCTTCCATGACAGATTTGTTCATTCTTCTGGCAGTCTATGGTACTTTCAGTATTCTTCACCAGCACCACAACTCAAAAACATCAATTCTTCCTCAGTCTTCCTTAAACATTGTCCAGCTTTCACATGCATATGAGGCTAAATACCATTGCTTGGGTTAGGCACACCTTAGTATTCAAAAGAGACATCTTTGTTCTTCAGCATTTTAAAGAGGCCTTTTGCAGCAGATTTGCCAAGTGCAACATGATATCTGATTTCCTGACTGCTGCTTCCACTGGTGTTGATTGTGGAACCAAGTAATATGAAATGGTTGACAACTTCAATCTTTTCCCAAGGACACTGCCCCAAGTCCTTTTATAATTAGTAATCGTACGCTTATGTTTTACATATTTCATCATAAGGAGCTCTGGTAGTGCAGTGGATAAGGTATTTTGGCTGTTAACCAGAAGATTGGTGGTTCAAACCCACTAGCTGCTCTGTGGGAGAAAAATGAGGCAATCTACTTCGGTAAGGATTTACAGCCTTGAAAACCCAATGGGGGTTGCTATGAGTTGGAATAGACTTGATGGCAGTGGGTTTCCTTTTTTTTTTTCTTTTTTTTATTAAATTATTTCATCATGGCTTTTAAAAAGTTAACTGATTTGGAGTTTGATTGTGAATATTGTAGTTCTGAGTCTCACCAAAGATCTGGGCTTCAGTAGACCAGTGGTTCTCAACCTCAGCAGCACACTGGAATCATCTGGAGAGCTTTTTAAGTGTCTTAATGTCAAGGCCATACCCCAGACCAATTGCATCAGAATGTCTGAAAATGAGACCCAAAGAAAAATATTTTTAAAGCTTCTCAGGTGATATTCCAAAATGCAACCAAGATAAGAATCACTAAAATGCTCCTTCTCTGCAAACATGGCCTCCAGAACCATCTCTGCATCTTTGCTCAGGATGTTTTTTCCATCTGGATGCTATTATGCAATGATGCCCAACATGCAGGGTGCAATTAAAAGATGATTTCATGTTTGTTATGTGTTGAATTATATCCCCAAAAAGTTAAGCTGAATCCCTATTTGAATCCCTGTTTGAAAATAGGGTGTTTCCTTTGTTACGTTAATAAGAACATACAGGAGTAGTATGGGTTCTAAAACTAATCCCTTTAGAATTTACAAGATACATGAGTGGTGTCATAAAAAGAACAGAATACACACACACTCACACACACACATACACCACCATGTGAAGAGAGAGGTAGATGAATCTACAAGACTAGGAACCCCAAGGATTCCTGGTTGGGCAATCTACTTCCGTAGGCTACTGCCTCAGAAACCCACAGAGGGGTTGCTGAGTCAGATCTGACTTGACGGCAATGAGTTTGTTTTGGTTTTTGGTATTAAAGGCTGAAACAGAAAATGACCTTCCCCTAGAGTTGACACCCTGATTTGAACTTCTAACCTCCAGAATTGTGAGAAAAATAAATTTCTGTTTTTTTAAAGCCACTCATTTGTGTTTTGTTTTGTGACAGCAGCACTAGCAACTAAAACAAGGTGGTACCTCAACAGTCACTCATTCCTTTAGTGATATTTTTGAATACCTACTATGTACTGGAGTCTATTCTAAGCAGTAGGGATACATCATTGAATCAAACAAACAAAAAAAATCCCTGCCCTCATAGAACTTATGTTCTAATGGGGAAAGATAGACAATAAGCAAAATAAATTAGTGAATCAGCAGCAGTTTAGAAGAATAAATGCAAAAATAAAGCAGAAAATGAGAAATGTTTTCAATAGGGAAAGTTTGACTAAGAAGATATTTTTGACTTAAAGGAGATAAAAGACCTATTGTTTTCATTGTTGTTATTGTTAGGTGCCTTTGAGTCAACTCCAACTCAAAGTGACCTTATGTACAACAGAATAAAATGTCGCCCAGTAGTCCTATGCCATCCTCACAATTGTTGCTATGTTTGACCCTATTGTTGCAGTTACTCTGTCAATCTATCTCATTGACAGTTTCCCTCTTTTCCTCTGACCCTCTATTTTACTGCCTGTTTTGGCCCTCTAGTGGTGCTCTACCAGAAAATACCACAGGTGGATGGCTTGAACAAACAGGGATTTATTCTCTTACAGTTTAGGAGGCTAGAAGTCTGAGTTCAAAGTGCTGGCTCTAGGGGCTGAATGAAAGCCCCTAGACCTTGGGCTCCAGCTATACCTCTTACTCCTGGCCCACTGAAGCTGGGCAGTTGCTGGCTAGTGAGTCTGACAAACCCAAGGTGAACAAATAAAATGGCACAGTTCTCAGATTATCAAACAACACAGAAGGCTTCTAGTTCAGAGACAGTCCCAGGATCAGCAGAAAACATGGCAGGCTACTGCATGAAGTCTCAGCCACATGCAGGGTCCAAGCATGCCAAAAAGCTGAGTCCTTTCTCAAAGCTTCTTATATACTGAAAGCAGATCGTATCTCTAGGGCAGTTACTCAGCTGCTCCAGTAGATTCCACCATGGAGTTGATTACCAGTCTCATCATGGGAAATAACTACATCCAGCTGCCAAGCCACTCAAAACCAGGCCCAGCCAAGTTGACACAAAACCTTAACTACCACACTGCCTTAGGCTGGGTTCTCCAGAGAAGCAAAACCAGCCAACTGAGAAAAAGAGAGAGAGAGGGAGAGATTTATCTCAGGGAAATGGCTCACACAGTTATAGAGGCTGGCAAGACTCAAGTTCATGGGTGAAACGTCAAGCTACAGGCTTTTCCTAACTCACGTGGCTGCAGGGGCTGATGAACTCAAGATCAAGATCGGCAGGTAGTATAGCAGGCTGCTGCTGACTTTGGCAGATGACAAATTCAAGATCAGCAGGTAAAATGGCAGATTGTTGGCTCACAAGCTGCAAAGGCAATGATCCCAAGATTGGTAAGCAATACAGCAGGCCAGTGGTTCAGGTCCAAGAACCGGCGATGATGATCTGCTAGATGCAGCATCCAGACCTAGCAGAAAGCCAGAGAATTTTCCCAGGTTTTATATTAGAAGCAGGCCACACTCCTGAGGAAACACCTTTCATCTGATTGGCTGTTCATAGACTATCTCATCATGGAGATAATTACGTTACATCAGATCTCATCATGGGAATGACTACATCACAACTGCTTACACCACTCAGAATCATGGTCCAGACAAGTTGACATGACATTAATTACCACATTTACCATGATCTCCTTCTCCAGCAATTGGTCCCTCCTAATCACATCTCCAAAGTAGGTGAACCAAAGTCTGGCCATCTTTACTTCTAAGAGGCATTCTGTCTATACTTCCTCCAAGATAGATTTGTTCATTCTTCTAGTAGTCCAAGGTACATCCAATATTCTTTGTCAAGTCAATAATTCAAAGGCATCAATTCTTCTTCAGTCTTCCTTATTCATTGTCCAGCTTTCACATGCATGTAAGACCACTGAAAATACCATGGCTTGGGTCGGGTACACTTTAGACCTCAAAGTGACATCTTCACTTTTTAACACTTCAAAGAGGACTTTTGCAGCAGATATACACAATGAACTATGTCAATTGATTTCTTGACTGCTGTTTCCAAGGGCACTGATTGTGGATTCAAGTAAAATGAAGTCTTTCCTGCATTTATCATGATGTTGCTTATTGGTCTAGTTGTGAGGATTTTAATTTTCTTTATGTTTATGTGTAATTCACGTTAAAGGCTGTAGTTTCAACCTTCATCGATAAATGTGTGAAGTTGTCTTCAATTTCAGCAAACAAGGTTGTACCATCTGCATATCAGGTTGTTAATGAGTCTTCTTCTAATCTTGATGCTTCATTCTTCTTCAAATAGCCCAACTTCTCAAATTTTTTGTTCAGCATACTGATTGGTTAAGTATGGTAAAAGAATACAACCCTACCACACACTTTCCAATTTTGAACCATGTCATATCACCTTATTCCACCATTCAAATGTCTGCCTCTTGATCCATGTTCAGGTTCCACATGAGCACAATGAAGTATTTTGGAATTTCCATTCTCCTCAATGTTCCATAAGAAACCTAGTCAAATGGATATATTGACAAAAAGTATCAGGCAGACTGAAAAGTAGGAGTAAAGTCCATGGGATAGAAACAAGCCTGACCTGTTGAAGGAATATCCAGAAGGCCAGGAAAGCTGGAGATGATGTCAAAGGAATAAAGGGAATGGAGCACATATTGTTTTGGCTGCCATCAAGTGAGCCCTCAGCTCATGGTGACCACATGCACAAAGGAACTAGCACTACTTGGTCCTGTACCAACCCCATGAGCAGTTACAGATCAGACTATTGTAATCACAGGGTTTTCATTGACTGATTTTTGGAACTAGATTACCAGGTCTTTCTTCTTAGTCTGTCTTAATCTGAAACTCCACTGAAACCTGCTCAGCATCATACCAACATACAAGCTTCCACTGACAGGCTGCACACGAGATACATTGGTCATGAATCAATCCGGGGTCTCCCTCATGGGAGACAAGGATTCTATCATTAAACCACCACTGCCCCTCATATCATGTAGAGCCTTGTAACCACTACACACACAGTGGCTTTTATTCTTCTGATATGTGAAGCCACTGAAGGATTTTAAGCAAGAGGACAGCATGATCTGACTTATGTCTCAGCAGGATCATTTGAATTACTGTGTAAAAAACAAATGATAAAGGAGGCAAGGGTGGCAGCGGGAAGGTTATTGCAAAAACCTAAGCAAGAAGAGGCTTGCCCCAGAGTGGTAGCAGTGGAGGTGGTAACAAGTAGTTAGATACTGGATATACGTAACATGATGTTACACTAAATAACATTGAATTACCTAGAGAGAATCTCACTCCTTTTCAATTTTTTTCCCCACTCTTCTGATTACAAAAAAAAAAAAAGGAGGAGGAGACATCTCAACGTTAATGTGTGGCCAACACCTCTCTAACACATCTATATCTCCTTTCTCAGCAGACATCAGCAGATCTCAGGCTCAGACTGTTTGGTAGGCATCAGTATCTGGCTGGAATTTCATAATGTGTTTTTGTTTTCATTGTATTATTTTAATACAATTATACAATCTCACACCCACTCACTCCCTTCAAGTAAATTCCAACTCATAGTGACCCCCTTTGGGTTTCTGAGGTGGTAAATTTTTATGGAAGTAAATTGCCCAACCTTCCTTTCATGGAGTAGCTGTTGGGTTTGAACCTCCAACCTTCTGCTTAGCAGTCAAAAGTCTTAGGCACCGTGCCACCAGAGCTCCAATTATCCAATAGAAAATAATAATAATTACCTTCTTTTTATGACCAGTGATAATTTTCTACTTAAGTAGTGATATAATTTTCTTTTTAAAGTAAATCTATTTATGTTAAAAGGAGATTCTATTTAAAATATTAAGCAATTTATAATATGAGTGGCAAGTGGATGTACACAAGTTGCATACAAGCAACTGAATTTGGTACAACTCTGCTTTAATCAGTCGTCTGGTCAGGTCACCTGCATCAAGGCCTGAAAAATGCTGATTATACTATACTTGGAGCTCAGAAACTTTATAAGCTGAAAATTGGTGTGAGAATAAATCTCTTGCTTCTTCGCTTAACTTTGACAGCACGTGCTTTGTATAAAGCAGTTTGACGTTATGTGTGGTTCAAACAACATTGGATGGATGTCATTGAAATTACTTTTTAACAGTGTAAGTGTTACATATGAATGCTGTTTTGCCTTGTCATTTTAGGTCAAAATCAGGAAGAAACATTATAAAGTCTGCAGCAAAACTAATTTCCGAGACTATTCAGTGTTCGATAATGGTCGAGGACAGTTCTTCTGATTCAGGGGAAAAAAAAAATCAATCTTAGTCTTGCGCTACAAACATTACAATGAAACTCTACCTTTGCTAAGCTATAGAACTGCTATGTGGTAGGACAGGTCAGGATATTCAACTTAGATTTGTGACAAAAAATGCATGGAACTGATGATGGTTATGTTCCAGAGAGTGCATTAAGTTGACACTCCTGATTTAATAACATGATTGATTCAAAAATTTTTTTACAAACTACCTGCTTATGAATAACACAATGAATAACCATAGACTTTTGTATGAGAGTCTAGAATCAGAGGCACTTGGTGTGTGTAAACAGAGCAGTCAGAAAGCAGAACCTTAACTCCATTTTAAAGTCTTGGCATGAACCTAAGATCCATGTTGAATTTTAAAGTTGTCTTTCCTAATGTTTCCTCTACCCTTGATGTTGACCTAATCATGTACCCTGAAGGAGACATTCTTTTTCTCTGAGGTCTGGCAATATATCACAATCTGTTCTCAGAGGGTCTTTCCTCTGTTGTCAAACAGATGACAGATGTGATAGCTTATACCAAAAGGTCTTGATGTACAGCATTATCAATAAATTTTACAATGGACCCCCCAGAAACAGACATGATTGAGAAAGCAATTTTAATAGCAGGTTATTAGAAAAACCTTGCCTTTTCTTGCCGTTGGCCTGAGACTATCCTGTAATAAACTGAATAACATGTACCCTTAACCAATCATATAATCCCATGCATGTGTTATTACCTATCCCTGCTAAGTCCCTGCTTTTAAATATTCTGCCTTTGACTTCTCTGATTGCTTTTTAGCCAATGATGATTTTGTAACTTTTAGCTCCTGTTTCAACTGTACAAGAATGTTCTCTTCTTTGAAATTACTTTATACAATGTAATATATTATTACTTAATACAATGTAAGTATTACATATTAATGCTATTTTGCCTTGTAATTTTACAAAACACATAGACCAATGGAACAGAGTTGAGAACTCAGAAATAGATCCATTGACCTATGGTCAGCTGATTTTTGACAGAGGGCTGAAATCCGTTAAATGGATAAGAGACAGTCTCTTTAACAAATGTTGTTGTTGTTGTTACATGCCATTGAGTCAGACCTGACTCATAGAGACTTCTCCTTGGGTTTCCCAGGCATTATCACTACAGAAGTAGATGGCCCAATCTTCCTTCCGAGGAGTAGCCGGTGGGTTTGAACCGCCAGCTTTCTGGTTAGCAGTCAAGTGCCTTAGGCACTATGCTCTGGGAAAACTGGATATCCATTTGCAGAAAAATGAAACAAGATCTGTACCTCACACCATATGCAAAAATGAACTCCAGATGGATCAAAGACTTAAATATGAAATCTAAAACTATAAAGTTCCCCAAGGAAAAAATAGCAGCAAATTTAGGGGCCCCTAACTTATGACTGGGAGCTCTGGTAGCATAGTGCCTAAGGCACTTGACTGCTAACCAGAAGACTGGCGGTTCAAATCCACCAGCCACTCCTCAGAAGGAAGATGGGGCAATCTCCTTCCGTAGTGATAATGCCTGGGAAACCCAAGGAGGGGTCACTATGAGTCGGGTCCAACTCGACGGCTCATAACAACAACAACAACAAATTTATGACTGCTAACCAGAAGGCTGGTGGTTCAAACCAACCAGCCACTCCTTGGAAGGAAGGTTGGGCATTCTACTTCTGTAGTGATACTTCCTCAGAAACCCAAGGAGGGGTTGCTATGAGTCAGATCCTACTTGATGGCAGTGAGTTGAGTAATTTATGGCATAAATAGACTGTCAAGCATAACCCAGAATGCACAAACAGCTGAAGATAAACTAGATGAATAGGACCTTCTAAAAATTAAATTTTGGAGGCGGGGCAAGATGGCGGACTAGGCAGAAGGATTGCACAGACCCTCTTCAACAAAGAAAAGGGAAACCAATTAACACAGACACAGAAGATAATC
>NW_006921953.1:3276486-3303671 GCF_000298275.1 Orycteropus afer afer | reverse complement strand
GCTCAGAAGTCCAAGATTATCTTCTGTGTCTGTGTTAATTGGTTTCCCTTTTCTTTGTTGAAGAGGGTCTGTGCAGTCCTTCTGCCTAGTCCACCATCTTGCCAGAACTCCTTTATAACTATTTCTTCACAAATATTGTTACCTGTAGTTGTCCTGTGAACACTATTCATAGAGCCTAATTCTGCAGTCACTTTAAACTCAGCATTGTTTATTGAATAAATAATAAGAACTGAGCAGTATCAGTAACATCTGAAATCAAGAGCCAATGAAAATTAATCAAACACGTTTGCCTTTTAAAAAATGTTAGACTATTTTTTAGAATAGTATTAGGTTTACAGAAAAATTGAGCAGAAGGTATGTACAATTCCCATCTACTCTCTCTCCCCATCTGCTTCAACCCCACCCATGCATGTTGTTTCTCCAATTATTGATACCTTACATTTGCATGGTATGTTTGTTTAAAATTGACAAACTGATAACTGATTAACTAAAGTCCAGAGTTTTATATTTGTGTTGTATAGTCCTATGGGTTTAACAAATGCATAATGTCATGTGTCCACTGTTGTTGTTAGGTGCTATTGAGTCAGCTCCAATTCATAGTGACCCTGTGTCCAGCACTATGAAACACTGCCAGGTCCTGTGCTATCCTCACAATCCTTGTTATGCTTGAGCCCATCTTGACAGCAGAGAATAGGAGTGAAACATTGTGTTCACTATTATATTATTGCAAAAACATCATGGAGAACAGCATCTGACTTCCTCTAACTTCTCAAGGGGGAGGGAGAATCCAAAACAACATCAACAGCCCAAGGCTGATTCCTATGAGGTAGAGGTCAGATACGGTGCCACCTTCCAACTTCTTACCAATTCCGAACCCAACCATCCCTCCCATGGAATTTTGTATTACAAATTTTGAGCATGAGCTCTCATTAACAAGGATTCCAACCATAGATCTGTTAGTGTAAAAAAGAGAAAAATTACATGTAAAAGTCATTTCAGCGACAGTTGAAGAAATGTGAACATGGACTTTGAATTAGATTTCATGAATATGTTAATAGTATGGGGGTTATGTTTGAGAATGCCCTTGATCATAGGTGATGTTGTTGTTGTTAGGTGCCAAGGAGTAGGCTCCAACTCATAGCAACCCTATGTACAATGGAACAAAACACTCCCCAGTCCTGTGTCAGCCTGACAATCATTGCTATGTCTGAGCCCATCATTGAGGCCACTGTGTCGATCCATTTACTTGAGGGCCTTTCCCTTTTTTGCTGACCCTCCACCTTACCAAGCATGATATCCCTCTCCAGGGAATGGTTCCTTCTCACATGACCAAAGTAGGTAAAATGAAGTCTGGCCATTCATGCTTCCAAAGACCATTCAGGCTGCACTTCTGCCAGGACAGATTTGTTAGTTCTTCTGGCAGCCCATGGTACTTTCAGTATTCTTCGCCAACACTGTAACTCAAAAGCATCAACTCTTCTTCAGTCTTCCTTATTCATTGTCCAGCTTTTACATGCATATGAGGTGATTGAAAATACCATGGCTTGGGTTAGGCATATCTTAGTCTTCAAAGAGATATCTTTGCTCTTCAGCACTTCAAAGAGGTCTTTCGCAGCAGATTTGTCTAGTGCAATACATCTGATTTCTTAACTACTGCATCTGTTAGTGTAGTTAAGGAATCAAGTAATATGAAATCTTTGACAACTTCAATCTTTTTTCCA
This sequence comes from Orycteropus afer afer, assembly GCF_000298275.1. Taxonomy (NCBI): domain Eukaryota; kingdom Metazoa; phylum Chordata; class Mammalia; order Tubulidentata; family Orycteropodidae; genus Orycteropus; species Orycteropus afer. The sequence continues at coordinate 3,301,950 of NW_006921953.1, read as the reverse complement.
CTTATCGTGATGCTGTTAATTGGTCCAATTGTGAGGATTTTTGTTTTCTTTATGTTGAGGTGTAATTCATACTGCAGACTGTGGTCTTTAATCTTTATCAGTAAGTGTGTCAAGTCATCTTCACTTTCACCAAGCAAGGTTGTGTCATCTTCATATTACAGGTTGTTACTGAGTCTTCTTCCAATCCTGATGCTGCATTCTTCTTCATATAGTCCAGAATCACGGATTATTTGCTCAGCATACAGATTGAATAAGTATGGTAAAAGGATACAACCCTGACACTCCCTTCCTGATGCTAAACCTGCATTGTCCCCTTGTTCTGTTTAAATGACAACCTCCTGGTCTATGTATAGGTTCCTCATGGGTATGATTAAGTGTTCTGGAATTCCCATTCTTCTCAATGTTAGCCATAATTTGTCATGATCCACACAGTCAAATGTTTTTGCATAGTCAATGAAACACAAGTAAACATCCTTGTGGTATTCTTTTGCTTTCAGCCAAGATCCATCTGACATCAACAGTGGTATCCCTCATCTCACATTCTCTTCTGAACCCAGTTTACATTTCTGGAAGTTCTCTGTCAGTATACCTCTGTGACCATTTTTGAATTATCTTCAGTAAGATTTTACTTGTATGTGATAATAATGATATTGTTTGATAATTTCCATATTCTGTTGGATCTCTTCCAGTCATCTGGCCAGGTAGCTGTCTTCCAAATCTCCTGGCAGAGCCGAGTGAGTGCCTCTAGTGCAGCATCCATTTATTGAAACATCTCAATGGGTGTCCCATCAGTTCCTGGAGCCTTGTTTTTTGCCACTTCCCTCAGTGCAGCTTCAACTTTTTCCTTCAGTACCATTGGTTCTTGATCATATGCAACCTCCTGAAATGGATGAACATCAACCAATCCTTTTTGGTACAATGACTCTGTGTATTCCTTCCATCTTCTTTTGAGGTTTACTGCATCATTACATATATATTGCCCATAGAATCTTTGGATACTGCAACTCGAGGCTTAAATTTTTCCTTCAATTCTTTCAGCTTGAGAAATGCCAAGTGTGTTCTTCTCTTTTGGTTTTCTAACTCCAGGACTTTGCACACATTTCATTATCATAATTGACTTTGTCTTCTCAAGCTGCTTTTTGAAATCTTCTGTTCAGCTCTTTTATCTTGTCATTTCTTTCATTTTGTCTAGCTATTTTCCATTCAAGAACAAGAACAAGTTTCAGAAGTCTCTTCTGATACCCATTTTGGTTTTTTCTTTCTTTCCTATCTTTTTAATGACCTTTTGCTTTGTTCATGCATGATATCCTTAATGTCATCCCACAATTCATCTGGTTTTTGGTCATTGATGTTCAATGCCTTAAATATAGTCTTCAGATGGTCTCCAAATTCAGGTGGGATGTAATCAAGGTCATAGTCTTTTAATTGTCTTCAGCTTCAACTTGAATTTGCATGTGAGCAGTTGATGATTTGTTTTACAGTCAGCTCCTGGCCTTGTATTGGCTGAAGATATTGAGCTTCTCCCTGCCTCTTTCCACAGATGTAGTCAATCTGATTACTGTGTATTCCATTTGGTGAACTCCATATGTATAGCTGCTGTTTACATTGTTGAAAAAGATTTTTGGAATGAGCAAGTCATTGGTCTTGCAAAATTCTATCATGTGATTTCTGACATCCTTTCTATCACCAAGTCCATATTTAACAACTACTGGTAATTCTTCTTTGTTTCCAGTTTTACACTCCAATCACCAGTGATAATCAACATATCTTGATTGCATATTTAGTCAATTTCAGAGTGCAGAAGTTGGTAAAAATCTTCAATATTCTCATCTTTGGCTTTGGTGGTTGGTGGGTAAATTTGAATAGTAGTAGTAGTAACTGGTCTTCCTTGTACATGTATGGATATTATCCTATCAGGGACAACATGTACTTCAGGATAGATCTTGAAATATTTTTGTGGCAATGAATGCCACACCATTCCTCTTCTATTTGTCATTCCCAGGATGTGGATCATAGGGTTGTTTGATTCAAAATGGTCGAAACCAGTCCATTTCAGCTCACTAATACCAAGGATATCAATTTTCACGTATTCCATTTCATTTTTGACAACTTTCAATTTTCCTAGATTCATACTTCATGCAGTCCTCATTCCTATTATTAGTGGTTGTTTTCTGCTGTTTCTTCCCATTTTGAGTCGGGCCACATCAGCAAATGGAGGTCCCGAAAGCTTTACTCCATCCACATCATTAAAGTCGAGTCTACTTCAAGAAGGCAGCTCTTCCCCAGTGTATTTTGAGTGCCTTCGGACCTGAGGGGTTCATCTTCCAGCACTACATTGGACAATGTTTCAGGGGTATTCATAAAGTTTTCCAGTACTGCATCAGACAGTGTTTCACTGCTGTTCGTAAGGTTTTTACTGGCCCATTCTTTGAGAAGTAGATGGCTCCTTCTTTCTTCTGAGTCTGTCCTAGTCTGAAAGCTCTGCTGAAATCTGTTTAGCACGAGTGACCCTGCTTGTATGTGAAATACTGTGAGCCTGCAGCCTCACAGCAACGTGCAAGCCACCACAGTGTGACAAACTGACAGACAAGTGATCTTAGGAGAAAGTGCTCAAGTATTTAGAATTGAAGGGCCTTGATGACTGCAACTAAATCAAATACTTCAGAGAAAGAAAAAAAAAGACTATAAATATGAAGTGATAAAGCAAATACAGCAAAATGTTAATGAATCTAGCTGAAGGGTATGTAGATTTTCAATGCACTAATTTTTAAAAGATTTTTTTTAGATATAATTCACATTACATATAATTTATCCTTTTTAAAGGGTACAATTCATTGTCTTTAGTATGTTCACAAGGTTGTGGAACCAGCACTATATTAAATTCCAGAACATTTTCATCACCCCCAAAACAAATCTCATACCTGTTAATTACTCTGCATCCTGTTTCTTCCAATCCCCTGATCTATTTTCTGTCTTCATGAATTTGCTTATTCTGGACATTTCATGTAAGTGAAATGAAACATATAGGTTTTGGATGTCACTTCTTTCACTTAGCATAATATTGTCAAGGCTCATTGACATTGTAGCATATAAAACAAATGAAACTCACTGCCGTTGAGTTGGACCCAACTTATAGTGACCCCTCCTTGGGTTTCCAAGGCGGTGTTGTTGTTGTTATTTGCTGTTGAGTCGGCCCCGTAGTGACCCCTCTTTGGGTTTCCGAGGCAGTATCACTATAGAAGTAGATTGCCCAAACTTCCTTCTGAGGAGTGGCTTGGTGGTTTTGAATCACCAGCCTTCTGGTTAGCTGTCAAGTGCCTTAGGCACTATGCTACCAGAGCTCCTTGTGGGGATGGGCTAATGGAAGTAGCAGTCAAGATATCAAAAGACGTACAGCGCTAAGAAAATTGGCTGCAAAAGACCTCTTTCAAGTGCTGAAGAGCAAAGATATCTCCTTGAGGACTAAGGTATGCCTGACACAAGCCATGGTATTTTCAATTGCCTCATATGCATGTGAGAGCTGGACAATGAATAAGGAAGACCAAAGAAGAGTCAATGCTTTTGAGTTGTGGTGCTGGCAAAGAATGCTGAAAGCACCATGGACTGCTGAAAGAATGAACAAATCTGTCTTGGAGAAAGTGCAGCCGGAATGCTCCTTGGAAGCGAGAATGGCCAGACTTCATCTAACCTACTTTGGTCATGTTGTAAGAAGGGACCATTCCTCGGAGAAGGGTATCATGCTTGGTAAAGTGGTCAACAAAAGAGGGGAAGCCCCCAACAAGATGGATTGGATTGACACAGTGGCTACAACAATGGGCTCAGGTATAGCAGGGATCATGGAGCTGGCACAGGACTGGGCAGTGTTTCGTTCTGCTGTACATAGGTTTGGTATGAGTCAAGATGACTCAACGGCACCTAATGACAACATACATAAAGAGAGAGAGAGAGATTAAAAAAAAATTTTTTTTAATCTGTCTATCTACCCTTGACAGTGGTAGAATTCACACTTTCCACGTGGAAGACCCAGGTTCAATTCCCTGCCGGTGCATCTTATGTGTAGCCTCTACCCCAGTTTGTGTGTTAGTTACTGTGACACAGAACAGGTTTCAGTGGAGCTTCTAGACCAATGCAGCCTAGGAAGAAAGCACGGCAATCTTTCCAATCTGAGGAGATGGCACAGAATTAGCATTTCGTTTTGTTGTGCGTAGGATTGCCATGAGTTGGGAACCAACTCAGTCACAGCTAACAACAGCAACAATGGCAGTTGTGGTTTAAATGCTTAGATGGTATTATTATATCTGTATAGATGGTATCATGATAAAAGTCTCAGATATATATCTGTTATCACAGTCCTTCTGTCGCAGGTGTTACATTCAGTTGTGACTCTGGCTCTGAGACACTTTCACTGGTGGTACTGGAAATTGACAGAGAGATTGGAAAGAACTGGGTTGGAGCTGATTCTATTTCCTACAGAACCTGTGAATTAAATCACTTCCCATATTCCTCCACATACATTCCACGTACATTGCAAAGTATGTTGTGTCAGAAAACACTTCTGGCATTGTTGGGTGGGACTGAATTATGCTTAGTAGTAAATTTCCCCACCACCTCTATCAGGAAACCCCTGAGAAACCTGCAATGTTATCCATGTTGGGCAATGTAGGATGCATAGGAGACCCTTTGTGACTCTGTTCAACAGCAAATGAGGGACAATGGGACTTCTGATGCCTTGATGTACTGCAGGTAAACTGCCCCATTGTTTCATCATGAGGAGCTTTCAAATAAATCACCCAGAAAAGTTGTTATTTAAAGCAAACTCTTCTGGTCTTGCTGAAAGATGGATCCAGCATGTTTTTCCCTAAAGATTAAGTAAAGTAAGTTGCTACGTATTTTATTGTGTGAATTGCAGCAATTCAGTAGAGTGGTGTCAAAAGCAAGAGCTTTGGAGCAAGTAAAACCAAACCCAAACTCACTGCCGTCGAGTTGGATTCGACTCATAGTGACCCCCTCCTTGGGTGCCATCGAGTCGGCCCGACTCATAGCGACCCCTCCTTGGGTTTCCGAGGCAGTATCACTACGGAAGTAGGATTGCCCAACCTTCCTTCCGAGGAGTGGCTGGTGGGTTTGAACCACCAGCCTTCTGGTTAGCAGTCAAGTGCTTTAGCCACTATGCTACCAGAACTAATAGCTTCACCTTAAGGAACAGACAACCGCACCTCTTTGAACCGAAGGCACAAGTTTCAGTGAGGACTCCAACCGCCACAGGCAAAAAACACAAGACTCACAAAACTCCCCTACAGGCCTCGGGGCGGGACTGACCAGGCCGCGCAGCCCCAGTGCGGGATGCCAGGTCTCGCCCCTGACGTCATACGGAACCCCACACAGGACGACGAGCGACGGGAGCGCGCGAGGCTCTGTCACGCAGGCGCGCTCGCGCGTCGTAGGTGGTGCTAAGGGACGCCGCGGGGGGGTTGTAGGGAGACGGCGCTACCGCCATTTTGTGGGGTGTTTGTCGCAGAGACTGGAGAGCGAAGGAGGTGTTTTGGCGACATTTCTCTCCCAAAGGGTCTTTTTGCCTTTGCAGAGGTAAGCTATAGGGTGGAATATGGTTGGCTGGGAGACTCTTAGGTCTTGAAGCTAGTATCGGAGAAACGACTGGGTTCGGGGCCTCGGCGCTTGTTGACTGAGTTGAGGGTTCCTAAGGGGTTAGTTTTAAGGCTGATGGCCTTAAAAACGTAAATTTGCTCAGGCGTCGTGGTGGATGTAAAATCCTTCGGGGGGAAAAAATCTGTAGTTCTGGATTGACCCTCATCTGGGAGGCCCAGCTTCGCGCTCCACTGCTCCAGAGGCGCTGGCCTTGCCCCAGTGGTGGGGCGAACGGGCCAGGATCTTGTCAGGATCGCCTCCGCCGCCGAGAACGAGGACCTGCTGGATGTGGGGACCCAACAGCCCGGGAGACTCTTCGAGAATCCTATCTGATGTTTGTGTTGTCGGAGATGTAGTTTTCCCCTGGATTCTGGGCTTCTACCGTTGGCTTCTCGCGTTTGGGGCTTTCCCAGAGTCACTATTTCCCAAGATCTTGTGTGTGAGCTCTGGTGGCAGTTCAAACTCACCAGCTCCTCCGCAGAAGGAAGATGGGGCAGTCTATTTCGGTAAAGATTGACCGCTTCGGAAACCCAGTGGGGATCGCTATGAGTCGGAATGGACTGGATGACCGTGAGTTTTTGGTTTTGGTGTGTGCGCCAAAGCCCCTGGTGAGGGTGCCTGGAATGGGGCCTGCGCGTCCGAAGAGCTGCCGGTACAGAAAACCCCTTGCCATGGAGTCGATTCCGACTTATAGAGACTCTATAAAAACCAAACTCATTGCCATCCAGTCGGTTCCGACTCATAGTTAACCTTTATTGGGTTTCTGAGGCGGTAAGTCTTTACGGAAGTAGATTACCCTGTATTCTTTCCGCGGATCGGCTGGTGTATTTGAACCATTTAACCTTCTGGTTAGTAGTCAAATGCTGTAGGCACTGCGCCACCAGAGCTCCTTTTAGCAGCTCTATCGGACCGGGTATAAACCGTAAGTACTAAATCTTTATGGAAGCAGACTGCCACATCATTCTCCCGCGGATCAGGGGCTGGTGGGTTGGAATCGCCAGCCTTTTGGTTTAGCAGCCGAACACTGAACCACTGCCAAAAGGGCACCTCCAGTAAGTCCAGGTGATGGAGTTTAGTTTATGCTTAAGAGTTTGAACTTTGGGGAGGTTCGTCCTTTGTGCGGGGTGTTTTCTAAGGTGGAGCATGCCGTTCTTGCAGCGAATCCGTATTTCTGACAGTTTTGCATATTATCCATGATTACTTAAGTAGCTCAGGTATGCTTATCCGATCCTTAGGAAACAACTGACAGGGCCGACCACTGGCCTTTGTTGATAGCCTTCTCTGTTACTGTGCGTCGCATCCTCAGGCTTCTTGTTACTCATAAAACTGCATGCAGTCCTCTTGGAGCCATCTGGTCAAAAGGTCTATTCTGATGTTCTTAAGCCATGTACGTTGTATTAAGTCGTCAGGTATCTTAAGATCTTAAAAAGCCCAGAGGAGAATCAGGTTTCTAATACGATGTGTGTGTGTGTGTGTGTGTGTGTGTTTATTGGAAAATAGATGAGGATTCTAGCATGTGGGGGTCTTTAATAATTAAAGGCAATTTAATAATTCTAGGTAGTTTTTTTTTTTCTTTTTTGGGGTATGTGAATGAACCCTCTCTGTAGAATGTGGGTTCTGGAATCTGCTTCCTGAGAATGTATTTCTGAGCCTTAGGGTGAGACATTCTAATAGTAACTGAATTAAATTTAAAGTAATGAACTTGCTGGAGAAATACAGATCTTGCTCTCACAGGGAGCTCATTCATACTTCAGTATTTGCATGTAAATACTTCAGTATTTACACTGAATCCTGTGAGAGCACAGTTTTCCACCTTTGACAGGGTGCAGTCTTACCTCTGAGTTTTCCTTCTGATATGTTTCTGCCTTTCAGCGTACAGCTTTCGCAGATTTTACTGTTATAACTGATTATTTGAGAATTCTGCCTTGTTAGGTGAGCTTGTTGTGGCGAATTGAGGGGGGGGAAATTAAAGCAGCCAAATGTTTGGCAAAAACTGCACAATAATGGCTGGCTATCATAATAACGTTCAGTCATCAAATGTAATTTTGCTTCCTGTTATTTAAGAATGTTGAGAAGCTATTTTGAAGAGTTCCTAATGTGTTTAAATTACAATTTTGGTAGTTGAAGGAAAGGGTCAGAAAAATTTCACTAGAAATAGAAATTTCTCTTAAGGCTCCTTTGAAGAAAGTTTGTTTTTTGGCTTTTTGCCTCAGGTAACTTGTAATGACCTTCATTTCAATTTCCCAAAAATTTCCACCAAAATTGTATGCCGTACATGGAGCCCTGATGGTACAATAGTTAGGTGCTCGGCTGCTAATTGAAAAGTGGTGGTTTGAACACATCAGCCATTTCCCAGGAGTTCTGCTGTATCCCATGGGTTAGCTGTGAATTGGAATGAACTCTGTGGCACCTAACAACAAATTCTATTCTTACTTCACTTTTTAGTGAAGACCCTGACGAGTGTTTAGGACTCTGTTTGACCTGATCAGTGCCTTCTCTTCCTTTTCTTAAACAAGCTAAAATAGAAGCAGCCTTATTAGAAGAATGCTTGTTAGTCATAGAATTAGAATCAACTTCAGGCTCTGGTGACATGGTACATACAATTTTTTAGGGAATACTTTGCAGAAGACTTGAACCTACATCACTTCAAAGTCTTATTTTAATCCACTTGAAAGCACTGAAATTTTCACTTGGGATTGTTTGATTGTTACTAAGTCATTTGGGCAAGCTGAATGAGATTTTGCTTTGTTTTAGCTTTTTCCAATTCTTTCATGTTCTGAAATTCTTCCTTTTTCACCTTTTAAACTCACACTCTTGTTTAACAGTTTGGACATCACTGTTAAAAATTTAACTGCTTTGGAAAAGAGTTAAGATGAGAGCAGATAAGGATGACATTGATACTGAACCTAGAAATGAGTCTATGTACTGGAGGTTGTAGATGGAGTCAGGGAATTGTTACTGTCATCCTTCTGATTTCCCCATGACCACCCACCAGCCACTCCTAGGAAGGAAGATGGAGCAATCTACTTCCATAGTGATACTGCCTCGGAAACCCAGGGAGGGGTCGCTGTGAGTCAGGTCAGACTCGACGCACATAACAACAACAGCATACTTCACTGTATAGCCTCCTAGGTTTGTTTCTTTTACAGAGCACTCCAGAGCCATAACACATAGATTTAAGACTAACTGCATTATGATCTGAAAATAAACTTGTTGGGTATAGAAAGTGAGTTCATTACATTGTATATTTTTATTGCCCTTCATTTTCTCTATTGATTGCTATTCCTTTCACTTCCTTTGTTAGTTCAAAGCTTAAAGTCATTCTGAGATTTAGAGAAGAGGACTCTACAAAGAGTTTGAGAAAAAGCTTTATTAATAGCTTTAAAACAAAATATATCCCTGAATGTTTTCTCTGACTTCAGTTACTTTTACTACAAATATATTTGCCAAAGCTGGGTGACACTTGTCATTATTAGTTACCTTTAAGTCAGCTTACATTTTAACCTAACAGTTTAAAAAAAAATCATACTAGTGACTTACGAAATCAGTAATCAGTTGCCATAAATAAGAAGATAACTATAAAAATAAAAGTTACTTATTTCTAGCTAGGTACTGTTGTCTACTGAAGGCTCTTAGCCCAAACCTCGTCCCACTCCCCTTTTTAAATTTGTCCTGATTTGGGTGGAAATTTAGAGCGCAATTTCCTTTTCCCTACAATAGTTCATGCACATTTTGTTTCAAGACATTGATTTCAATCCCCGTAATGTAACATGTAACAGCTCTCTTCCCACTTCCTCCCTGTGGTTACCTTTTCCCTGTGTCCTTCTTTCCTATGAATTCCTGCCCTCTGAGCTATTTTCTCTGTGCAAATGCTGCTCTTCTGATCTCCCATGATTGTTCTAAGGAGTGTACCTACCTGGTGTTAAATGTTCACCTTATATACCCATCTTTTTGGCTAGAAGCCACAGGAGTGAGTTCAGTTTCAGGCCTGAAGGGTGATTATAGGCCATAGTCTTGGATTTCAGGAATCTCTATGAGAGCAGTAAGCCTGGTCTTTTTTAAGATTTTAAGTTTTGTTCCACATTTTTCTCCCACTCTATCCAGAATCTCCTATAACTGATCCCTTTCCAAGTGGTTTACAGTCTCAACCCCTGGCCCTTTTTTAAAGGACAGTGAGCAAGTTTACTTGAAGATAAACATCAAACCTAGGCTTTGTCCTGGGTGTAATTAGAAGGATTGAAAGAACATGTACAGGTTTCCTCATTATTCAAAATAGGAATAGCATTCCTATTCTGTTAGCTGAAATGGTGTGAAGCAAAGGAGCAAATACCATTAATTTAGGAAAAGTTTTTGCACATTCCCAGACCCAAAAAATAACCTACCAAGTCATACTAAATAACATAAAACCTAAAATAATGCTAACCTGTATAGCTCACAGACACAGTTCAAAGCTGTGGTAGCTTGACATTGAGATGCTAAGTGTAGTTCCTGGAAAAGGAGCATGGCGAGGCAACCCTTGTCTGCTGGGGCTGCATGTTGTTAAGGGCTGGCTAAAAAACATGCTGAATGCTAGTTTCGCTTTTTGCCTTTTTTCATAAAAAGCAAAAATCCTCTTCAAATTTCTTTCAGTTAATGAAAGGTATTAATGTAGGTCTTTTGTAAAAGTGAAGTGGCATATGGTGAATTTTCAAAAAGCGGGAGATACCTGTAGTAAGGTCTCACAGCATTGTTGTTATGTGCCATCAAGTCAGACCCGACTCATAGCGACCCCTCCTTGTGTTTCTGAGGCAGTATCACTGTCAAAGTAGATTGCCCCATCTTCCTTGCGAGGAGTGGCTGGTGGGTTTGAACTGCCAGCCTTCTGGTTAGCAGTCAAGGGCCTTAGGCACTATGCTACCAGAGCTCCCCACAGCATTGATATCTGTCATTTAGTACTAGATCTGTATGCTACTTACAGTCATCTTGTGAAACATGACTTGAGAAACATTACCTAAAAAGATTTTAGATAAGGGACACTGCTTTTCTGTTAAGAGGGATGGAAAATTTTGGAAATGGATAGTTGTGATGTTGCACCACATGACGAATTAATGTCACTAAATTGTACAGGTGAAGAATGTTGAAATGGCAAATGTTTTGTTACATTTATATTTACCATAATTAGAAAAAAGATTTTAGAATCTATGTATTGGGTGTTTATATTTAAATAATATTAATGTATAATATTTTATTAAATATAGCCATCTACACTATAATCTCCACAACTCCCTTTTTGTTTCTGTTAACAGATGCGGCATTCCAAACGCACTCGCTGCCCTGATTGGGATAGTGGAGAAAGCTGGGGCCATGAAAGCTACAGTGGAAGTCACAAACGGAAGAGGAGGTCTCACAGTAGCACACAAGAGAACAGGCATTGTAAACCGCATTCTCAATTTAAAGAATCTGATGGGTAAATTACTCTTGAATTAGTAACATTTTAACTCCCAATAGTTTTTCTTAGTGATTTGTCATTTACATATATAGCGTTCATTTGTCAAATTGTTTGATGATTTGAGTAGAACAGATACTTAAAAAAATTGAGTGCCTATGTTGGGATAGACACTTTACAAATACTGAGGCTACAGCTGTGAATAAAACAAAATTCCTATCCTCGTATATCTGTGTCTATCTAGTAGTAGTTGGAGACATTAAGTGCATATAAAACATTGAGTTCTCAGTTTGTACAACGTGTTGTAAGAAATTGCCAAAAATTACTTCTACGATTAGGCTGCCAGTAACATGGTTAGGGAGGAGAGACACACAAAAAGTCAATAGTGACGATAGAGCACCCAGTCAGCGCCTTTAATGTGTATATTGGGTATGAAGGAGAGAAATAAGTATATTGGTGTGCTCACTTCATGTTTCATGAATATGATATGACCCGGGAGAGGAGTTATTTCAAAGAGAAAAGCAGCATGCTTCATTAGAGAATGCTAAAATATGTTAGGGATTAGTCACTTACATAGTGTTCTACAGGTTGTATTTGAAGATGAAGGCAGTGGATATGTTTGGGATTTTTAGAACCTTCATTGTAAGAAGAATCATTCCTTTGTACAGGCAGTATCCAGTAATTTAGGAAAGGGTGTCTCAAAATTTCCAATAGCATTTGTCCTGTTTTATTGTATTTGTACCAGTATAACATTTGGAGATAACATACTTAAATAGAATTAAGGAAATTTTAGAGTTCTGAAATGATTAAAGTAAGATTAGGTGAGTAGTTTCATTCTTAGTTAATATTCTCTGTTCTTAGTTAATATCTCTTTCTCATTTGTTTTGTGGTTCTATGTTTTCTCCTTGTTTTGTGCAGATGTTCCATTGGGACTGTTTGCCAGATTGCTTTCTAAATTAGCCAGCTGGGGTTACTTTAAAAAACAGTATGTAGTTGTTTTTCTTCTCCATGCTAAACAGATTTGTTCTGCAGAACTGTGGGCTTGTAGTCAATGCAGGCTAATTATTCTTCATCACACTGTTATATAGGGGTAGGGTTTATGATAAGATTTTAATTATCAGAGTGAATTAATACACAGTAGCATATAGAAAAATATCTGTATCCAATTATTAATAAATGTAAAATACTCTCTAAGGCTTAATATAATAGTACTAATCCATATATGTTTATTATACATTGTTTGAGTGATGAACAGGTCATTCATGTTCCTAATTGGACAGACATTCTGAGTCAGTCCCAGCTCAATACCTCCTTCTTTGATATTAGCCCAGAGATGTTGGAGGACAATTGCATTCTATAATATGGAATCTTAATTGACTTTTTGAAGATTTAAAAACTTTACAAAGAATGTTTTTATCATAAAATGAAAAATGTGGAAAAGTATGTAAAGATAACCTTAGTGGGATACTAGTCTTACTATTATTTGGATGTAAACTTATTTCTGATTTTATGTTCTTAAAATATCTTTGTATATACATATTTGCCTCTGATTATTTCCCAAAAATAGATGCTAAGAAAGGAGCTCTGGTAGCATAGTGCCTAAGGCACTTGACTGCTAACCAGAAAGCTGGTGGTTCAAACCCACCAGCTACTCCTTGGAAGGAAGTTTGGGCAATCTACTTCCATAGCGATACTGCCTCAGAAACCCAAGGAGGGTCACTTTGAGTCAGGTCTGACTCAACAGCACATAACAACAACAACAGATGCTAAGAAGGGACATTTTCAAATTGAAGTGTTCAAAGACTTTTAAGGTTTTTGCTACATACTTACTTTTTCCCCTTAAAAAATGTGTACCAAGTTTACTCCTATAACATAATCCTTCATACTCTCACCAGTATTGGCTGTTTTGCAAAGCCAACCATAATGTTTTGTTTTAATTTAAAAATTTAAATTTCTCATGAATATGTCTGCTTATATGCTTATTAACTTGGATTTTTTATATTCTTAAGTTTTTTTTCTTATTATAAGAGAACTTTTGTTATTTTTACCCTTTATTATATATATTGCAGAGTACCTTTTCTTTTTGATTTGTCTTTTGGCAGTAGTCTGTGAATTGGTGTCCTTTCTCACAGACTTTATCAATCAGTTCTACAAATATCACCTTTATATCTTGTGATCACAATCTTTAAATACCTTCTTGTAACATAAAACATCAACTCTTAAACTAATGATTCTCAAACATTCATGTGAAAAAAACACCTCGAAAGTACATTTGAAATTCAGAGTGCCAGATTTAGATTCAGTGAATCTGATCTAGGGCCCAAGATATAATAAGAATTTCATATTCTGATATAGTTAATAAGCAGACCACCCTTTGAAAAACAATGTTTTAAATTTAGCCTGGCATGCAGAGCCTTTTACAATATGCCCTAGCTTATTTATTTGCCTATACTGCAAATTGAGTGAAAACTGCTCTTGCAGGAATTGTCTCCTTGCTGTCTCCTGAAGAATGCATAGACAAATCCATCTCCAAGTCATTGTGACTAAAGTGCTATCTAAATTGGACATGATAATTACACTGTCGCCTGGAATTTCTTCTACTTTCCACTTTGTTCAAGTCCTGGCTTTCCTTTAAGACCTAACTCTGTTTCCATCTTTTCATAAGTCTTCCCTGACACTTAAGCAGATTGAAGTACTTCCCTTGTATGGCCCTAGGCAGTTTTATGTGACCTTTCAGTGTTTGCTACATTGTTGAGTTTTGTTTTATTTTTATGTGAGTAATCTCATACTGCTCATTATTTGTTGACAGGACTTTGCCTTATGTCATTTTTTTCTCCCATAGGACCTGTGTAGAAATGAATACAAATGATCATGCCTTTATGGATCTTGGCTGTTTTTGAAGGCCACAGTGAATATTCACTGGACATTCAGTCAATATTTTTAAAAATGAAATCAGTTTGTTCATCTCATCAACTCTATCCTTAACCTTTATAATTCTAAAGACTTTGCTTATATAATCCTATCTTGTATAATTTCTGAGTCATTAAAGATTGAAGAGCTCATCTTTTTAATCCTCACAATGTTCCTTCGCCCTCTGTTTTGTTATTCTATTGTTTATGGATTATCAGTAGCTCTAATTTCATGTAATATTCCACTTTAAGAGTAGCATTAGTTTTTTTCTGGCAGGAAGATTTTGGACTTTTATGGGGAGGATGCCTTATAGAATTGCACAGGGATGCCCTGTTACTTCTAGCTTGATGTATTGTAGATATCTCCCTGAGCTAGATCCCAATCTTACCCTAATATCCCGAGTTGTTTCTCCAATGAATAGAACTAAGGTTGACACTGCCAAAAGGAAAAAGGTGCCTGTATTTGTTGCTAACTCTGTTGGGTGGCAATTTTAGAGATGCTTCTTTATTTTTCCATAAATTGGCCCCCAGGAAAAAAGAATGATGGCATATAATGGGGAAAGGAAAGGGGTTGGTGAGGGCAACATCTGTCACTCCATTGCTTGTCAGGATTATTTTAGCCGATTTGTCTGACTGGGCAGGTGTCCCCTTTCTCCCTCAGTGCTCCAAGTGCGTCCCTCTTGAAGCTTCGCACTCTGTTGAAGAGGACTCTCATCCCAGGTAGAGAGGGGGACGGGAAATTGGGCCAATTGAATCTATGTCCATTTCTTTCCATCAGATAAAGACTACTTAACTGGGACCCATTGACCTCTCACATTCTTTACCAAGTTTTATTTATGCATCTGTGCTTTTCTTAGAGAGGGTTTGTTGCTTTTATCAGATTCTCAGGGATCTGTAGATTCAGATAAAGTCGAGCACTGTGGCACTAGATGATGCTATGCTATCTTCCATGTACAGCTCTTGTTTATTTCTCCAGCAGGAATGATAAGAGATTTGAAATGCAAAGGGAAGTAGGGTAGTGGTACTATTGTAATACTAGCAAGTAATACAGGAATGCTTTCTCATTTGAGGGGATTAGATGTCCTTGGCACATGAAGCCATCCTCAAAAACTATGTTGGTTATTTCTCAACCAAAAATAATGGGAGACTGGAAATGCAAAAAGAGGAGGAGACAGGATAGGTGAGGTGTGTAATAAAATTGGCATGTATAATAGGAGTTAAAAAACATCTCAGTTTTTGTCCCTAATGTGCTCCACAACCATGGCAAATCATTTTCCTTCTTGAGATATAATTTAGTCATCTGTAAAATGAAAGGGCTGGAATACATTTGAGGTTCATTCCATCTTTAATAACCTTTCATGAAAGCATTCTCTATGTGCCAGGGATACCTAAACTGCTCTTAAATTAATAGCAAAAGAAATCCTATTTGGCCTGCCTCGATTATGTGTGGCTCTGTGAGAGAGAAGAGAAAGCTTAGTTACAGATGCATATATCATAAGACTGATGAATTTCAGAAGAGCAATTTTGTGAGTTTTTTGTTTTAACTTTTCCAGAAGGTAAAGGAACACTTAAGTAAACACTGAACATCATAAGTGAATGATTTGACTCAAGCTTTGTTCCTTGGTGTGAAATACTTGACTGCAGTCTAGATAATAGAGAATTATGGACCTATTTGCCTCTTGGTTAAAATTTTTTCTTAGTTACGTAAGAAAAATACATGATCTAATTCATCAATTTGAATTGTTTTTATCGAGTTAGCTTTTAAATCAAGAATTCTTGAGAGAATGTTTTGTTTGAACCACATTGTTTAGAATGAAGAGAATAATTTGATATCCTTTAATGTGTTTGCAGTCGTCATTTAGAAGCAAGGTCTTTGAATGAGAGAGATTATCGGGACCGAAGGTACATTGATGAATACAGAAATGAATACTGTGAAGGATATGTTCCTAGGCATTATCACAGAGACATTGAAAGCAGTTACCGAATGCACTGCAGTAAATCTTCAGGCCACAGCAGGAGAAGCAGTCCTAAAAGGAAGCGTAATAGACACTGCTCAAGTCATCAGTCACATTCGGTATGATTGATTTTGTTTTTATTTTGGGTGGATTCTTAATTTGTGTGTAAAAGCTCTTAGTGAGCCAATAGGTTGGAAAAGTTTCTTTATATATGCGGTACTATTTGGATATATTGTAATTGTTTCCTTTAAGGATTCAAATAAATTAAATACAAATTCTTAACAGCGAATCTGTATTTATTAGGTAGCCCTCATTTGCCCACATTTACTAATTTCTGAGACCAGATCATGAGTTTTATTTTAATAATAAATTATTTTTGTATTTTGTAATACAATCTTAGGAAAGAATGAAGCACCCATCTTCTCTTTCATGTGAAGTATTCTTTTACTTTGAAAACAACCCCTTTGCTAATACTTGGAAACAAATATGGAAAAATTACACTAGGGGATACTTAAATGTTGTTAACCTGTTGGTAGCATAGTTCTGTAGCACGTTAGTTCAGTTTAAATTTTAAAAGTGGGTGCTACGTGGGAAATATTGTATCCAAAAAGCCCCTGCCCATTATTATACTCACACATCTTCACCCATTTGATCAGTAAACTTTGAATTACTGTTTTTCTCCCCATTGTTCTTCAGTAGGACTAGTTTTCATTAGGTAAAACATGGAAATTAGCTTTTATTTTCTCCTTCTATGTTAGTCATGCATATTTTAAAATATTGCTAAATAAGACCAATTTCAGCTAATCTTGACATTTTAAAACATTTTTTTGGACAAACTAGACATCGCAACTCACAGCATATTCTGTTTATAGCAAAAGATTAGTAAATCATGACAGTGCAGTCTTTAAATTTCAGACTTCAATTAAATCAGTATTTTAAAGAGACAATTGTGTTGTTTTTTTCTATTGCCACTTTAAGTATCTTATCTGAAAATCTGTTCCTTGCCATGTTTTTCTTCTGTAACATAAACTGTGCCCTGTGAATTTCTGGGGACTGAATTTGAAATTGCTCCTGCCAACTGTTCGTGGCCTGGTGCTTATCTGAATGCCTGAATATCTCCCCGCTGAATGAATTGCGTATTCTGCCCTGAATTCACTCTGATATATTGATTGGCTGGACGATCTTGGTGCTGCCCACTTGCCGTTCCAGAAGAGCCACCGAAGGAAAAGATCCAGGAGTATAGAGGATGATGAGGAGGGTCACCTGATCTGTCAAAGTGGAGACGTTCTAAGAGCAAGATGTATAGAATATTTTTCAACACTTTTTAAACTTTGCAGACAGATTATCTTTTTTAAGACTAGTTTGTCAGCGGGGGGCTAAAGAACTCTTCGTTTTTTTGTTTTGTTTTGTTTTTTGTGGGTTTATTTGTTCTTTTGTATTTCTTCTTTTCTATAGAATTTAAATATTTCTACTCTAAATTTTCAAAATAATCAGTGGAATTTGAGATTAGAGCAAGAAAGATAGCTCTGTCTAATTGTTTTTATAGCAGCTGAAAATAAAATAATTTGAGTGCTGAAATCTTAGTTATGCTTTGATAGAGATCATTTGAAAATATTCCACATTTAAGCATTCATTGTTTGAATAACTTAATGAATTGTACTCAGATACTTAACCCTTCTTTTATTCCCCTCCCTTTAGATGAAATCGTGGCTACTTTGGGTGAAGGGGCTTTTGGCAAAGTTGTAGAGTGCATTGATCATGGCATGTAAGTTTTTGTTTTTTCTTTTTTGAACATTCTGATACTTTTTTTGGGGAAGGATCCATAATTTAGATGAAATTGTATTTTATGTGGTAGCCATGTGATTTATTGGAAGGGATAAATGCTCAAAAAGATTTCTTAAACTGTATGATGGGTTTAGAGTGTAGATTTTGATCAAGGAAGCTGACAAATTCTAATCAGTAAGATTCATTAAAATTAAAGCAAGTATTCAAGTGAAGGGGGTTGAACCTAGGCTTTTGACCTTCTCTAAATAGACGTTTAGAGCTTGATTTTACTTTGTTTTAGGATCACAGAGCAAATGAAGCATATCTAATCTTTTAGTTGAAAAGCTTTTATTCCAAAAGGATAATACTTGGATCTTTGAGTTAGCTTCCTAAGCTAAAATGAAATTGTATTACTTAAAGCCTACATATAAAGTCAAAATTATTTAATGAGGCATTATAAGCCCTTTGTGATATAGTCCCTGCCTCATTTTATTTTTCCCCAGGACCTTTATACCTGTGGTTTGCAGACATTTGTAAGCAAACCTCTTGAGAATTTTCTAAAACTCTATGTTTCTAAATTGACATCTAAAAGTTTTCATCATAAATTAGAATAGTTTTGTCTTTAGGCAGACTAGGTTTAGAAAAGAGAACATAAGAAAATTGATTCCTTCAAAATCATTCATGGCTGTATACTTGAGAAATATTTTTACAGATGCCCGAATCTAAAGATCACTGTTCTACACTGTAGCTGTTACTACTTGTTTGCATCATTGAATGTGCTAAGTGTTTTCTTGGCTCTGTGACTTACAGGTGGTATGTCCTTTGCCTGCATATTCCATTTCCCTCTCACATTTGACAAACCTGTCTTCCCTGTCTTTCAGTACTCAGTTCTATGTTAGCTTTTCTCTGAAGAAGTCACCTGTCCCCTAGTTCCTTAATGGTTAGGTACACCCTAATCTTCTACCAGGAGTTCTGGTAGCATAGTGGCTAAGGCACTTGACTGCTAACTAGAAGGCTGGCGGTTCAAACCCACCAGCCACTCCTCGGAAGGAAGGTTGGGCAATCCCACTTCCGTAGTGATACTGCCTCGGAAACCCAAGGAGGGGTCGCTATGAGTCAGGGCTGACTCAACGGCACATAACAACAACAACAATCTTGTACCAAATACTTCTAACATTATGATTATTTGTTTACATGTCTGTTTTTTCCATTATATTGTGAAGCACATAGGAGCAAGTCTGTTTTTTTCATTACTAATGCCTAGCCACTGTTTGGCTACAAAGTAGATCTAAACCAAATCAAAACCAGACTCACTGCTATTGAGTCAATTCTGACTCATAGTGATCCCCTTTGTGTTTCTAAAGCAGTAAATCTTTATGGAAGTAGATTGCCCAGTCTTCTTCCCACAGAGTGCTGATAGGTTTGAACCGCCAGCCTTTTGGTTAGCAGTCACATACCTTAGGCACTACGCCACCAGAGTAGGTCTAGCCTGGTAAATTAACTTTAAGTAGTAGCATGTTCTATTCTTGGTTTACATTTTTACCCTTTTCTGTTTTCACTTTTGCTAAGTATCAAATCTAAGTAAACTTAAAATTCTGGAAACAAACAATAAAATTCTTTTTAAGTATTAAGGAAATCATTGCTCCATATTAAGGAAATCATTGCTCCGTATATTTTGTCAGAGTGCTTTGAAGAATTGATTTTTGGAATCTAGTAGACTATGCCCTGAAAGATTATTTTAGAAAAATAGCATAGAGTGACTGATATTTAGATTGTGAAAATTGTGTTTTAGAGAAGACATGGCCTCAGTCCACCCCTGTACATTTACCAGTTTCATCTTAATTTTGTTTTTAAGGGATGGCATGCATGTAGCAGTGAAAATTGTAAAAAATGTTGGTCGATACCGTGAAGCAGCTCGTTCAGAAATTCAAGTATTGGAGCATTTAAATAGTACTGATCCCAATAGTATCTTGTAAGTGTAAACTTGCACTATAAGCCATTATATTATTACATAATATAATCAGAATTCTGTTTACCGAATTGTTTTTATTTTGATGTATTTTAGCCGATGTGTCCAGATGCTGGAATGGTTTGATCATCATGGACATGTTTGTATTGTGTTTGAATTGCTGGGACTTAGTACCTATGATTTCATTAAAGAAAACAGCTTTCTGCCATTTCAGATTGACCACATCAGGCAGATGGCATACCAGATCTGCCAGTCAATAAATTGTAAGTATATTTGATAAATCTTACCACAAAATTTAAATTTTTATTTTATGAGTAATATATCAACACACTGTCACTGAAAAATGCACATACTATAGGTAAAGGTGAAACCCTTCTCTGTATCTACTCCTAAGCCCTTTCCCCCAGTATAAATTTAATTTGTCAGTGAAACTAATAGTTCTTTTTGTTCTTTTGTAGTTTTGCATCATAATAAATTAACCCATACAGATCTGAAGCCTGAAAATATTTTATTTGTGAAGTCTGACTATGTAGTCAAATATAATTCTAAAATGGTAAGTTAAAGATTTGTTCTGATTTTGGTGGCTGTCTTTAAAATTAATTTAAATTTAAAATTAATTTAGCTTGATGATCCTTGAAGGAAGAATTTCATTTCTGAGGCTCATTGTATACTGATGTTTAAATGAAAAAAGGTAATCCCACTTTGCCTTTCTAATGGGGTTGTGGCAAAAATTAAAAAGCTAATCCATGTGCTAACTTTTTGAATAGTGTATAAAATTTATTTCATGTCTTTATTATTTTCATGTTTACTCAACTATATCTCTAGAAACGTGATGAACGCACACTGAAAAACACAGATATCAAAGTTGTTGACTTTGGAAGTGCAACATACGATGATGAACATCATAGTACTTTGGTGTCTACACGACATTATAGAGCTCCAGAGGTCATCTTGGGTCAGTAGAACGAGATTTCCTGATTCTGTAATTGAAGAAGTTGTGTTTGGTCTGTGCATCTTTAAAGGGGCTAGATGTGTGGAGATTTTCTTAACGTTGTACAGAAAATATTTTCTATTTTCATAAAGGCTGTATGGTTATTTGCGA
The DNA here is from genome assembly GCF_000298275.1 of Orycteropus afer afer. NCBI lineage: Eukaryota > Metazoa > Chordata > Mammalia > Tubulidentata > Orycteropodidae > Orycteropus > Orycteropus afer. Next base: position 3,281,180 of record NW_006921953.1, on the reverse strand, counting down.
TAAATAATAGTTTTCCTGAGTGGGAAAAATGTAATACCATTGGTGAAAAAATATTCTGGGTGGTGGGTATTAATCTTAGGTGATAGTAAGAGAACAGGCTTTGTTGGCTAACTGCATTATGTTGTTGTTGTTACATGCCATTGAGTCAGATCCAACTCATAGTGACCCCCCCCCCTTGGGTTTCCAAGGCTGTATCACTACAGAAGTAGATTGCCCAACCTTTCTTCTGAGGAGTGGCTGGTGGGTTTGAACTGCCAGCCTTTTGGTTAGCAGTCAAGTGTCTTAGGCACTACGCCGCCAGAGCTAAAGTACGTTACAGCAGTGTGATTTTGAAGTGATTTGGGTACCTGTTGTGTGTGTCATCACAAAGGTACAGTGCTGACCAAGTTGTTTGCTACAGGGTAAATGTAGGTTAACAGGAGAAGAACAAGGGGTTCATCTAAAAGGAGCACTTCTTTGGTGACTCTTGAAGTGAAAGAGTCTAAAAAAGAGAAAATCAGTTAAGTTCAGAGTTTTGAGATAAGAGTGAGTGTTATGACTCAAAATTAAAAAGGTAGAACTAAGTCAGGGATGGGGTTGGGGGCCTGGAGACAGTGGGAAAGAGAGTTCAGATCAGTTGTATTGGGAGATAGTTAAATGAAAAGTATTAGCCAAATGTAAGGTTAGGTAAAACATTTTTGTGGAATCAGTTGTTTCTTTCTCCTTTTTACCTTTTTCTATTATTATTATAATTCAACAGGATGGTATTCAGAATAAGAGTAGGAAATCAAACTAATATTGTTTACCTAGAGTAAAGAAGTAAGGAAATTGAGAATATTAGGCAGCACTGACTAGTAGAACTTTCTGTGATGAAGGGAACCTTCTATATCTGCACTCTTTGATGACTTTTGAGTACTTGTGACATGGCTAGTGTGACTGAGGAACTGAATTTTCACTTAATTAGTTTAAATATAAATAGTCGTGTGACTAAGGGCTACTGTATCAGACAGTTCAGCTTTAGAGCTTGTTTTTGAAATTGGTAAGATTTCTGCTCAGTAGTAAAGCCAGAAAGGATCTGGTGAGAACTTAAGGCTACAATGAAGGCAAAAGAAAGGAGTGTAGACAAAGATGTATGGACAGAGAGGTATTTTCGGAACTTGAAATAAATTACTGTGCTATTTCAATTTTAAGATGCATGTTTCCCCCACATTTTAACATCTTTGCAATTGGGTCAAATATGTTTTTCTTCGTTAGTATTAGAACAGTGGTGGATCTTAGCAGTTAATGGCCTCTTAGCATGAGAAAGCCAGTTGCTGCCAAGTCATTCTGACTTGGGGCAACCCCCTGTGTTAACAGAGTAGAACTGCTCCATAGGGTTGTCTTGGTTGTAATCTTTACAGAAGCATATAGCCAGGCCTTTCTTTCATGGTGCCACGGGGTGGGCTTTAACCACTGAGTGCAAACCATTCAGGCAATTCCAAGTGTGGCCAGGCTAGGCATTGTTGATATAAATCCAAAATTGGAGTTACTGTCCTTGAGGAAAAGGGATCATGGGAGTGAGATGTTCGTAGAGTCCTTTGTGGAATGTTCCTGAGGACTAAGGCAGGATCAGGTTGGAAAGGAAGATGCAGTCAGGTGCTACAGTGTCTTAGATGTTGGTAGTAAACCGACTAGATTGGAAGAGGGCAGTAGAATTCCAAAGAACATGATAGCAAAATGAGTGCTGACTCCTCAGAGAACTGGATGATTCAAAGTAGTGTGCTAAAGAAGGTTATAGTAATCTGAGGGAAAGCTGGACTAGCAGAAAAAAGTAGTTGGAAAAGAAAAATGTTATCTGGGTTCCACCTTCATTTGCAGACTTTGTTATGTACTGCTGTAAGTAGAAATCATGTTCTATCACTATCCATAAGTTCCAATGATAAGTAATTGAGGGTTTAAAAAAAAAATTATCATTGTCACAACCCTTGAATATATAGGAATACTTTATTGTGTTTTGCAAATAATTGTCCGCCTCCCCCAGAAATTAAAGGTTTGTGGCAACCCTCTGTCAGATAAGTCTGTTGGCACCATTTTTTCAACAGCATGTGCTCTCTTTGTGTCACATTTTGGTAATTCTCACACTATTTTAAACTTTTTGATAATGTATTGCACACTTAATAGACTACAGTATAGTGTAAACATAACTTTTATATGTAATGGGAAACCAAAAAATTCATGTGATTCCCTTTATTGCAATACCCGCTTTATTGTGTTGGTCTGGAACCAAACCGCAATATCTCTGAGATATGCCTGTATTGTTTATTCCTTTACCTTTAGAGTCATCAGTGTTACTGAAAGTAATAGAAATATCTTTTTTAAGTAGGTTTTATGTATACATTATTGTTTATTTATAATTACCAAATATTTAATCTTTAGATGATTGAAAGTTTCTGAAGAAGAAAATATACATGATCATGCCTAAACAACCTGAAGTACATCTATAGATCCCTCTCTGAACTCATATGGCTTTGTGATTTGTGCTTGTAGGTGAAGCTGCGTATATTCTTACATAATTTGTTAGACGGCAGTATTTCTTTTAATGAAATGAGTAAACTCAGGCATCAAGTTGGTGATAATTAATTCTGAGAATAATTATAAACCTATATTTGCACTAATGTAAAAATTCCTAAAGCAACCATGAGTTGGGATAACAGTTTCAACCATAATACTGTCCATTTCACAAGTAGTTCAGAGACTTGGGAAGATTTGCATAAATTGGTAGCTATTCTTAGAAAGTGTTTGTGAGTCACACTTATTTTACATAAAGTGCTGCCTCCCCCAAGTTAAAATACTACTTACTGATGTAAGGTAGGGGAGCTCTGGTAGCATAGTGGCTAAGGCACTTGACTGTTAACCAGAAGGCTGGTGGTTCAAATCCACCAGCCACTCCTTGGAAGGAAGATGGGTCAATCTACTTTGGTAGTGATACTTCCTCGGAAACCCAAGGAGGGGTCGCTATGAGTCGGGTCCGACTCCACAGCACATAACAACAACAGCATAACACTGATGTAAGGACATTGACATAGTCAGTGAGCACGTACTGAATAATGTTTGGTATAAAACAGAATGTAAACCCTGAATTTACTGTACATTCTCCCCAGTAGAGTCTAAAAGGAACATCCATAAAAGGAAGGATTTTGTGTGTTGGTGGTTAAAAATTATTGCATAATAAATGCTTTGTTTTGTTTTTCAATAGCTTTAGGTTGGTCTCAGCCTTGTGACGTTTGGAGCATAGGTTGCATTCTCATTGAATATTACCTTGGCTTCACAGTCTTTCAGGTACGTATCTAGTAATTTCATGTAGTAATTCATAGGGATTTTAATTGTTAAAAGCATGTTAAAGTTTTGGATTCTATATTAAAAAGTTGTCACACTGTCAGGACTCTTGAGATGAAAATTTGAATATGCAAAATGGTTAATAATACTACAGTTGGATGAGGGACTATGGTTAGTGAGTGGTCATGGTACATTTTTCATGTGATTGGAGCTTTTAATACGTGGTTCAGGTATGGTTCATGTTAGCTTGTTTCCTGTTTTATTACAAATGGCCTTCAGAAACTTGTATTAGCATCAATGTGATTGATTTTAATTAGGTTCTGATTATATTGACTATCAGTATGGCCATGATCGAGGCACTCCTTTTTATAAAGGAATTTAGGAATATGTTGTGTTTTATTCTAAGTACTAAGCACCTAATGTCCTAGGCACATTCTTGGGGACTAAGATGAAAAGATATCTCTGTCCTCAAGGAAAACATGCAAAAGAGAACCAGGGAAAACTATTAAGAGTGCAGTGTAGTATTTGCTATAATGGAACAGTATAGAAAGTGTAGTGGGAACGCAGCAAAGGGTAACAATTAAATTTCCCTAGAGAAGGCATCACTGAGGAGCCCTGGTGACACACTGGTTAAGCACCCAGTTATCCAAAAGGTCAGTGGTTCAAGCATACCAGCCACTCAGTGGGAGAAAGATGTGGCGGTCTGCTTCCTTAATGATTTACTGCCTTGGAAACCCTATTGGGGAGGTAGGAGGCAGTTATCCTCTGTCCTATAGGGTCACTCTGAGTCAGAATCAACTTGACATCAGTGGGTTTGGCTTTGGCTTACAGAGAAGACATTACTGAGGAGATAGTGAGTTTAAGATAAGACTAAAAGGAAGGGTAGGATTTTGTCACAAAAGTGGTTGATGTGGTGGCCATCCCAGGAAGAAGTATTACTCATAAATGTGTAGTGGAGTAAAGGAACATACTCTAGTCAGGGAAGAATAAATACTGTCATCAGAATGTCATGTAAGTGGAAGGATGATGGTTGATAAAGGACATGTGTACCTGTAAGTCACTGGTTTCCAAATGTAGACTGTTCCAAAATGAAAGTGACATTGTAGGGTTCCTGTCCTACCCTTTGTTTAGAGATTGCCTTTCCTGCTTTCTTAGTTTTAAAAAGTGCCTTTTATAAAACTATAGTAATAGTTGAGGGATCACCTTTCTTTGAAATGTGTACAAATATGGATCACTTCCAGTCAGTTGGCCAGGTAGCTGTCTTCCAAATCTCTTGGCATAACTGAGTGAGTGTCTCCAATGGGGCATCCATTTGTTGAAATATCTCAATGGGTATTTCGTCAATTCCCGGAGCCCTGTTCTTCGCCAGTTCTTTCATTGCAGCTTTGACTTCCTCCTTC
>NW_006921953.1:3274285-3274871 GCF_000298275.1 Orycteropus afer afer | reverse complement strand
CCAATTCTCTGAGAAGTGGACGGCCTCTTCCTTCTTCCTAGTCAGTCTCAATCTGTAAGCTGGGCTGATACCTGTGCACCATGTGCATCTGCTGGGTTTGAAACACCAGTGGCTCAGCCTCGAAACTCACATCAATACGTCACCACGGTAGGACAAACCGACAGACAAGTTTGTCTCCCTGTTGGAAACCTCTTGTACCACCCTTACCTGGGTCCATGCCGCTGACTTCTCCTCTGTTCAGATTCCTGGACCTTTTAATCCCCTTTCTGCTGCTCTTCCGCCCTGCTGCTCTGGGCATACCTGAGTTCCCTCTCCTCATCTGGATCCCTGCGGCTGACTGCTCCTCTCTCCCAATTCCTGGCCTTTTAATCCCCTTTCTTCCGCTCTCCCGCCCTGCTGCTTTGGTCATGCCTGAGTTCCCTCTCCTCACCTGGATCCCTGCGGTGATCCCACAGAATGTGGAAATTATAGAACAATATGATTAATATTGTACTCAAGTAAGATCTTACCGAAGATAATTCAAAAACGTTTGCAGCAGTATATTGACAGAGAACTTACAGAGGTGCAAGCTGGATTCAGAAGAGGA
>NW_006921953.1:3271175-3273439 GCF_000298275.1 Orycteropus afer afer | reverse complement strand
CACAAGCCATGATATTTCCAGTAGCCTTGTATGCATGTGAGAGCTGGACAGTGAATAAAGAAGACCGAAGAAGAGTTGATGCTTTTGAGTTGCGGTGCTGGCAAAGAATGCTGAAAGTACCATGGACTGCTAAAAGAACTAACAGATCTGTCCTGGAGGAAGTGCATCCGAAATGGTCCTTGGAAGCAAGAATGGCCAGGAATCGTCTCACCTGTTTTGGTCATGTTGTCAGAAGGGACCATTCCCTGGAGAAGGATGCCATGGTTGGTAGGCTGGAGGGCCGATGAAAGAGGGGGAGGCCTTCAATGAGATGGATTGATGCAGTGGCTGTGATGATGGGCTCAAGTATAGCGTGGATCATGGAGCTGGTGCGATCGGGCAGTGTTTCGTTCTGCTGTGCCTGGGCTTGCTATGAGTCGCTAATGACTCGATGGCACCTACCAACAAACAACAGTAATAGTTGTAGTTGAGGTTTTGTTTTTGTTTTCTCATAAAAGTCCTTATGTGGCAAAACAAAAAGTAGATGTGCAGCCATTGGAGAACTTTAAGTGGGATTATGATATGATCAAGGATTATGATATGATCAAGATGGGGGTTTCTTTTTTGGTGGGGGTGATAGGGAGATCCGGCTTAGTGCTGTAAAGATTGATTTGAAGTTAATGATGCTTAATTTAAAGTGTAGATAATGTTCTGAGTGTAGAATCACCTCAGAGGTTATTGCACATTGTATGTTTTCACTGCTTGTAGGGTACCTCACTGGACTTCAGTTTCTGTCTAGTCCATAGAGATCCTGCTAAAACTATTCTGAGTTTATAGGCAAGTTTGTTATCAATCAGGAAGTGATCTGGTTGTGTACTAGTCAGCTGTAGGAGTAAGAAAACATCAGAATGCATGCCTTCTTTATGCTGACTCTTATGTAAAATGAGTGCTTCACATAATAGATTCCAAGTCACTCAGATTTTATATGAAGTTTAGAATATTAATGTTGATTTGAGATATGGTTTATATTTTCATTCCACCCTGTAAAATACTCAAACTAAGGAACTTTAAAAAAATGTGAAGCTAGTATCATTTATTGCTGTCATGAATTTAAGCACTTAACATTTGGAAGGGAATGTGCTAATAATAAGCACAGTAGTTGATAGATTTTAAAAAGTATTAGCTACAGCCTCTGCTCAAATCCAGCCTGATTTTTTTTTCTTTTTAATAATACGACAGACCTTTTATTTAGGCAGCCAAACTGAAAATATTTATACTGTTTGGTCTTTTCCAGAAAGCTTGCCAGCCATTGCTCTTTAGAAAATACCATTTCAACTTCAAGTTTGACAGTATTCTGTATTTTGCTTTAACCTAGTTTTGTTATTGTAGAGTTTAAGAATACAGGCTTCGATTTGGGTTCATGTTCCCTCAGTTATGAACTTTATAACTTAGAGCCTAGCCATCTTTAAAACTCATGCTACTTCTTATACCTCACTTTGAGGGTTGTTATGAGAATTAATTTTTATTAACTAGGATTAGTATATGTTAATAGTTGGCTATTACATAAATATAGGAGATTTTGCATACTGAAAGAATGTCATATGATGGAGGTTAATCTTGGTTAAGCCCTGATTAAATGAGAAGATGGTTATTTCAGTCATTGCTTAAGTTAAAAACAGTGCAAGAAATATAAATAGAGAAGAAAGCTATTTAGTTTTTTATTGAGCAAGTTAGGCTTAGGCTGCTATGTAGAACCTAACTGATCCATCTCAGAAAGACTTTAATTTTACTGAGTTTACAGCAAACAGCATAGCTCATTCAGTATTGTTCCATCTTTAAAGTGCAGGATAATGTAAATTGTGTAGTTGTCTAGTCTTCTCCTTTTATGTCAGTACCATTTCCTCGTGTTCATGTTCCTGTAGGAAAACAAGAGTGCTAAATTTCTTTTTCCTACTTTTTTTAGACTCACGATAGTAAAGAGCACCTAGCAATGATGGAACGAATATTAGGACCCATACCAACACACATGATTCAGAAAACAAGGTATGCTTTACAATTAAAGTCCTTTCTTGGGTACATGCAATGGTCTAGGTATGTTCTAACTCCAGAAAACCTGAATTTGTTTTATTGCTTATTTCAAGCAATGCAGAATTTGAAATTGTTTCCTGTGTCTGTTAATAACTTGCAATGCATCTTGCCCTTTTCTTTTTTTAATTGTGATTTGGGTGAAGATTACAGAGCAAATTCACTTTCCATACAGCAGCTCACATATACTTTGTCTCATG
>NW_006921953.1:3240270-3269939 GCF_000298275.1 Orycteropus afer afer | reverse complement strand
GTGTTTTGCAGATTCTACATTATTCTTTAGCATTGCATAGTATTCCATTGTGTGTATGTACCATAGTTTGGTCATCCATTGCTCAGTTGATGGACATCTAGGTTGTTTCCATCTTTTGGCTATTGTAAATAGTGCTGCTATGAACATGGGTGTGTATATATCTGTTCTTGTCATGATCTTGCCCTTTTTCAAAAAGCCAAAGTTTTAAAAATTAATGCCATATTTACTTGTGGTCTAGTAAGTCAAGTGGTGTTTTTTTATACTTGTTAAATTTTCTAGAAATGTTGATGTAAATGATACAGACCTCGTTTTATTGTATTTCACTGTACTGCACTGCAGATGATTGCATTTTTCTTTTTACAAATTGAAGGTATGTGCAAATCTGTCGGTACCATTTTTCCAACAGTGTGTGCTCACTGTGTCTCTGTGTCATATTTGGATAATTCTCACACTATTTCAAACTTTTTCCTAATGTTATTGCACACTTAATAGACTACAGTATAGTGTAAACATAATTTTTATATGCACTGGGAAACCAAAAAATTCATATTAGTTGCTTTATTGAGATAGTCTGAAATCCAACCCACGATATCTCCCAAGATATGCCAGTATGTGGAGTATCGGAAACAGATAATTCTTTGAAGTCAGAATTATCTGTTTGAATTCCATACTGTTGCTAACCAGCTGTATGTTCTTGGGCAAGGTACTATAGTGATTTCTAAACACAGTTTCACCACAGATGTCACCTAAGGAATTAAATATTTCTAGCTATCCTAGATCTAGGAAGTCAGAATTTACAGGTGTGGATCCAGGGATCTCTATTTTAGAAGCAGGCATTGTTTCATAAATAGTATTTGGAAACAACTTAATTTGGATACTAAAATTTCACAGGGTGAAACATTAAGTAAAATATTATGTAAGGTATCTGTATAATTGTTGCTGAGATTTTTAGAAAACTGTGTGTGTCTATATGTGTGGTACATATATATGTGTGTTGAGAGAAAGACTGGAGGAAGACACAGGAAGAACACGCTATTATGCTTCCACCCATCCCCTTACCTCCCTGTGGGGACAGAGTAGAGATGAGGCTTTGTTGTATTTTTTTAAAACTAATCTAGACTTTTTCTCCTAGGAAACGCAAGTATTTTCACCATAACCAACTGGATTGGGATGAACATAGTTCTGCTGGTAGATATGTTAGGAGACGCTGCAAACCATTAAAGGTAAAAGAATAAAAGATTAAAAGTAAAATAATAAGTTTTCACTCTTTAATGTCTTTCTAAACATATGTTTTATTTTTCTTTCAGGAATTTATGCTTTGTCATGATGAAGAGCATGAGAAACTATTTGATCTGGTTCGAAGAATGTTAGAATATGATCCAACTAAAAGAATTACCTTGGATGAAGCATTGCAGCATCCTTTCTTTGACTTATTAAAAAAGAAATGAAATGGAAATCAGTGGTTTTACTATATACTTCTCTAGAAGAGATCACTTAAGACTGTGTCAGTCGACTAAACATTCTAATATTTTTGTAAACATTAAATTATTTTGTACAGTTAAGTGTAAATACTGTATGTTTTGTATCAATAGCATAATTATCTTGTTACGCAGATACGGTCTTGGTAATGAATGAAATATATAAAAGTTAAAAATTAATTTTCTTTTTTGAGCTTAACTATCATTTTTAAAGACTTTTGGAATATACTTTGTGTTCAGTGATAAATGTGATTGCTCTTGCCTTTTGTATGTGGAGGTTGACTCTTTAAAGTGATTTTTTTGAGTAAAAGGAGATCTTGACTACTTTGTTCTTAAGTGAATATTTTTTATAAGCCTCAAATGTAGAACTTTTTAACTTTAAAAGTCTTTCCTGTAATTGTTGAGCAGATAGTAAGTATTATTAACTCTAGGTGGTACACAAGCAGGTATTGGAAACCAAAATCCATAGGAAAATGCCTGCTGTGGGGAATGTTATTAAATTGTAAGTACTGTATTCTTTCTCATTGGGTGATACTAGTGGTGATGAGTATACATTAAAAAGGTGTCCAGTTTGTCTACCTTGATTTTAATAAAACTACATGCAAACTTCATTTAAGAGTAAAGTCAAACTGGAAAGTCAGATTTGAGAATCGTATTTGCTAAGGGCTGTTGGATGAGTTGCAAGCATATAAATAGTGATTCTTATGACTCAAGTTTCAGTTTTTAATGCTAGATCCTAAAGAGTCTTGAAAATGTCTGACATCTATTTCCTTACCAAGTCAAGTGAATGTACACATCTCAGCCTTTGAGAATTAAGGTCTATTATTAAGCAGTTTATCTTTGTGTTAATCCTTCTGGAGAAAAATAAGGATTTGATCAGAAAACACTTTTTTAGGAAGGAAGGACTGTACAAGTTTCTAGAAACTGGTTGGTTCACATGAACTTTTTGACTTGTCAATACTGTTCTTTTGATAGCTGTTTTCACATAAGCACTACATAGTAAATGTTACTTAAAAATCTGTTGATATTGTTAAGTCTGCCAGGTAGAAATTTATTTCTAGAATTCATAATTCATATACAGGTTGTTTCTCATGAAAAGTGTCCCCATTTCACAAGTGCATTACACCAAAGATTTAAGTTTTATCTGTTAATGTATTTAGACATAAAATACAAGGAATTTTCTTGTATAACAAACAATAAAACCATTTTAACTGCCCTGTGTTACTATCCTGGGGCAACATTGGCCAATATAGGAAAACCATGTTCCTAAAGTTGACTAATAATTTGGGAAGCTGAAACAAGTTTTATCATTCACTACATAAATTATGTTTAGGCCTCTGGTATAATCCACATACAGTGAATGTATCTGCAGAATAAGGAAACTGTATCATAAGGCATGTTTTTTTTAAGGAAGTCCAGAGTTTTATGTAAAAGTTGATTCTTCCTGAGCCTAGCCATCTTGCTAGCCATTGGTGTGCTGTGCTTTATCTCCTCCGATTTCCTTTCTTCCAGTGCTACTATTACCTACGCCTCTTTCTGTCCTTTCCCCAACAAGTGCTTTACTTTCTTAAGTTAACTTCTACTTTCTGTCCATCAAGAACTCATTTCATCAGAACTGACCTCAGTGAGGATATAGGGGGAGAGGAAAATATAACACATTATTTCTTGACTAAGAAGTCATTGCTAACCTTCTTCCCTTCTGAAAAATGTTCTTCACAAAGGTACTCGCTAATTCTTAGGCCTAATTAACAGAACTTTAGGAATGAAAGTGAATTTTAAAAAATTAGCTAGATGGAGAAATATTTGAAAGTTAGGGTGTTTATCATTCTGGGCTTGCTATATGAATATCTGTGGTCAACCTTCCTGTCCCTCTTTGATTTCTTTGCTGCCTACTCTTAATTGCCTTTTTTTTTTTGTAAACTCACTTTCTGGAATCTCCCAGAGTTTTTGAGATTTTTTGTTGGAAGCTTAAGTATTAAAAGGCAAAGATTCCAAATGGCTAGTATATGACTATGAATCATTTGCAGTGTATGTATTTATTTTTTCTTAAAAAATAATATGATACTTCAGTTTATTTCTAGCAATTTAATTCCATTTAGTGTTGGTTTTCTTTATGAGGCATTTTGTAAAGTGTAGCTAAATTGTTTATTTCCAGTATTTTCCCTACTGTTTATTTTCTTGAGGTATTCGCACTCATCCATCAAGACTTTGAGAGTAGATGAATAAAACTGATACCTACTGTTAGTAGAGTGACAGTAGCACAGAAATTATCCTGTGAAGTTTTTATAGTTCATTAAATTAAAAAAAAATAACTATTCTTCTGAATAATGACTTGTCCAAGAATGCCGATAATTGTAGCTGATTTGTGATTTGGGAAATCAAAAACTTGAACTGTGTTTTGTTTTGTTCACAGCTTTACTGTGAAATAACTTATAATGTTTGTAATAGTCTTATTACGTGGGTTTCATTTTTTTTGCATTTTTATTTACTACAATACTGATAATGTAGCTTTAACCATTAAAATGGTTAATATGGTTTGACCATTTGAAAACATGTTATTCTGTTTAAGCAGAAACCAATATTTAAGACTTCATCTGGACATCTAGAATGAAATGCTTTTCCTGTTAAGTAGCCTTAGTTTTTAATTCCTTCATTTGAAAATTCTGATTCTCACAAAATATTGTGCAAGTAAAACATAAAATTGAACATCCATTGCTGATTACTAACATGCTACATTCTGAATATTGTGGTCTGAATGAAATCGCTCTAAGTCAGTGCTAGTCAACAATTGCAGACTTAAAGGTCTTGACGTAGTTTACTGTTTTATGTAGTTGGTTGATTGGTTCTGCTTGTTCTTTTCTAAGTAGAGGAGGGTGTAAAGCTCAAAACTCAGGTTTACTTTCACAGATGCTCTAGCAATTCATCTTATTGAGTACATGGTCAGAGGTGGTTGTTATGTGCCGTCGAGTCGGACCCAACTCATAGTGACCCCTCCTTGGGTTTCCGAGGCAGTATCACTACAGAAGTGATTGCCCCATCTTCCTTCCGAGGAGTGGCTGGTGGGTTTGAACCGCCAGCCTTCTGGTTAGCAGTCAAGTGTCTTAGCCACTACGCTACCAGAGGAGCACTCCCTAATGTGAGTGCACTTAGTTTAAGTCATTTGGGGGACTTAGCTAGTTCTGCATGAGTTGGAATTGACAGCAGTGTTAGTTATGTTAGTGATTAATTTTTTACTGAGGAAATACAAAAATCAAATAGAATCATGAGCCCTCTACACATATAACCCAGCTTCAGAAAGTAAAAACATTTTGCAAATTTTGTTTTATCTGTTCCCCGACTGTTTTCCCTGTTATATTTGAACACAAATGCCAGATTCATACCGTTTCACCCATACTATTTCTATATGTATCTCTTAACAAATAAGGATTTGTTTTACATAATCCTAATGCAACTTGATGGCAAAACAACAACAACAATGCCATTATCATCTAACAGTAATTCTTAATCGTCTGGTAGACCATACTTAAATTTCCTGATTGTCAGGATAAAACAGTTATTTTATAGTTGGTTTGTTTGAATCAGAACCCAGTCAGGGCTCACACATTTCTAATATATCTCAGGTCTCTTAATCACTATTCATGACCTTTTTATCATGTTATTTCTTTGCTAATTAGTTTGTTTAAAAAAAAATTCTCAAAGAACTCCCCATATTCAAGAATGATGTCTTTTCATCTAGTTTCCATTTCTCCTACAACCTGATAGTTAAATGGAAGTTTTTTTTTTTTTTTTTTAAATAGAATTCCATCTAATAAATACTGTTAGAAAAATATTATGTTGTAACTCAATGAAATAATGGATCCAGGCACCAATCAATAGAATCCAAAATCATTGGGCAGATCAGGTTGACAACGTCTGAACTCACTAATAATAGGAACCTCAGGTTCACAACCAGGTGATGTGCTTCCTGAGGTGATACAGTGGAAGGTATATAGCACCTGTAAGGTTTAACTGCCTAAATTATTTATTTAATTGAACCTGAATCTAAACAAGCCCCTAGGTTGAAATTGTAATATAAAGACATTTATTTCTTACCTATTCACCAGTTCTTTGGGGGTAGCAGTTAATTGTATTTAAAAAAAAAAGCTCAGATTTCTTATCAATTTGGTTCTAATTCTAGTGCCAGATCTGTTTTGGAGAATAAGTTACTTTACTTGGTTGAGGCTGTCTTGCATTCCATTATGTGGTAATACCTATGCTATAAAAACTCACCAAACCAAACTTGCTGCCATTGAGTCGATTCCAACTCATAGCAGCCCCTCCTTGGGTATCTGAGGTGGTATCTCTACAGAAGTAGATTGCCCATTCTTCCTTCTGGCTTGTGGGTTTGAACCACCTGCCTTCTGGTTAGTAGTCAAATGCCTTAGGCACTACACTACCAGAGAAAAATAAAAACCAAATTCACTACCAGCAAGTCGATTGTGACTCATCGCAGCCCCAGGTGGGTTTCCGAGTCAGCAAATCTTTACAGAAGTAGATTGCCCTGTGTTCCTTCTGCAGAATGGCTCGTGGGTTTGAACCATTTTTATAAGCCTCTGGTTAACAGTCAAATGCTTTGGGCACTATGCCACCAGAGCTCTTTATGTTGTTGTTTGCCATTGAGTCAGACTTGACTCATAGCGACCCCTTCTTGGGTTTCTGAGGCGCTTTCACGACAGAAGTAGATAGCCTAACCTTCCTTCCAAGCAGTGGCTGGTGGGTTTGAACTGCCAGCCTTCTGGTTAGCAGTTAAGTGCCTTTGGCACTACGCTACCAGAGCTCCTTATAGGATGACTAAAACTATGTAGCAGATTACCTGGTGTTTAGTAGTTCCACAAATAACTGTCACTGTTTGTTTTCTATAAATTCTTTAACCCAGATCACTCTATTTTTTACATCTTTTATTTTCCCAAAAATGTTAGTCATCCCTATTTATTGCATCAGGAATCACTACACTATTAAGAATTCTATTTTTGATGCTCTGACATTGGAGTTTTGAAACTAGAAGGGAAAGAAGTACTTTCCGAGAAATCTTTAATTTTTACCAATCAAAAATGTCTTTAATGAGATGCATTTTCTTACATTCACTCCTCTCCTGGTTTTAGTTTGGTTTTAAATGTTGCAATTTTAGGGAGATTGAGACATAAATTTAATTATGAAAACTTGGAGCCATACTAAACATCCTTTTTTTGGTTAGCACCCCATGGGCCTAGGCTTTTTCAGATGCTGTTAACAGCAGTTTCATGTAATGAGATGAATTAAAGATCAACTGTGGATTTGGGGATGTAACTCCTTAGATGACTTAAAATGTTCTCCATTATAATGAAAAACTGAGGTTCTTTAAAACTTAAATCTAGTGCTTGTAAGTTGCTGGATTTACCTTTAAGGTTTTTATGTCCCCCTCTACCCTTTAGCCCAATAGCATGCTTACAGTTTTGAGCATGGCAGGAACAGGTTTACATGATACTTGAAAATGTCATTGATAAGATATGTTACTTTTAAGAGATCTTGTTATTTGTTTTTACTTCATAGTTTTGAAAGCTGTTAGGTGGTGTCATTGGCTCCAACTCACAGTGACCCCCGTGTACAGTAGAAAGAACTGTGCCTGGTCTTGCACCATCCTTACAATCATTGTCATGCTTGAGCCCATCGTCACAGCCACTGTGTGAGCCCATCTCATTGAGGGTCTTCCCCTTTTTTTGCTGACCCTCTACCAAACATAGTATCCTTTTCCAGGGACTAGTCCCTTCTGATATGACCAAGCTGTGAGAGATGAAGTCTGGCCATTTTCTCTTTCAAGGAACGTTTGGCTTTACATCTTCCAAGACAGATTAGTTTGTTCTTGTAAGGTCCATGGTATTTTCAAAATTCTTCACCAGCACCAACACTGAAATGCATCAATTCTTCTGCAGTTTTCCTTATTTATTGTCCAGCGCTCATATGCATATGAGGTAATTGAAAATACCATGGTTTGGGTCAGAAGCACCTTAGTCTTCAAAGTGACATCTCTGCTGTTAACACTTTAAAGAAGCCTTTCCAAAGTTAGAAACATGAATAATTACACATCCTCACAACAACTGCAACATATGAGAGTGAGGAGACTTGTAAAAAGATGCTTGCCTTCATAGTCTAATTGGATTCAGATTCTAGTACCATCAATATATGTGGAAGAGTTACATATTTAATTTCCTTATCTATCTCCCTGAGGGTTAAAACAAATAATTTGCATAAAATGCTAGTGATTGTCATAGTTTCACCATGTCTTGATTTATTCTCTATAGTCTGATTTTTATAATATTCTACAACCTCCAAATTACATGCCTATTATTTTGCTTTTCGTCATACAGGAAACATGAAGTGAGCACATACAGGGAGTAGCTTCATTTTAATGTTAGCATAGTTTTATCTTTTTCCACCCTTTTAATCTTTTGCATCTATATTTAGTGTATTTCTTATAAATGTATGTAGTCAGTTCTTGCTTTTTTAATCCTGTTTGACAGTCTTCACCTTTTAATTGTGTGTTTAGACCATTTTGATACTGGTATTACTGGATTTAAGTCTACCATTCTATTTGACCTATCTGTTGTTTGTTCCCATTTTCTTATTTTTCTGCCTGCCTTTGGATTGAGAATTCTATTGATTCTATTTTCTATCCTTGGTAGTTTATTAACTATAATTATATGGTTTTGATTTGGAGTTTGTAGTATGCATCTTTAACATAACACAGTATACCTTCAAGTGATCTTATGCCACTTCACATTCAGTATAAGAATCTTACAACAGTAAACTTTCACCCTTCTGGGCTTTGTACAGTAGTACAAATACTGTTGTCATACATTTTACTTAGCCATGTGTTAAAATGCTTTAAACTGTCAGTTATCTTTTAAAAAAATTTAAATAATGTAAAGTCTTACATTTACCCACTTAGTTGCTATTTGCTGTGGTCGTCATTCCTTAGTGTAAATCCTTATTTCCATCTGGTGTAGTTTTTCCACCTTAATTGCTTCCATTAACATTTCATTTTATTATGAGTTTGCTAGTGATAAATCCTTTCACCATTTTATGTCTGAGAATGTCTTTATTTTGCTTTTGTACGATATTTTCACAAGGTACAGAATTTTTAGATTTTCAAAAGATGTTGCTCCCCTATCTTCTGTGTTGCATTGTTTTTGATAAGAAGTCTGCTGTTACTCTGTTATTCTTGCCTTTCTTCCTCTATACATATCCTTTTCCTGGGATTGCTTTTAATTTTTTTTTTTTTTCCTTTACCACTCATTTAAAGCACTTTGACCATGATATGCCTGGGGTGGTTGCCTTCTTGTTTCTTGTGCTTGGGGTTCATTGAGATTCTTGAATATGTGAGTGTACAGTTTTTATCAAATTTTGGGAAAAAATTCAGCCATTATTTATTCAATTTTTGTTTTCCTCCTCTGCCCAACCAGGACTTCAGTTACGTATATATTAAACCAAACCAAACTCACTGTCGTTGAGTTGGATCCTACTCATAGCAACCCCCTCCTTGTGTTTCTAAGGTGTTATCACTACAAGAAGTAGATTGCCTGTCCAGTCTTCCTTCCAAGGAATGGCTGGTGGGTTTGAACTGCCAGCCTTCGGGTTAACAGTCAAATGCCTTTGACTCCTATGTGCCATCTGAGCTCCTACGTGTATATTAGGCCACTTGACGTTATCCCACAGCTCACTAATTCATTTTCAATCATTTTTCCCTTTGTGTTTCTTTTCGGATAGTTTGTATTGCTGTATCTTCAAGTTAAATACTCTTCAGTGTCCAAGCTGTCTTTAATCCCATCCACTGTACTTTTCATCTCAGATACTGACATTTTAATTCCTAGAATTTTGTTTTTGGTCTTTTTATGTATGTACTGTGTCCTTGCCTCCTAAGTCTACTATCTGTTATTTCTGGGTCAGTTTTGATTGATTGATTTTTCTTCTCATTATGGGTTGTATTTTTTGCTGCTTTGCATGCCTGATAATTTTTGATTGGATGCCAAAAATAAACACTGCCATGGAGTCAATTTCAACTCATCACGACCCTCCCTATAAGACAGAGTGGAACGCCCCAAAGGGTTTTCCAAGGCTATAAATCTTTATGTAAGCAGATTGCCTAATCTTTCTCCCATGGAACAGCTTATAGGTTTGAGCTGCTTACCTTTTGGCTAGTGGTTGAGTGCTTTAACCACTGTGCCACCAGAGCTACTTAATTGCATGCCAGGCATTGTGAATTTTACCTTTGGTTGGCATGATGCCTAAGGCATTTGACGGCTAAGAAGGCTGGCGGTTCAAACGCACCAGCCACTCCTCTGAAGGAAGATTGGGCAATCTGCTTCCATGGTGATACTGCCTCAGAAACCCAAGGAGGAGTTGCTATGCGTTGTATCCGACTCAGTGGCAGTTAAGTTTGTTTTTTTTGGTTTTACCTTGTTGGGTTACTGGATATTTTTGTATTCTTACATGTTTGAGCTCTGTACTGGGTCATGGTTAATTTACTTGGAATCAGTTTGAGCTTTTCAGATTTTAAATTTTGTTAGGCAGGAACATAGTAGCATTGAGTCTAGAACTAATTTTTTTCCCCTCTACTGAAATAAAAACCTTTTTGAGTACTCTACCCCAAACCAAACCCAACTCACTGTCATCAAGTCAATTCTGACTTTTTGTGACCCTATAGGGCAGAGTAGAACTGCCCCCATAGGGTTTCCAAGGCTATAAATCTTTATGGAAGCAGAATGCCACATCTATCTTCCCTAGAGGAGCTGGTAACCTAACCACCAACCTTTAGGTTAGCAGTTGAGTGTTTAACCACTGTGCCACCAGGGCTCTACCCAATGCCCTGTCAATTATCAGTTTTTCCACTAGCTAGTAGGAATAGGAACTATCTGTGGACTTGAGTGAGGTGTAAAGATTACTTCCTCTAATAGAATCTGTTTTGGATGATTCTTCTTTGCTCTCAGTTTCCTCACATAGATAAGCTGATCTGTACTCAAATGAAGACTCCAGGGAACCATCCACAGATCTTTGTAGTTCTCTCTGTGCAGCTCTCTCCTTAACAGTCTTCTGCCTGCTAACTCTGGCTGCCTTGGCCTTTCCAGTCTGCCAGATCCAACCCTTCACCTCAGGAGGACAGCTGCCAGGCTCTGTCCTCTCTTTACATCATGCTCTGCAGTATCTCTTCAGAGAATAAGCTAGGGTAGTCCTTGAACCAACTCCATTTGTTTCCCCTCTCCCAGTAATCACTGTCCTTTGTTGCTTGATCGCCAGTACTCTGAAAACTGTTTTTTCATCTATATTGTCTGTTTTTTTAGTTGTTTCAAGGAGAATAAATCCAGCCCCTGTCAGTATCTCCATTTACAAGGTGGAAAGCAGGATCTGAAAGGGTAAGTTACCTTTCCAAGTTAAACTGTGACTCTTAAATTAGTGGAGCCAGAATCTAGGCATTTTGAGTCAAAGCCTTGTACGTTTTCCACCACATCATATTACCATTTTTTTTGCAAAATTTCCCCATGTAATTGAATCTTACTCCCTTAAGCCTTATGGCTTAATTTAAGTCATTTTTGCTGGAAATTTTTTACAAAGGGGGTTAAGTACCCCTTAATTTTTAAACCCTTTCATTATAAACATTACTTATTATGATTTGCTACAGTGGTTCTCCAAGTAGCCAAAAAGTTGGTAGTTCAAACCTACCCAGCAGCACTGCAGGAGGCAGTCCTGTTGATTTGCTTCCAAAAGGCCACACAGCCTTACAAACCCTGTTTAGCAGGTCTACTCTGCACACATGGTATCGCTATGAGTCAGAATCGACTTGATGGCAGCAAACAGCAACAGAAGTAACAAATGATTTCCAATCCTGTCTGACCCAAAAAATCTCCTATTTTATAAAATATTTTCAATGCCCCTTGTATTCTGATGAATCCCTAGATGGCGCAAGTGGTTCATGCTCCACTGTTAACTGAAAGGTTGAAGGGACTAGTTAGTTCACAGGGGCATCTCAAAGGCTTGTCGATCTGTTTCTGAAAAATCAGCCATTGGAAACTCTACGGGCAACAGGTTTACTCTGACACACACAGGGTTGCCATGAGTTGGAATTGACTCCACACACAGCATTTGGTTTGGGTTTTGTTTTCATTTATTTTTATTCTGAAGGGTCTGAGCTCTTGTTAGTCATGTGGCTAGTGTTGCTTCATATTTCTGCTCACAGTTACAGTAATGTAAAGGAATATCATAAGACACGTGGTGTATTCCTCCCTGCCCCCACTGTATAAAAGCAGCCCTACCTCTTCCTGCTGATCAGAGTCAATTACTTCTGCCAAAATGGTGACTCCTTTTCTTGACTGCTGGTCCATGGACACAGTAACAAAGTTGTTGTTATGTGCTGTCGAGTCGGATCCGACTCATAGCGACCCCTCCTTGGGTTTCCGAGGCAGTATTACTACAGAAGTAGATTGCCCAACCTTCCTGCCACATAGCCTGTGCTTTAATGGGACCCCTGTTATGTCCCCAGGCAAGAGTATATACCATTTGCGAACTAGGAGGACCTCTAATCCTCCAGAACCCAGAGTTGTGGGGCTGCAAGTACAAAATCCTGCAGTGGGACCACTCTTGCATCTACCTCTTTGTTCCTGGAACCATGTATTCTTCCTCTTGGGAACATTAAAAAAACTCAGTTCCAACTCCTGTCAACCTTATGTATTACAGAGTAGAACTTCTCCATGGTTTTTTTTTTTTTTTTTTTTGGCTATAATCTTTATGGAAGCAGATTGCCAGGCCTTCTGCAGTGCTCCTGGGTTGGTTTGAACCATCAACCTTGAGGTTAGTAATTGAGTGCAAACCATTTAAGCCAACCAGAAGCCTGCTGGGAACATAACATGTGTAGAGGCCCTTGATTTAATGCACATACCACATCTCAAAAGACAACACTGCATCTTTTCAGAGTGTTCATTTGCGCTTTTAGAAGGTAGTTCTAGAGTTCTGTGAAGCTGGCTGCTGCTGACTGGTACAGTACTTCATACAACCAGTAGATTCCATGGTCATGGGTTTACTCTTTACTCCCACAACTCCTTTGCTGTAAAGTGAATGCCCTGGTTGGCTGTTAGGCTCTAATAGGGACATTCTGTAAGGATAGTGATGCTGGCTCTGCAGGTGGCATGGATGAACCTGTACCTGAGAAATAATCTATCCCTATGTGGGACAAACTGTTGGTCCTCCCAGGAAGGAGAGAGTCCATTGTAGTTTATTAGTGACCTGGTGATGAGTTGGTCTCCTGAGGAATAAAGCCATATTAGGGGCTAAAGTTAGGCAGTTGCTAACAGATAGACAATCAAAGGCAACGTTAACTAGATTGACCTTGGTAAGTGCTATATGGAATCCCTGGGTAGTGTAAACAGTTAACACACTTAGCTGCTTACCAAAAGGTTAGGGGTTCAAGTCCACCCGGAGATGCCTGAAAAGAAATGCCCTGGTGATCTGCTTCTAAAAATCAGTCATTGAAAACCCTATGTAGTGTAGTTCTAGTCTAGCACACAGGAAGTTGCCATGAGTTGAAATTGATAGATGGCAACTGGTTTTTTAAGCACTACATATTATATCATGTGAGTATCCCACCCACCCCCGCTTTTTTCTTTGTTTCTTTCACCCTCTAGATCTGTTCCCCATCCTTCTGACTCTGCTGACTTCTTTGCACTGCATCAATCGAGCTCCCTTGTCCTATAGGTTTGATCAGTGGGAGGTCTCAGCCTTTATCAAAGGCTACCACACCTGTTGAGGAGCGCTCTTTGAATAAGCTTTCCAGCATTCCCATAATAGTTCCCTCCTCTGTTGCTAGCCCTGAGAGTGCTTCTTCAGCAGCCCCTCTTGATTTTCCTTCATTTCTCACTTTGTAAAGTTCCTTATATTCAGACATCTCAGTCATCTTTTGTGAGGATGCCATCTGTCTCCTTTCAGGCCCCCACTGACACAAGTAGTATGTAATATTTTCTTTTTAAAAATGAGTTGTAGACAGTAAACATTTTCACCTTTCCTTAATTCACTTAACACATATTTATTGAACACCAACTATGGGCCAGGTATTATGTTTTTTGAGGAAACAGTGATGAATGAGACAAAGGGTATAGTTAATAAAAAATAATTTCAAATTGATAAATAGCTTGACCCCTGATTAATCCCTTAGAGTGGGATTGAGGGTACAGCTACCTTTGATGGGGCACTTTTATTTGGATATGACAGGAGTTTGTGGAAGAGTTAACTTGTGACCCATTTTAGGATATGAATATTCCTGGTAGGAATTGGGGAGGAAGTAGAGAACCCAGCCTGACTTCCAATCTGTTTTTCCTCACCTTTCCCAACAAGAGTGGCAAATGAACTTCATTCTCTTCTCTGGACCCCAGTTGTGCACCAGAGCTAGCTTGCCAGCCTTAAGGCTTTAAATTTGTAGCAAAATCACAGGATAGGCCAATTGTGATGCACTGTTTTTAGTTGTTATCCAGTGTATTCTGACTCATGGAGACCCCACGTCTGTCATAGAACTGTGCTTCACAGGATGTTCAAGACTGACCTTTTGGAAGCAGGTTGCCAAAGCCTGTCTTCCCACGTGCCCCTGGCTGCCAATCTTTTGGCTAGTCTAGCACTTAGCTGTTTGTACCACCCAGAGACTTTTGTTTGTCCTGCATACCAGATCATTATTTTTTGCCAAGTTGTGTTTCCATTACAGAATTAAAACTGTCAACCAAAGTTGGAGCTCCTTTTTCCCTCTTTTCCATTTATTATGGGCTCAGTTTTCTTAAATAATATCCTTTTCTAGGTCACTAACAATGTCTTACCATTCCTGTTCCCTGCACCATTTCTGGCACATCATAAATGATGAGAGAATAAAGATGCTAAGAGGCCTCTTTTGGCTTGGCGCAGGCTCAACCCAGACTGCGTAGCTAAATGTCAGTGCACAGAGGTCTCTTTCGCCCACTAAGTGGCGCTAAGCCACCATCTGGGAGGGATCCACTAAGTTTTCCATCAGGTTTGAAGTTTTGAACTTATTGTAAAGTGTGTTGTTGTTGTTGTTGTTATGTGCCGTCGAGTCAAACCCGACTCATAGCGACCCCTCCTTGGGTTTCCGAGGCAGTATCACTACGGAAGTAGGATTGCCCAACCTTCCTTCCGAGGAGTGGCAGAAAGGTTAATTCACAAGTTTAGGAGCCTTCTCCCAAGGCATAAATGGTGCTTCAGCCTGAGGTAGGCTGCAGAAGGCGTGCTAAACCACCAGGCGCACCTCAATCCTCTTGGAGTCACAGCGAGAACTCGACTGCGATACTCAGTGGTGCATACGCGAAGTGAGTGCAGCCTCGTGCCGGTGGCCAGGACAGGTCAGGGCAGAGGTGTACTTTGCGCACTGGGTCCCAGACACTGATGATCAGCTCTGAGAAGCCCTCTTCCTTCGTCCCCTGCTCCTCGCTTTGTGCCTTGTGGGGCCAGCGGGCTGCTCCTCCCCTGGGTGGATCCCGGTTCCTTTTCTGGCAGCGTCTATTTGCATAGAGGAAACTACCCAAAGTGGCCGCTGTGGAGGAGCTGACGGCTGAGAAGGGGGTGTGCGCAGTGTTCAGCTGCTGCCCGGAGGCTGAACTCGGCGCCCACCCGCCCTTGTGCCTCAGGCACTTACCATCCCTCCCTGCGAGCTCAGCCCTTGGACCCAGCTTTGCACTACCCCTTTCGAAAAGCCCTAGCTCCTTGACCAGCGCGCCATGGACTCAGGAGAGCGCGGCAGCAATGCGCAGAGCGGCCCTATAGGCAGCAGTGGTGAAGGATGTCCTGCGTCCGTGGTCGGGGCTCGAGTGGTGAGCGCACTGTGCCTGCTGCTCTCCGTGGGCTCAGCAGTCGCCTGCTTGCTTCTGGGCACCCAGGCTGCCGAGCTGCAGAGCCGGGTAGCGGTGCTGGAGCAGGAGCGGGAGCTGCTGCGGCGTGTGAGTCCACCCGGCGCCCTGGCTGCCTGGGCCGAGTCGCACCTGGAGCGCCTGCTGAGCGAGGTGAGGTGCCCTAGTGGGAGGCGCTTGTGTTGCGCTGAGGGGAGTGTGTCTGTCTCCCTGAAGGGGCGCCAGTCCGCACAGCAATCAAGTCCATCAGGCGGCCTGCCGCCTGGGGTAGAGGCTGGTGTGGCAGTCCCCGAGGGAGTCCTGCTGTAACCCAGCGCCCGCTGCTCATTGATTCTGGGCAGCTTTGGGCCTCTGGGCTGGGGGTAATGAGATGGGAGCGTCTTGGGCCCGCTTCAGAATTCCATTCCTGGGTGGGCAGCTGCAGGAAAAGCTAGCGAGAAGGGCTGTTTGGGGACAAGGAGGGAGTGGAAAGACCACAGGCTTTGCAGTAACAGACCCAAGGGTGCGTCTCCACTGGGGTACGACGACGCACTCAGCCAGGCTGTCTCCTGCCTTCAAGAGCGACTATCTCTTCTGTGCCAAGATAATGAAGGGGTTTCTACAGGAATGTGGTGACTCTCTTTACCGGTAGGGGCTAATCTTACTAACATACCTGGAGAGGTGTGGGCTGAAGGCCTGGGCACTGAGAGGGCTCTCAACAGCCTACTGCCTCCACCGCTACCCCTGAAAGTTTGTTTCTGAAGCAGCCCATCCTGGAGATGGGGTGCTCCAGGTGCTGAGACTGTCACATCCAGTGCAGCAGATCCCTAAGAGAATGCCCAGTCAGCTTGGTAGGGGAAAGGGAAAGAAAGACAGCTGGAGACAGAAGACCTGAATTCTGATTTCATGTGGACCTAAGCAGTGTAGACAGCAAATCCTACACTTCCTCACCCTGTATGTGGGGATTGTGATTACCATAGCAGGCTTGTTAGAAGCGATATAGAGTAGACTCTAACACTTCTAAGAGTTAAGATTACTGCTGTGTCTGCAAAACAAACCCTGTGTTTGGACCCTCAAAGCCCATACCCATCATGCTCATCAAAATCTCCACCTTTTGTGCAGCTGCCTCCCTCTGTATAGAACTGGGTGTGCGCAGTGAGTTGGGGGCTGGGACAGTCTGACCAAAGCTTCTCCTGGTGCCATCATCCTCTTCCAAAAAAGGTGATTTCCCAAGATCCCAAGCCCATTGCTCCCTTTGAGTGTCTTTAATTGTGGTATGAAAAGAGAGTGTTTTAGGTAAAGGAAGAGAGCAGGCCTCTTACCACAAATTCCCAAAACTGTAGTGAGCTGTGGTTTTTATTAATTTGTTGAGCTGTGTAGCCTTTGTTGAGTTAGTTTGGAATCTTAAGGGGCATGAGAAAAGAAGACTGAACCACACCTCCTTGCTCACCACTCCTATTTCTTAGTCACTTTAATTTAAGCTATAGTCCCTGAATGATGCAAATGGCTAACACTAATTGAGGCACCTTGGAAGAAAGGCCTGGCAATCTAGTTCTGAAAAATAAGCTATTGAAAACTCTGTGGGGCACAGTTCTACTCTGACACACATGGAATGGCCATGAGTTAGAGTTGACTCAACAGCAACTAGTTTTTAAATTTAAACCAGCATTACATCTCTTCTAGCTTCTGGGGAAAATTGCTGCTTCATGAAATGATTTCCTATCTTCCCCTTGAAATTACCTGCAGGATTCAGAAATCTCTCCCAAGCCTGTGGACAACTCCTGGTGATGGTTTCATAATTGCTACCTTTTATCTTTTGGCACATCCCTAAAGACCAGTGTGTTGAATTGATTTATGGATAGTCAGTTAAAGAACTGTGGCTGTTCTTTTCTAATAGAGGGGGCCTTTCTTATTCTTAGTAAAAATAAACCCTAATTAAGTGACTAAGAAATCCCAATAAAACCTTTTACAAGGAGCTTACAAATTGTGTCAATTCTAATAAGGTAGGGTCCTTGGACGACATGAGCTGTTGATTCTCAAGTCCTGAACTGCAGCTGGGAGAGAGTTTCCATTCATCACACTTCTTCCTGTAGCACTGTTTTACTTCAACAAACTATAGTGCTTCAACAATGAGTTATTAGACAAAGTTTCTCTCTCTTATTCTCTGTCTCTTGATTAGAAAAGCAAAGGAAGAATTTAGAATCTTGAGATTTCCACTTGAAAATTTGCTGTGCCATTCAGCAGGGTGGTGTTAACACAGGGCACGTCACACTACAGTAAGCAACCAGAGCCCAGTGTTTGAGGAATACATTCGGCTTTGGAGTCCAAACTCTCCAATTTTCACCGCCAGTGAAAACTCAAAGATGGCATGGTATAAATGCAGTTGGAGTGGAGCTTCTAGTTGCTGGATGTCCCCCATGAGGACACATCATTGTCCCAGAGCAGCAGTTGGTTCCTGCTACTGTTTGTTCTTTATATTCTCATAAATGGATGGGAAATATACACAGCCTGACAGTGACATTGAGAGTCCTTGGCCAAGTGAGGGAATTGATTATGGGAGGCAAATAATGGAAAACCAGTAACTGGCTTTAAGTAGGTGTGTAGATACTTTTTTGGACCATTAGATATGATGGACAAATAAATATTGAGCTGATAATCTATTAAATGTAAAGAACACTTGTATTTGAAAGGTAGGCTTTTCAATTCTTTTTCCAGTGAAGCCTTTTTTAAGCCAGTGCTGAAGTAGTTGTTTATACGAGAGGGTCACAGCTTGTCCTTTTACTAACAAACTTCTTTTCAGAATATCAGAGGCAGAAACCATGTTCAAATTAAAGAAATTCTTGCAAACCACACCAACTTTAATTTGAGAGAAAAATTTTTTAAAATAAGCCAACAAAAGCCACTGTTAATATGGGACCCACTCTCTTTGTTCCCTTGGGAAAAGAACTGTGAAATAACTTTCTGGGACTGGCTGATGTCCCTGATAACATAGATACTGAAACTACAAAAAAAGGAATATTCATTCATATTATGATTATTAAAGACCCTTCCTATGGTGCAAAGTGGAAGAAATGGTTTTCAGAATATAAAACAAAATTTTTCTGAGCATGAGAGATTACAATAGTACCTTCAGTGTGTTTCAGAAATAGAAATGCAAAATAAGCATTTGATGTTTTGATTTTAAAGTGCCTTAAATAGGTTATCTAAATAATCAAACCTCCCCCAAAAGTAGTTATAGCTATAGTTACAGTGTTACGAAAACTTAAATTTAGAGTGCATAACTTTCATACTACAGTAGAAAATATAATGCAAGGATTAAAGAAATATTTAGCTGTATTCAAAGGAGACCATTTCCAGCTTACAATGAATTTATTGTTGGCTGTTGGACTTCCATTGTCCAAACCAATCAGTATGAAAACAAGCCCAGAGACTAAGGGTAAAATCCAAGCACTTTCCTTCTCTGCCATCATATGTATATATATGTTAAATTAGAGTAAAACCCAGAATCGAATGTAATTTTTCGGCCCCTAAGGCAATCTGTCACTTGTCATGAATGCTCTATTGTGCACTTTTAATAAAGATGCCTATTTCTGAATCCCATGGCACAACTGGAGATGGAGTGTAAATCATAGTTACATTTGTTTCCTTGACATTTCCTGGCTCCCAAACCAAAAAAATACTTCTTTCAATTACTTCCTGGCACGCTTACTTTCTCTCTTCTTCTTTTTTTCCCTGACACTTCGAGAAAGCTTTATAATAATAGCAGCATGTTAGAATGAGCCAACTGACAAGGCATTCCTTTCACAAACATTTTGGAATTGTTGAATCAGACTTTGAAGACTTGGAGTTAGGGAATCAGCAAACTGAATGACATTATACCAGGAGACAGAGCAGGCTAGATGAAGCATGGGGTTACTTGGTGGGAGAGCTTGAAACCGCTATGTCATTTAACGTCTCTGAGCCTCAACTCCCTCTTTTATGATATGGGGGATATACCTACCTTATAAGGTATAGTGATGAGCAAATAAGGTAATGTACAGGAAAGTATTAGTAAGTGCTTTTGACAGCAAGTAACAGAATACCTGATTAAACCGTACACTCATTGAATTGTCTTGTGTAATGAGAGAAGCCTGGAAGTTGGCAGATCCTGGATTAATTCCATGACTTGGACATGACTGATAAGGCACTCTCATGGCACCACACCTAAGGCATTTGTCTGCAAATCAGAAGGTTGGTGGTTCAAACCCACCAGCCACTCCATGGAAGGAAAACTGAGCAATCTACTTCTGTAAAGATTTACCACCAAAGAAACCCAATGGGGGTCGCCATGAGTCAGAATCTACTTGATGGCAGTGGTTTGGGGTTTTTTGGTGTGGGGTACTGGTCAATGTTTCTGTCATTCTCTGGGTCTTTTCTGATGGTTGCAATGGCTGCTGCAGCTTCAATTACGTGTCTTCACATAAGAGTAGCCAAGGTAGAAGAGTGTAGGAGAAGAATCATCTTCTTGAGAAACTTAATTCTTTTTTTTTTAAAAATTATTGCACTAAAATATATATAACATAAAATTTCCCAGTTTAACTATTTTTAAGTGTATAATTCAGTGACATTAATTACATTCATCATGCTGTATAACCATCACCAGAGATTCTTTCTCTTTTGTTTCAATCATGTGGGAAAACATTTCCCGCAACCCTCAGCAGACTTCCCCTAGTTTTCACCAGCCAGAACTGGGTCATGGGACCACCGTTAGAACTGTCACTGGCAAAGGGAATGGGGTTACCCCACTAGGCTTTGGCAAATCTTGATTCATTCCCTGAGGCTGGGCACGTTGCCACTGGAACAAAATTGAGGCTTTGTTATAAAGGAAGACTGGGAATGACTGTTGGGGAGAAACCAACGTTTGTCAAGTGCCATAGACTATTACTGAGGTTTCCCCAGAGGAGAGTGGGGAGAATCTATCTACTGGCCTGCCACAATTTTCATAATTAGACCCTCCTTCACTTCAGCATTTTCCTAGTTCCACACTTTGGTAATGCTATTCAACCACAAAATTTCTGTTTCCCTCTTTGTGGGGCTCCTGCTCTCCAACTCTGCCTCCAGTCTTAGTCTAAGAAAAAGTTGGTGGGTTTGAGATTCTGTCTGGTACATTTCCATTCTTTGCAGTTAGTGGTCTTTAACCATTGAGTGGATGCCATTCTGATCCCACAGTAACTGGCCAGAGTGGCCTCCACACTGAGGACAGCACTGTAGGGCACTGTTTTCCAAGTCTTTTAACATCACAGCATGTACAAAGAACCAGTAGCATTTGTACATCATTGTGCAGTAAGTGGGAGTTCTGGTGGCATGGTCCCAAAGGCATTGACTGCTAACCAGAAGGTTGGCAGTTGAAACCCACCAGCCACTTCTCGGAAGGAAAACTGGGCAATCTTACTTCCTTAGAGATACCACCTCGGAAACCTAAGGAGGGGTTCCTTGTGAGTCAAAATCAACTTGATGGCAGTGAGATTTAGTGAGTGCAGTAAGTGGAGGAGGCTTCTCAGGCTATAGGGAACTGACCCAGCTGCTCCAAGGACCAGGGGGCTCAACAACCTGGAAACAATGCATGGTGGCTGTGTATCCATTCAGTATGTCCAGGCAACTCTGCTCTCAGGGCCCAGGCTCCCCTTTCATCACTTCCCCCACCCCCAGCCATAAATTCCCTTGGCTTCATCAGCACCTATAGCTCACTGTGGCCTCCTAATCCCCTATGTCTCTTGTACTTCTGCTAAGCTACAGCCCCTTCCAGACTGTGTGCACTTGGAATCATGGATCCCAGAGCAGGATGTCCCTTTTACCCTCACTGAGCATCATCTTATTGGATTCAGCCTTTCAGCCTTGCTAGATGCCTTTGGATTCTTCTACTTTCAAATAGGATGTAATAGTACCCCAGCTCCAACTGGCTTTAGTTAAAAAGGGGGATCTGTTGGCTTGAGTAACTGACAAGTCAGGGAAAAGTCTATTCAGACACAGCCAGAAGTGCCTGGATTTTGTGTTCCTTTTATTATCTCTATATTCTTCAATGATGGTTCTATTCTTCCAATGGAGTGACCAGGTGGCTACTGTAGCTCCAGGTTTACTTCCTCATAGTTCTCTTTCCTAAGAGCCCCAGCAGAAGCCCGTTGATTTACTCTGATGGACCAATCACTACATCAGTGTAGCGGGCCACTCTGATTGACCATACTCTGGGTGCATGCCCATATATGCCACATGTGCATAGGGTCAATGCCATTGGAGTACAAAGGACTGAGAGTGGAGGGTGATTCCCACAGGTCAATCTAGCAGAAGGGCTGTTATTGGAAGGGACAAGAAAAGACATGGAGGACATGGAGGCTTGTCAGACCAGGAGGTGACCATTCAAAGAATAATGAGAGAGAGGTTTGGGCAACTAGCTGGAGCCAGCTTATGGAAGAAATCTGGCTAAAGTGTTTTTGACCCAATGGGGTAAGCAGTTGGTAAATACTTGTTCTGTAGTATCTGTATATCAATAACTTTGGGTTTATCTATGGTAATATCAAAATCTGTATTTCTCTCTATGTGTAATGCACTTATAAAATGTGAGTTTTGCAAGTTTTGGAATGACTTAAAATCGTAACAACACCCCACAACCATTTCATGAGATGTACAAGACAAAAGTTATTGTTCCTGATTTTATAGAGGGAAAAATGTCACTCTGGTACAAGAAATGACATGCTCAGGGCACACAGGGCAAGGCCTAGGTCCCTTGGGGTTTTAAGGATGTCAAGGAAAGTTGGAGCTAGAACAGGTGTGTCCAGCTCACCCTTTGTATAAGTTTAGTGCTTACTTTAGGGCAATGTGAATGTGCCCCAGGTCAGAGCCACCTGATCCAGGGACGCATCCCTCTGCCTGCTTTCCTCAGCTTCCTGAGGCATGTTCTCATGACAAAGGAGGCCCCCCTCTTCCCTCTGGCCTATCTGTGGAGTCCTGTTGGCCAGGACAGTGCAATGCATATGGCTAGGAGGTTGCCCTGGTGTCAGCTGGTGTCACGTGTGTGGTGACGCTGGGAGATCTGAGCTTGGAAAAGGAAGTTGCTCTGGACCAAGAGTCCTGCCAGTTATGTGGCCCAGGCTGGTAATTCAGCCCCCCAGAGCCTCAGTTCTCTCACTGTGTGGTGGGGCTCAGAACACAGCTCAGGGTTGTTGGGAGGGCCCAGCATGATGGCATATACAACAGAGCATGAGTTGTGAGCCTGGATCCTACAGAGGTGTGGTGTGACCCTGCACCTTCAGAGGCGCCTTCTCCTTCACCACAGATGCTACATATTTCTCCCTTTTCTCTAAGTAATATTTCCCCCCTCCACTAGGCACTGATATATGTAGGTCAGATGTGAGAGCTCTGTTGGAGGACTCTTTAATACTTGCTCTTCACAGGGTGGATGTAGACCCTTTTCTCTTTGTCCATTGAGGTGCTCAGTAGCTCTCCAGACCCCTGTGGCTAGATGTGGCCACCTCCTTCCTTTATCTCAGATTTTAGACCTGGTATTGGGAATAGCACATCAGCTTTGCTATCCTTCTATGTCCTTTTTTTTAAAAAGTATTTTGGTATATATGTGTGTACATATATACACACACACACAGATATATATATATATATATATGTTGTGTTGTTGTTATGTGCCGTCGAGTCGGACCCGACTCATAGCGACCCCTCCTTGGGTTTCCGAGGCAGTATATCACTACGGAAGTAGATTGCCCCATCTTCCATATATATATATGTGTATACATATATATATATACATGTGTATATATATATATATATATATATATGTATATATATACATATGTATATACATATGTATATATATATACATATGTGTGTATGTGTATATATATATATATATATATATATATGTATATGTAACAACTTTTACAGAGGGAGAAATGTCACTCTGGTGTAGGAAATGACTTAGACCTGTATAGATATAAATAAATTTTGCTTATTTTAACCAAATTTGGATGTACAATTCAGTGGCATTAATTGTATTCACCATGTTGTTCAACCATCACCACTATCTATTTCCAAAATGTTTTCCCCACCCCAAACCAAAGCTTTGTATCCCTTAAGCACTAACTCCCCCTTCCCCATTTCCTCCAGCCCCTGGTAACCTCTAATCTACTTTTTGTCTCTGTGATTTTGTCTACTGGAGATAGTTCACATAAGTGGAATAATAACAATATTTGTTCTTTTATGACTGACATATTTCATTTGTTGTTGTTGTTGTTATGTGCCGTTGATTAGCATAATGTTTTCCATCCATGTTATAGCATATATCAGGACTTCATTCCTTTTTGAAGCTGAATAATATTCATATATATAATGAATATATAATATAATTTTATAATATATGCAATATATATAATATAATGAACATATATAATATATATATAATGAATGGATAAAGAAAATGTGGTGATATGTACATATATATGTGATGATATACATATATATGTGATGATATATATATATATATATATATATGTATATATCATCACATTTTCTTTATCCATTCATCTATTGATAGACATTTAGGCTATTTCTGCCTTTGGCTGTTATGAATAGTGCTGCAGTGAACATTGGTGGACAAGTATCTATTTGAGTCTCTGGTTTTAATTCTTTCAGGTATATACTTAGAAATGGAATTGCTGGGTCATATGGTAATCCCCCCTTTTATGATAACCACAAGAGCCAAAATGATCTTGAATATATCCCTCCTGAATATAGAGACCATCTAAAGAATAGATTTGATGCATTGAACACCAATGACCGAAAACCAGAAGAATTGTAGGATGACATTAAGAGCATCATCCATGAAGAAAGCAAGAGGTCATTAAAAATATGAGAAAGAAAGAAAAAACCAAAATGGATTTCAGGAGAGACTCTGAAACTTGCCCTTGAGTGAAGAGTAGCTAAAGCAAATGAAAGAAATGACAAGATAAAAGAGCTGAACAGAAGATTTCAAACAGCATCTCAAGCAGACAAAGCCAATTACTATAATGAACTGGGCAAAGACCTGGAGTTAGAAAACCAAAAGGGAAGAACATGCTTGGCATTTCACAAGCTGAAAGAACTGAGGAAAAAATTTAAGCCTCAAGTTGTAATATTGAAAGATTCTGGGCAAAATATTGAATGATGCAGGAAGCATCAAAAGAAGATGGAAGGAATACACAGAGTCACTGTACCAAAAAGAATTGGCCAGTCTTCATCCATTTCAGGAGGTGGCATAGTTCAAGAACCAATGGTATTGAGGGAAGAAGTCAAAGCTACGCTGAGGGAATTGTCAAGGAACAAGGCTCCAGGAATTGACAGAATACCCATTGGGATGTTTCAACATACGGATGCTCTGCTGGAGGCACTCACTCAGTTATGCCAAGAGATTTGGAAGACAGGTACCTGGCCAGCTGACTGGAAGAGATCCATGTTGTTGTTGTTGTTGTTAAGTGCTGTCAAGTCATTTCCGACTCATAGCGACCCCATGCACAGCAGAACGAAACACTGCCCGATCCCGCGCCAGCCCCACAATCCCTGCTATACTTGAGCCCATCATCGCAGCCACCGTGTCAATCCATCTCGTTGAAGGCCTCCCCCTCTTTCGTCGACCCTCCACCCTACCAAGCATGACATCCTTCTCCAGGGAATGGTCCCTTCTGACAACCTGACCAAAATAGGTGAGACGAAGTCTGGCCATTCTTGCTTCCAAGGAGCATTCTGGCTGCACTTCCTCCAGGACAGATCTGTTAGTTCTTTTAGCAGTCCATGGTACTTTCAGCATTCTTCACCAGCACCACAACTCAAAAGCATCAACTCTTCTTCGGTCTTCCTTATTCATTGTCCAGCTCTCACATGCATACGAGGCGATGGAAGAGATCCATACTCATACCCATTCCAAAGAAAAGTGATTGCATAAAATGTGGAAATTGTCAAACAATATCATTAATATCCCATGCAAGTAAAATCTTAATGAAGATATTAAAAAAATGCTTGCAGCAGTATATTGATAGAGAACTTCCAGAGGTACAGGCTAGATTCAGAAGAGGACATGGAACAGGGGATATCATTGCTGATGTCAGATGGATCTTGGCTCAAAGTAAAGACTACCAGAAGGATGTTTACTTGTGTTTTATTGACTATGCAAAAGCATTTGATTGTGTGGATCATAACAAATTGTGGGTAACATTGAGAAGAATGGGAATTCCAGAACACTTAATTGTACTCATGGGAACCTGTACATAGACCAGGAGGCGGTCATTCAAACAGAAAAAGGGAGCACTGAATGTTTTAAAATCAGGAAGGGAGTGCATCAGGGTTGTATCATTTCACCATACTTATTCAATCTGTATGCTGAGCAAATAATCAGAGAAGCTGGATTCTGAAGAAGAACGTGGCATCAGGATTGGAGGAAGAATCATTAACAACCTGTGCTGCATTGACAACACAACTTTGCTTGCTGAAAGTGAGGATGACTTGAAGTACTTACTGATGAAGACTGAAAAATACAGAGTGCAGTATGGATTACATCTCAGTATAAAGAAAACAAAAATCCTCACAACTGGACCTATAAGCAGCATTACGATAAAAGGAGAAAAGATTGAAATTGTCAAAGACTTCACATTGCTTGGTTCTACAACCGACGCCAATGGAAGCAGCAGTCAGGACATCAGGCAACATATGTTGTTGTTGTTGTTATGTGCCGTCGAGTTGGACCCGACTCATAGTGACCCCTCCTTGGGTTGCCGAGGCAGTATCACTATGGAAGTAGATTGCCCAACTTTCCCTCTGAGTAGTGGCTGGTGCGTTTGAACTGTCAGCCTTCTGGTTAACAGTCAAGTGCCTTAGGCACTATGCTACCAGAGCTCCTCAGACCACGTATAGCACTGGCCAAATTGGTTGCAAAGGACCTCTTTCAAGTGCTAAGGAGCAAAGATGTCTCCTTAAGGGAGGACTAAGGCGCACCTGACACAAGCCATGGTATTTTCAATCACCTCGTATGCATGTAAGAGCTAGACAGTAAATAAGGAGGACCAAAGAAAAGTTGATGCCTTTGAGCTGTGGTGTTGATGAAGAATGCTGAAAGCACCGTGGACTGCTAAAAGAACTGCTAAGGTCTTTCCTGGAGGAAGTGCAGCCAGCATGCTCCTTAGAGGTGAGAATGGCCAAACTTCATCTCACATACTTTGGTCATGTTGTCAGAAGGGACCATTCCCTGGAGAAGGATGTCATGCTTGGTAGGGTGGAGGGTTGACAAAAGAGGGGAAGACCCTCAATGAGGTGGATTGACACAGTGCTAGCGGCTCAAGTGTAGCAAGAATTGTGGAGCTGTCTCAGGACCAGGCGGTGTTTCATTCTGCCGTGCATAGGGTCGCTATGAGTCGGGGATGACTCAAAGGCACCTAACAACAACAACATGATAACCAAGATATATGCTGATTAACATGATTAAATTACTGGTAGTCCCACCACCCTAAAACAAGGGCTGTTTTACTTTTTCCATAATCCTATCTACTTCTTGACTTTATACAAATTTGCATTTTAACCATAGGATGCACACGATTTATAACTTGTTTTTATACACATGAACCTTATATCTGGATGCTGAGCAAATATCTGAGAAACGACTATGTGAAGAACATGGTATGAGGATTGGAGGAAGACTCATGAGTAACCTGCATTATGCAGATGACACAACCTTGCTTGCTGAAAGTGAAGTTGACTTGACGACTGATGAAAATCAAAAGCTAGTCTTCAGTATGGATTATACCTCAACATAAAACAAAAATCTGCACAATTGGACCAATAAGCAATATCATGATAATTGGAGAAAAGATTGAAGTTGTGAGGGATTTCCTTTTACTTGGATCCACAATCAATACCTATGGAAGCTTCAGTCAAGAAATCAGACATCATATTGCACTGGGCAAATCTGCTGCCAAAGACCTCTTTCAAGTGCTGAAGAGCAAAAATGCCACTTTTAAGACTAAGCTGTGTCTAACCCAAGCCATGGTATTTTCGATCGTCTCATATGCATGTGAAAGCTGGACAGTGAATAAGGAAGCCTGAAGAAAAATTGATGCCTTTAAATTGTGATGTTGGCAAAGAATATGGAAAATACCATGGATTGCCAAAAGAACAAACAAATCTGTCTTGGAAAAAAAGTAGCAGGAATGCTCCTTAGAAGTGAAAATGGTCAGACTTTGTCTCTTGTACTTTGGTCATGTTATTAGGAGGGAGCATTCCCTGGAAAAGGACATCATGGAAATGGATTGGTGGGCTCAAGGATGGCAATGATTGTGAGGATGGCGCAAGACTGGACGGTGTTTCTTTCTGTTGTATATGGGGTCGCCATGAGTTAGATCTGACTCGAGATCACCTAAAAACAAAGCTTAACAACATTTTTCCATTTCTGGAACCATTAAGACTGGATAAACCTCTCAAACTATTGCCCTGAGATAATCTTTAAAACTTAAACCAAAAATATCCCCTGAAGTTTTCTTTAAACCAAACAATAGTTTAGCTTAAGGAGTAAAGAATGTCCACCTTGAGCACTGTGCTCTTTTAAAGAACTATCTGTATGGGATCAAATTGGCAATAGATAATGGCAACTCCGAAGATTAGATGGGAACCTTAGGGGAGCAGTGAGTTCATGTTCGTGGGCGAGAAGCATTTCAGAAAAGGAAGACTTGAAGACTGTAGCCAGTGTCTCTGAATTGTACATGTAGAAATTGTTGAATGGGCAAATGTTCTGCTGTGTATATTCTCAACAACGACACAGACAAAATAAATTCTTTTTAAAAGAAAGAAACAAACAAAAAACCCCATTCCAAACATAATCCCAGGCTAACAATGAGAAAAACATCAGACAAAACTCAGTAAAAGGACATTCTACAAACTACCTGACCACTACTCCTCAAACTTTCAGTGTCATCAAAACAAGAAAAGTCTGAGAAACTGTCATAGCCAAAAGAAGCCCAAGGAGACATGATGACTAAATGGAATGTGGTGTCCTGGATGGGCTCTTGGACAGAAAAAAAGACAGTAGGTAAAAACTCAGGAAATCTGAATGAAGTATGGACTTTATTAATAGTAATGAATCAATATTGGTTTGTTAATTAATGTAAGATGTTAGTAAGAGAGAGTAGATGTGGAGTATATATGAACTCTCTGAATTATCCTTGTAGTGTTTCTGTAACCTTAAACTGTTCTAAAAAAAATGTTTATTATTAAAAATAGCAAATGCATTAATATCCATTAATTAATAATGTCACTAAAGAAGAAAAATATTTTTCCATATGCTGTATGTATGGTCTTAAGAGTAAGGTTTAATGGTTGCATAATATTCCAATATTATAATATTTCAATATTCCATCATATTCCAATCCCCGGGTGGTGCAAACACACTTGGCTGCTGACTGAAAGGTTGGAGGTTGAAGTCTTCACAGCTGCCTCAGAGGAAAGACCTGATGGTATACTTCCAAAAACCAGCCATTGCAAACCTGAAGGAACATAGTTCTACTGTGATACACACAGGGTCACCATGAGTTGAAGTTGACTCAGTAAAACTGTTGTACGGATTTGTTGTTGTTGTTATGTGCCGTCAAGTTGGACCTGACTGATAGCGACCCCTCCTTGGGTTTCCAAGGCAGTATCACTATGGAAGTAAATTGCCCCATCTTCCTTTCCGAGGAGTGGCTGGTGGGTTTGAACCACCAGCCTTCTGATTAGCAGTCAAGTGCCTTAGGCACTACACTACCAGAGCTCCCTGTATGGATTTAGTATTGCATCAAGAGAATAGGTACCCCACTACTCAGCATGGCATTTAGGCCTCCACATTGTTGTTGGAGAAGGATAATGGTACAATCAATAATTTGTGGATAAAGTTTGCTACTTCTGTCCATCTTTAGGATGTAGAATAACTGGTTAGGGGATAGGAATGTCTTTAGGGCTTTATCTTTTAATTTTAAAACATCCAAGTCTATGAATTATACATTTCTTCCCCTGAATCTGAATTCTGAATCTGTTCCACTGTTATGAAGGCTTGCTACAAGTTTTACATGGGACAAGTGCATTAAAAGTGTCTTTTAATGGTATTTTTTCAAATTCTATTTGACTTTTGTTGTCACTGAAAGAAAAAAAAAATACTTGATATTAAGGAAAGTCTTAAAAATAAAATATGGAAAAGAGTTCCGGCAAGATGGTGGAGTAGGCAGAAGGACTGCACAGACCCTCTTCAACAAAGAAAAGGGAAACAAATTAACAC
>NW_006921953.1:3222117-3233442 GCF_000298275.1 Orycteropus afer afer | reverse complement strand
GACAAAGTATATGTGAACTGCTGTATGGAAAGTGAATTTGGTCTGTAAATCTTCACCCAAATCAAAATAAAAAATAAATAAATTAATCAATTAAATAAAATATGGAGTACATACAATGGAATATTATTCAACTATAAAGAGAAATGGAGTCCTTGTACACATAATGTTGAATGTAAAACAAGCTCTTAAAAATAAAGAGAAATGGAGTTTTGATGCTTGCCACAATATGGATGAACCTTGAAAACGTCACACTAAGTTAAATAAGTCAGACACAAAAGGACAAGTATTATATGATCCCACTTAAATGAAATATCTACAACTTCAAAAAAAACAACTTTATTAATGATTATCAAGAGCTGGGGAGGGAGGAATGGAGAGTTTTTGCTGAAGGGGTGCTGAGTTAGTTTGGGGTGATGAAAACTTTAGGAAATAGATAGTGGTGATGGTAGCACAACACAGTGAATATGATTGATGTCAATGAATGGTATGGGTATGCTGATATGGGGTTAAAAAGCAAACTTTTTGTTACATATATTTTACTGCCATAACAACAAAATGATGTGGAGAAACTAAAGAT
Organism: Orycteropus afer afer; assembly: GCF_000298275.1. NCBI lineage: Eukaryota > Metazoa > Chordata > Mammalia > Tubulidentata > Orycteropodidae > Orycteropus > Orycteropus afer. Next base: position 3,232,865 of record NW_006921953.1, on the reverse strand, counting down.
TTAATCTCACAAATCAGTTCATTTGTTGATTTGGGCCGGACGCCTGTCATGAGCAGCCTTACCAGCACCAGGCACCATGCTTGGCCCTTCGTTGTGACCTCTAATTATATGAATGAAGGAATGTAACTTAGGGAAGTTCTCCGTAGTCCACACACAAACACCAGCTCCCTCCCTTTCTATTTTCTCCATGTGTGGGATCAGGATTAATCTTTAATTGTTGACACAGGCACTCCAAAAACATCCCTTCATCATGTCCAGAAACATATTTCCAGACTAAGCACGGACTATTGGGAGAAAAAGTAAGTTTGCAGATGTAGTTTTAAAGTAAGTCATGTCAGTGTACTCCCAAAGGCTATAGGGGAGGACAATTGAGTGCCTCCCTTGCACCCACAATGAGCAAAAGAATCACATGTGTGTCTTCATGTTTCTTAACTGCCTCTTCCAGCCCCTTTCCCCTCCCCATCCAAGACTCCACGCTTCCAAAAAGGGGCGGTGACTGGCCTCTGGTGGCAGCATACACTGAACCTGGGTAGTGTCATTCCTAGACCAGTGCCCATTCCCAAGCACATGGCAGACACAGTGGAAGTGATGATTTAGCTTTGTTCAGCAGTGTTTTCTGCATGTGTGGAAGTCCTCAGTAAGTGGAGGATGCACCTGTAGGTATTGGGCAAGGCTTTAGCTTTAAGCAGACGGAGCTCACATCCCAGATCTGCCATTTCCTAGTTGTATGACTTTGGGTTGTTGTTAGCTACCATCGAGGCTCTTGACTCATGGTGACCCCACACACAATGCAATAAAATGCCACCCTGTCTGGCGCCATCTCCATGATAGGTTGCAAATCAGACCATTGTGATCCATAGGGTTTTTATTGGCTAATTCTCAGAAGCAGATCATCAGGCCTTTTTCCTAGTCCACTTTAGTCTGAAAGCTCTGTTATAGCCTGTTCAGCATCCTAGCAACAGACAAGCCTCCGCTGACAGATGGGTGGTGGCTGCACATAGGTGCACTGGCCAGGAGTCACACCTGGGTCTCCCTCACGGAAGGTGAGAATTCTACCACTGAACCACCACTTCCGTTTGTAACTTTGGGTCAATGACTGTTTTGTGCTTCTTATTAAGATATTTTCTTTGGTTGAATCTAGAAGGAATGTCTATGTATGTTTGCTGCTTGGAAAGGTTTTGTGGTTACATGGCTGACTATAAGATTCTTTTAAAACTGGGATTCTGCCATTCTATTAAGGCCATGCAAAAGTGAAAAAGGTATTAGCACATGTCCAGTCTCTGAGTCGGGAGCTCTGGTAGCGTAGTGGCTAAGGCACTTGACTGCTAACCAGAAGGCTAGCGGTTCAAACCCACTAGCCACTCCTGGGAAGGAAGGTTGGGCAATCCTACTTCCGTAGTGATACTGCCTCGGAAACCCAAGGAGGGGTCGCTATGAGTCAGGGCTGACTCGACGGCACATAACAACAACAAGAAGTCTCTGAGTCAATAAGCAGAGAAATGTGTCTTGGCTGCTGATGGAAAACAAAGATTGAATTAACTTCATAATCCCATTTTGCCAGTCTCATTTGAGCAAAATGAGATTTTTCCCATTTAATTTTAAAATTTCAGATTTATGACCAAAATAAAAACTTATTCATTAAAATAATTACATAGATCTGTCATTGTGACACAGCACCCAAACACCTAATCAATTTGCTTTAATATAAGAGAGTCTGTTTTTGTGATTATGCAATATGGCATAAACACCACCAAGTGGTTAACCCAGTGACTTAGAGGCCATGCACACATCTGCTCCAGTTCACATTGGTAAATGAGAAAATCTTTATTTTCCTGATGTAGCCACAAAATCTGAAAGAAAAAGAAAGTGCTTGCAAATGGGCAATTTCAACTTCTAAAACTGAACTTGCTTCCAACTTTGAGTTGTGAAACAAATCATAAAGCAATTAGAATGCATTCTGCTGTTTTTAAAAGACAATCTAAATAAAATCTACTTTGGGCCTCTAGGGAGGATCATCACACAAAACAGCTGGTAGAGTAGTGGTTGAAGCATTCGGCTGCTAACCAAAATGTTGGTAGTTCGAACCCAGCAGCCACCCTGAGGGAGAAACATGAGGCAGTCTGTTTCTGTAAAGAATTATAGTCTTGGAAATCCTATGGGATAGTTCCACTCTGTCCTATAGAGTTGCTGTGAGTTGGAATCAACTCAAGGTCAATGGGTGAGTTTCTTGTGTGATGCATGGATTGTTATCATCTATAGCATTTTGTTTTCACACCTGTGTGGTGGTGCAGTCAAATGAAGGACAAGTTTGCACAGCAATAGGAGTGGAGTGTGTTGAGCCCATGAGAGGGCATGTGAGTGTGTGTATGTGGGAAGGGACTGTGAAGTAAGCAGGAAATATGAGAGAGTTTTATAATGTGTTCACATGGGACCAGCCCAACCTCCTGGGCTCACCACAGAAGCTGCCTCACCCAAGTCCTCCTGGAGAACCCATTCCACTGGCCCTGCACAGCCCATACAGTGTAGGCTTTAAGTTTGGAGACCTGGGTTTGTAGGAGAGCAGTTTGGAGCTGCCTCTCTACCAACCACAGGGGACAAATGAGTTGATTTTTCCATGCATCAGCTTCCTTCTCTGTAAAAAGAGTAACAACATCTGCCTCAGCCATTTTCTGTAAGGATGAAGTGGTGTGCCCTGTTCAGGACTGCTCCCTTTTAATCCTACAGTCAGTGGCTGTCAGGACTACATAGCAGACTTATGTAGAGAGTCTTCCTGGGAGCAATTCCTCCTTCTTCTTCAGTAGTAATGAGGATCCAACCTCAGGCTTAGCTCTGAATAAGGTGAGTCTAGAGAGTGGTAACTGCCAGTCCTACCAGTTATTTCTTCATGGTTTGTGTTTCATCTGTCCCCTTTATTTCAGTCCCAGTAGCCAGTCGCTATCAAGTCAACTGTCTCACAGTGACCCCATGTGGTACTGAGTAGAACCAGTACCAAATTACTGGCTGATTTTTCAGTAGATTGCCAGGCCTTTCTTTTGAGGTGCTTCTGGGTAGACTTGAACCTCCAACCTTCTGATTAGCCACTGAACACATTAACTGCACCATCCAGACACTCTTCCGTCCCATTAGCCTGACCCTTCTTAGTTATTATTTGCTTCTCTGACTTCAGGCACTCCATGCTCCAGGCAAGTCTGGCCACTTCTGCCTCATTCACCTTCCAAATATTTCCTTGTGATGATCCCCCCATATCAAGCATCAATGCCTCTGATAGCCTATGGGCTGATAAAATAACAACCTCTCACTCACCCCAGCACTCAAGGCCCCCCAGGTCCTTTAAGCCTCCTCACTGCTCCTCTTACTCAGTGCCTACAGGGGCTAGATGGATAATCTGAAAGTCACAAGGGATTGGTACGGTGGGGGATCTGGACGGCCTCATCCCATCAATCGGACTTGATACATTAGGGGAACTTCTAGCTGTGGACAAGACCAAGAGCGCAGGAGTCAGGAGGAAGCAGGGGGAACCTGGCAGAGGCATTTAAGCAGGGCCTGACACGAGTGGCTGTGCCTCATGAAGACTCTGGCTGTGGTGCAGAGGCAGCTTGGGGCCATATACTGTGACTGACCAGGAACCAGTCCTGGGTGCTGGAGGGCTCTCATCAACATGTCAAAAGCACTGGTAGAAACCATCCACTCCCGTTCTCTCAGCCCAGTGTGGTGAATCTTAGAAGGCAAGTTCTGATGGGAAGTGATGTGTCTTTGAAAAATAATGAATGGGAACATGAATTAAGGATTACTGAAGAACTGTATTTTGTTTGTAAACCAAATCCTTCAAAACATGCAGATGTATTTCAGGACTGAGCAGGGACACTTACAGAAATATGTTTGCTGATGTGGTTTGGAAGAGAGTCAGCCATTGTGCCAATGGGAATTACTGATTAAACCCACATTCCTCAGAGAAAAATTACGGAGCTCCTGCCAAATACCTGGGCTGGGTTAGATGTGCTCACATTTTGTCTTCACCATGACTCTGCTACTCTGTTAGGGGTTTGGCCTGGCACCAAGGTGGAATCTGAAGGTCAAGGTGGTGAGGTGATGCCTTCAAACCCAAGACACCTGCTCCACCACCTGGGCAAGCCAGTGGAAGCTGTGACTTGTTCTTTTCCCTGGTCTTGGGTGGTTTCTTCACAACATGCTTAGTACTGAAAGGGTTCTCCAAGCAGATCTCTGTGGTTCTCTGTGAAGCTCTTCTCTCTCCAGTTCTGTGCCCCCAAAACTCTAGTTTCTTTGGCCTCCCTGGACTCCTAACTCCAACTCTTCAATTTGAGAAAGCTGCCAGGCTCAACCTGTTTCCCTTCCCTTTCCCACAGCCTAGAAACTATCCCTAGGCAATAAGTGGGAGCAGTTGTCACACTTACCTTGTGTCTTTTCTGCATGTCAAATCTCACTGTCTTTTACTGCCTAGTATATAACATCCAAGGATCTCTGGTGGTGTAGTGGCTAAGACACTTGACTGCTAACTGGAAGGTCAGCAGTTCAAACCCCCCAGCCGCTCCATGGAAGGAAGACAGGGCAATCTACTTCCATAAAGATTTACAGCCTCAGAAACCCAATGGGAGTTGCTACGAATCAGAAATGACTCAATGGCAATGAGTTTGGTTTTGTTTTCATGTAATGTCCACAGAGCAATTGTATCATAGATTTTATTTGTGAATTTTGTTTGTTTGTTTTAGGTAGACGTATACATCTAGTCATTGGTATACCATCTTGGCTAGAAGTAGATCTCCATGGTGTGGCTTTTGTTTTTTTAAATAAACTTTTTGAGTAATTTTAGATTTGTAGGAAAATATACTGCATGTAAGTACATAACAATAGTATATTTTTCAGAAGTAAGAAGTTCACAGATACATTACTATGACAGGTAGGATTCTAAGATGTACCCAGGATTCCCACCTTGTGTAACTCCTCCCTGGAATGCAGTCAGACACTGTGTTTATGATGGATATCACTCCTGTAATTGGGTTACTAACAAATTGACCTTAAGTTAATTAAAAGAAAGATCTTTTCCCTGGGGGGAGGGAAGAGCTGACTTAATCAGGAGAAATCTTCAAAGAGATTGGACCCTTCCTGAAGTCAAAGAGATTAGAAACTGAAAGGCTTGATAAAAAGGGCCACATGGCAAGGAACTGTGAGTGGCCTTTTGGAACTGAGTGCACCAACAGCTAGTGAGAAAACAGGGCCTCAGTCTCACTCAGCAAGGAATCACATGAACTTGGAAGAGAACCCTGTGCTCCCAAAAGCAACACAACCCAGCTGACACCTTGTTTTCAGCCTTGTGAAACCCTGAACGAGAAAGCAATTCAGCTACATCCAAACTTCTGACCACAGAAATAATGGGATAATAAATGTGTTGTTTTAAGGTGCTAAGTTGTGGCAAACAGTTATGCATCAATAAAAAACTTATACAATTACTATTAATACAAATTCATTTGTATTAGTCTAGCAAGATCGCCATGAAGGCTAATGTGAGGGTTGGCATGAAACCATGGTGTTCTGGTTACCTAGTGCCTCTCTCACCAGGATATATACCACAAATGGGATGGCCTTAACAAACAGGAGTTTATTCTTACAGTTTGCAGGCTTTGAGTCCAAGTTCAAAATGCCAGGCTCTAGGGACTGGATGAAAGCCCCTCAACCAGCTCTGCCTCCTGCTCCCGGCCCACTAGAGCTAAAGGCGTTTCTTCACTCAGACAGCTGCTGGCTGCTGAGGCTGAGAGTCCCCAAGGCTGACAAGGAAAAAGGCACAGTCCCAATGTTACCAAACCACACAGCAGACCATTAACTTAAGTCCATTGTAAGTTCCAAGGTTGGCAGAGCATAGCAGGCTGCTGAACAATGAGATGGCTACATGCAGGGTCTAAGCATGCCATAAGCTAGAGACTATCTCCAAGACTTCTCCTTATTTACAGGAAGAAGACCACCTCCCAAAGGCAGCTACTCAGCTGCTTGTGGTAGATCCCACCATAAAGTTGATTGCCAGTCTCCTCATGGGCGAATAACTACTACCAGTTGCTCAGCCATTCAACCAGGCCCAGCCAAGTTGACACACAAACACGACTACCACACATGGAGACATTGCTATCACCTCCAGTTTTCAAGATGATTTTACTATGGCTGTAAGAATGATATGGGGCCAACATCTGACCTCCTCTAACTTCATGAGGGGGAAAGAGAATCACCATCAGCATCAGCCCAAGGCTGATTTCTGTGACATGGAGGTCAGACTTGCCTCCACTCTCCAATTTCTTTAACCAATTCTGACACCAACTATGTCCTATGGCACTCTCTACTTCTCTACTATATTCAATAATTTATTGCAGTGGCCACACAGAATTCACAGACCATACTCACAGTAATTGGGGCTTATTACAGAGGTTGTTGTTGTTGTTGTTGTTGTTTGCCGTCGAGTCAAACCTGACTCATAGCGACCCCTCCTTGGGTTTCCGAGGCAGTATCACTACGGAAGTAGGATTGCCCAACCTTCCTTCCGAGGAGTGGCTGGTGGGTTTGAACCGCCAGCCGTCTGGTTAGCAGGCAAGTGTATTACAGAGGTAGCAGGTTACAATTCAAGATCAGAAATAACTCAGGATACATACAGTTCTTCCATTAGAACAGCCTCTTCTCAGCCAGGCCTACAGGCAGGTCTCTCTGTGGTCCTCAGCTTCTTGGCCTGGCCTCTGCCCTGTTCAGGCAAGTTTTATAAAACTCTTTTAGCACTGTTGATAATTGCCCAGAGGCATCCTACTCCATCAGCAAGCCCCAGCCTAGCACCTCTAGTTCTGTGGGTTGGCAAGCCTAGCTCAACCAAGTGCCAGGAGATATCCCGCTCCACCAGCAAGCCTCCTGGCCAATGGTGCTCAGTTCTTTTGTTCTGTGGGCCAGGAAGCCCACTACACCATCTCCTGCAGATCTCCTGGTTTTGCTGCCACTGTTTCTCTGTCACTGCTTCTTGCCATGTGTCATCCCCTCACCATCCTTCATCTGTAGTGTTACAGCTCACTCTCTGTCTCCTGGATCTAGAAGGTTCTCAGCACAGGGATCCTGGGTCAAAAGGATACATTCTGATCACAACTTTTCTTTCTTAGTGGTAGTAAAATCCCCTCCCTGCTTTGGAATTGATTCTCTTTTAAGCCTAGCAGGATGGCAAAACTGACCATTCCCCTTGTTAGGGTTCCATATATCTTATTTACATTGTCCCACCCATTTGAGGGTGCCATGCCCTTTCTTTGTATTATTAACAAGCTATCCAGTCCCCTTGCTGCACCTTATTTGCACAGTCCCACTCAATCTTTGCTTGGGAGTATTACAAGACTATGGCTAGAAGAGCCATTTTAAGTAACTCACTACTGCCATGCCCATATTAAATGTATAATGCATGTGATAGATAATATAATAGATAAGATAGGAGAAAATATTTGCAAATCATATATCTGATAAAAGTCTATTATTGTTGTTCAGTGCTATAGGGTCACTTCTGACTCATGGTGACGCCGTGCACAACAGAACAAAACACTGCCTGGTCCTGTAACACCTTCATAATCATTGCTATGTTTGAGCCCATTGTTGCAGCTGCTCTGTCAATCCATCTTGTTGGGGGTCTTCCTCTATTTTGCTGACCTGCTTTACAAGCATGATGTTCTTCTCCAGGGTTAGTCCCTCCTGATAACATGTCCAAAGTATAGGGACAAAGTCTCACTATCTCATTTTTGAGGAGCATTCTGGCTGTACTTCTTCCAAGACAGATTTGTTTTTCTGGCCGTCCATTCAATATTCTTCACCAGCACCATAATTCAAGGGCATCAATTCTTCTTAGATCTTCCTTATTCATTGCCCAGTTTTCACATCCGTATGAGGTGACTGAAAATACCATGGCTTGGGTAAGACACACCTTAGGCCTCAGCTGGTGGTGGTGGTGGTTTGGGTTTTTGGGAAGAAGACCCACAGATGTAAAAAAAAAAAAAAAAAAATGTCATTCTTATCAAATATCACTTGCATATACTGTCAGCCTGACTTAGCAGTTGATACTGACCTTGATCACCTGCCTAAAATAGGATTTGCCAAGTTTCTCCATGGTTTCCATGGTAAACTTACTTTTTTCCTCCTTTTCATACTCTGTTCTGTGGAATCTCTAAGTCCAGGTCACATTCAAAGGGAAGGGAATTATGCTACATCTCTTGGAGGAAGGGAGTATCTATATAAATTATTTGGAATTTATCAATATGGGGGGTTTATCTCTTCTTCCCCAATTATTCAACCATTTATGTCAATATGGACTTATGGATATTTAATTTATTTGTTGAGTTATAATCCAATAATAAAACCCACTGCCATGAGTCAATTCAAACTTATAGTGACTGTATAGGGCACAGTAGAACTGCCCCATAGGGTTTCCAAGGCTGTAAATCTTTATGGAAGCAGATTGCCTCATCTTTTTCCTTCAGAGCAACTGGTGTGTTTGAACTACCAACCTTTTGGTTAGAAGCCCAATGCTTTAATCAGAGCACCACCAGGACTCCTTAATTCAATGGTAGGTTATTTATTTTGTTTCTTAAGTTGTTCCAGCTTTGGCCATTGGAAACTCTTTCAGATAGGCTTTTATGTTTCTTTGACATCAACACCCCCTCATCTTTTGCAAAAAGGGCAAGGAGGCTGTATCTCCTGATCTCCTCTAACCCTACAAGAGGAAGACAGAATCACTATCAGTAGCCCAAGGCCCATTACTGTGAGGCCAAACATGCTACCTCCCTCCAGCCCTTTCACCAACCCTGACACCAACCATTCCTCCCAAATCACCCACCACCTCTTTCCTGGGTTTGATAATTCACTGCAGTGGCCACACAGAACTCACAGATTATGGGGCTTATTAGGGAAGCACCAGGTTACAATTCAAGTTCAGGAAAGATGCTCAGTCTCTCTCCCAGCCCGCCATCTCTCACAGTCTCTCACAGTCTCTCTCCCACCAGTGCGTGTCCTTCGGTATCTCTCTTGACAATGCATGTCTCTTGCATCTCTTTCGCAGCAGCATGTCTCTCAGGAGCTCATCCTTCCTCAATCAGCAGTCAGAGAGAGTAAGTTCTGCCTCTAGGAGGGCTCCTTTTGAGCCCAGCAGAATGGCCAAACTAACCATTCATAACATCAGAATTCTAAACACCTGAGAGAGAGCGGGAACCTCCCAGAACATTGTTTAGTGCCACTCACAGCAGAAATACCCCAGGTGGACAACTTTAGCAATCAGGAGCTCCTCAGTTGCTCATGGCAAATTCCACCTGGGAGTTTACAAAGACTTATGACTAGAAAAGCCAAACTAAGTAATTTACTACACTGCACCTTTTTAAAGCACTTCCTTACTTTCTGGCACTATATTTCCTGCCCCAGCACTAGAATCAGCCATTTCTCCAGCTTGCTCTGGTTCCTTTTATTAGAGAGTGATGTAGAGGAATGAAAATCTGGGCACTGGGTATGCTTCTTGCTACTAGGATGTTACTGCTTCTGGGCTCTTTCTGCTTTGATAGCTAGGGAACATACATGTTGTTAGTTGCTGTGAATCCTTCTGTATATCTCATTGCCCTTGATTCAATTCCAACTCATACTGACTCTATAGGACAGAGTAAAACTCCTTCATAGGATTTCCAAGGCTATAATCTTTATTTGAAGCAGACAGCCACATCTTTTCCTGAAGGCTGGCTGGGGGATTCAAACTGCCAACCTTTCAGTTAGCAGCAGCCCAATGTGCCACCAGGGCTTCTTCCTCTATAGGTACATATCCATGATTATTTATATATGTATTGTGGAGTCAGTCCCTAGGTGGCACAAATGGTTAAGCACTTGACTACTTGTCAAAAGGTTTCTGGCTTAAACCCACCCAGAGATGCCTCGGAAAACAGGCCTGGTGATCTGCCTCTGTAAGGTCACAATCTTGAAAACCTTGTGAACCAGTTCTACTCTTCAAATGTGAGGTCAGCATAACCTGGCATGAGTTGAAATCTACTCAACAGCAACTAACAACAATCATAACATATACACATATCTATAATTATTTCTGTACATATCTAGTTTTATGAATAAAATAATCATGCATTAGTAGTGATGTCTCTGACTCTAATTCAGCACCACAGTCAGTCTAACTTTTCCCCTTTGCTTATTTATAATTTTGTTCTCAGCCATTGAGAAACCTAGCTTTCAATACTCAGAACTTACTTAGTTAAGGAGCTCTGTTGGCACAGTGGTTAAGACACTTGGCTGCTAACCAAAAGATTGGTGGTTCAAACTCATCAGCTGCTCCATGGGAGAAAGATAAAGGAGTCTGCCTCCATGAAGATTTACAGCCTTGGAAACCCTCTAGAGAAGTTCTACTCTGCTGCTGAATCAGAATTAACTTGATGGCTTTTGAGGTATTTGTTCAATTGAGCAGTCAGCTGCAGGGATCCAGGTGAGGAGAGAGAACCCAGGCACACCCAAAGCAGCAGAGCAGGAGAGCGGGAGAAAGGGGATTAAAAGGCTAGGAACCCAGACAGAGGAGCAGTCAGCCTCAGGGATCCAGGTGAGGACAGGGAACCCAGCCATGCCCAAAACAGCAGGGTGGGAGAGTGGGAGAAAGGGGATTGAAAGGCCAGGAACCCGGACAGAAGAGGAGTCAGCCGCAGGGACCCAGATAAGGGTGGTATGAGAGGTTTCCAACAGGGAGACAAACCTGT
>NW_006921953.1:3218485-3219262 GCF_000298275.1 Orycteropus afer afer | reverse complement strand
TGTTGTCAGAAGGGACCATTCCCTGGAGAAGGATGTCATGCTTGGTAGGGTGGAGGGTCGACGAAAGAGGGGGAGACCTTCAATGAGATGGATTGGCACAGTGGCTGCGATGATGGGCTCAAGTATAGCAGGGATCATGAAGCTGGTGCGGGATGGGGCAGTGTTTCGTTCTGCTGTGCATGGGGTCTCTGTGAGTCGGAAACGACTCGACGGCACCTAACAACAATATATATGTAATTGACTCCATGGCAGTGATGTTTTTAATATATATATGTAAGGTAGTTTCAAAATTGTTAACATATACCTCTGTAAGATACAGTCTTAACAGCTAGAATACATTCAGCATTTAAGTGCAGTTCCTTTTGTCTTTAGCCTTACAGTGTTCTTTCAGAACACCATTTTGCAAGGCTACCTGGATTAGCTCCTTTATCCCCCCACAGTCTTCAGTGAGGTCATATCATACAATTTGAATTAACTTAGTTTATTGCTTACAGTCCACATTCGTGGGGTTCTCCAATATCCTGGTTGATTATATTTTTAATTTGTATCCATTAAAGTTCACTGTTTGTGATGTACAGTCCTTTGGATTCTGACAATATATAGACTCATGTATCCACTATCTCCGTACTATACAGAACATTCCTATCACCCTAAAAACTCCCCTGTGTGGCCCATTGCAGTCAACTCTTCCCACTCCCCTAAGCTTTCACAGCCACTGTTTTGAACATTTTTTTGTGGTTTGGGTGAAAGTTTACAGAGAAAATTAATTTTCCATTC
>NW_006921953.1:3206317-3207935 GCF_000298275.1 Orycteropus afer afer | reverse complement strand
GAATAATAGTAAAAAGGACAAAAGTATTAATAATAATAGTTGTTTTAAAACAGAGAAATACAAGCAAACTAATCACCAGAAAAAAGAAAGCAAAATAGAAAAAAATAAAAAGAGAGAGAGAGAAAAAAAAATATTGGTGGAGGACAGGGCAGGGCACCCAGGCTGTCTGAGCACACAGACTGTGATGGAGTTCTTGTGCACCCAGAAGGTAGGTAGGAGTGGGGGGTGGCCGCACCTCCATTCACCAAGCGGGTGTGGGGTATAAGAGTAACAAGAGGAATGTCATACCTTTTCAGTCTTGCAGGTCCAGAGGGTCCTTGGGGTTGCTGGAAAGCAGAACATGTTCTTAAGCCCCAGGAATCTGCTAGAGCACTGTCTCCTTAAATATCCAAAATAGTCAAGCCACTTTTAAACCTTCAAAATGGCGGCGCTTTCTGGACCCACAAAAGTCCACAGCTCAGCCCACTTTTCTCTTCACCTTCTCCATTTATTCCCCAGCCACCAGAGAAGTCCTCCGTGCAGACCCTGGCTAGCAGGGCTGATTTTTAAGTTAATTCTTAAGTACTACCAGCACTTGGGAATCTCCAAGCTGTCTCTGCCGTCAGGATCGCTCAGGATTGCTGCCAGACTGCAACTCCTTCTGTCCCCTTTTTGGTATTTTCATGAAAATTCTTCTGCTAGTTGGGGTTTAGTCCACTTTTATATCCTTCCCTTCAAGGCTCAGGGGTCCAGGATTATCTTCTGTGTCTGTGTTAATTGGTTTCTCTTTCCTTTGTTGAAGAGGGTCTGTGCAGTCTTTCTGCCTAGTCTGTCATCTTGCCAGAACTCTCTACACATTTTGTTTTGTGACATTGGTTGCAGTCCCCTCTATGTAACAGCTCTCTTCCCACTTCCTCCCTGGGTTCCCTGATTCCATTTGTCCTACTTTCTGCCACTTCCTGCCTTCTGAGCTTTGTTGTTAGGCAAATGCTGCCCTTTCAATCTCCTGTGGTTGATTGTACTGAGGAGAACATTCTTCTTTGTTGTATTGCTCACTTTATAGCTCTGTCTATTGTTTGGCTGAAAGTTCATCCCCAGGGGTGGGTTCAGTTCTAGGCTTGAAGGATGTTTAAAGGACCAGTCTCAGGGGTTCCACCACTCTCTCTCCGACCAGTAAGTCTGGTCTTTTTAATGTTTTTGAATTTTGTTTAACATTTTTTTCCTCCTTCTCTGTCCAATACCTTCTATCGTGATCCCGATCAGAGTGGTTGGTAGTGGTAGCTGGGCACAATCTAGTTATTTTGGTCTCAGGGCAGTGGAAGATGTGATTTCCATGGCCCATTAGTTTTTTGTACTAATAGTTTCTTTGACTCTTTTATTTTTTTCACTGTTGTTTTCTCTGGATGGGGAAAGACCAATCGTTGCATCTTAGATTACTTCTTGCAAGCTTTCCAGATGAAAACTTCAAAATTTTTTGTTAACATTAAATGCTTGTATATGGAGATTGTGGGAGCTCTGGTAGCATAGTGGCTAAGACATTTGCCTGCTAACCAGACGGCTGGCGGTTCAAACCCACCAGCCACTCCTCGGAAGGAAGGTTGGGCAATCCTACTTCCGTAGTGATACTGCCTCGGAAACC
>NW_006921953.1:3173998-3206217 GCF_000298275.1 Orycteropus afer afer | reverse complement strand
TGAGTCAGGGCCGACTCGACGGCACATAACAACAACTAACAACATATGGAGATTGTATTGCTTAGTGGTTGGAATTAGTTAAGACCCAGATATAAGTCCAGCTCTGACACCTGCTGTGGAACATTGCTTTCTCTAAGCCTCAACTTTCTCACTGGAAAATGGGTATAACAATAGCTTCCATCTCATAGGGTTATTGGAAGGACTGTTGTTGTTGTTGTTGTTATGTGCCCTCAAGTCAGACCCGACTCATAGCAACCCCTCCTTGGGTTTCCGAGGCAGTATCACTATGGAAGTAGATTGCTCCATCTTCCTTCTGAGGAGTGGCTGGTGGGTATGAACTGCCAGCCTTCTGGTTAGCAGTCAAGTGCCTTAGGCACTACGCTACCAGAGCTCCTTTGGAAGGACTAGATGAGCCAAAAGCCATTGGCACAGTGCCTGACACATAGTAAGCAATCAATAATCTCGATAATAATACATTAATTATATTTGTTATCATCATCATAATCACCACCATTGTGTGCTATAAAAAAAGAAAGAATGCCAAATCAGGCAGAAAATGCCATCATGTTGGGTTGCTGGTGGCAGAGAGAATGCATGCATAGGTTCTTATGGGCGATGGGTGGAGAGCAGAGAGAGAGAGACAGACATGGTTTGATTCTTGGCAAGTCTTTTTCGGTGCTTTTGGTGTGTGTGTGCTAACAGAGTTGATCCTGGATTTAGATTTTCCTAAGAGACAGAGTCATCAGTTCATCATTCAAAAAATTGTGCTAGGCAGGGAGATTCATCTTGGCTCTTTTATTTCTAGGGTCTTTTACTTATTGAGAAGATGATCTTACAACAACATGGAAAGAATTTTTAAAAAAATAAATCACCGTAATCCCAATACCCACTGGGTTCATGTTTTGGTGGTTGTTGTCACACCATCCCTGATTTTTACATAGATATAGACATTTGATTTATTGTATCATAAACTTTTTTTTTTCTTGTTGCCACATAGTCTTCATTAATGATATTTTATGATGATATGACAGTTTCATCCAGGGGATTCACCAGTCCCTACTAAGCCATCTCATAGTTTTGCACTGCAACTTCTTCGTGAATATCAGTTTTTGCATCTGCTGATTTATATCCTTAGGATATATCCCCTGCAGTAGGAATTCTCAGTCAAAGGATAGGAATGTCTTTACCGCATTATTTGCAGCATTTTACAGAAATAAATCCTTACAGACCTTTTGTGTGTGTCAATCTATATTTCATCAAAATGAAACCGTTTAAGGAGGTGATCTAACATCTGGTGAAGTGTTCCAGACTAATGTGGCAACAGATCATTAATCAATTTACCATCTGACCATGTGCTGCTTTTTGGAAAACCACTATTTTCCCTGATTAGTTTTTCCTCCACTCTTACCACCCCTCCTCCAAAACTTCAAGTTCTCTTTCTCTGTACTTCTGGAAGGAACTCCCCCAAAGTCTCTGGTCTTTTCTCAGAAACTCATCCTCTATTTACTTTTGGAGTCAAGACTTGTTTGCATATGTAAAACCAGGACCATATTGTTTGCAGATGCTCCTCAGGGTGCTGCCAGATAATCAGATTTTAAAAGTTGAGGCTTTTAAATCATTTTTACAAACCTGGACTCAAAAGAATTAAAACAACAAAGAAAAAGCATGAGTTTGAGGATTGTGGGATTGGGTTTCTAATTCACTTTGTGTTCATAGTAATGACATTTCAAATCCACAGAAAGTTAGAAGCCTGAAGGTGGGGGGAGGGTCGAGGGATAGGAGATGAAACTTTACAGATTCATCTTCTAATCTAGGAAAAAAAATGCATACAAGAAGTTAGAATAGATGACATCATAAAGACTCAAAGACCAGTGGCTAGAAAGGACATCATGTTTGGTAAAGTGGAGAGTGAGCAAAAGGGAGGGAGACCCTTGACTGAGATGGATGACAGACACAATAGCTGTCACAAAGGGCTCAAACATACCAAAGATCATGAAGATGGTAAAAGGACCTGGCTGGGAGCTCTGGTGGTGTAGTGCCTAAGG
Organism: Orycteropus afer afer; assembly: GCF_000298275.1. NCBI lineage: Eukaryota > Metazoa > Chordata > Mammalia > Tubulidentata > Orycteropodidae > Orycteropus > Orycteropus afer. Next base: position 3,204,172 of record NW_006921953.1, on the reverse strand, counting down.
CATTTGACTGCTAACCAGAAGGCTGGAAGTTCAAACCCACCAGCCACTCCTCGGAAGGAAGACTAGGCAGTCTACTTCCATAGTGATACTGCCTTGGAAAGCCAAGGAGGGGTCGCTATGAGTAGAAATCGACTGGGCAGCAGTGAGTTTGGTTTTGTTTTTGGCATTTAATACTTCCTTCTGTTATACATAAGGTCACTATGAATTAGAGCCTACTGGAGAGCAACTACCACCACCACCTAGCATTAACAGTAAATTTCTTGCCTCATCAATAGTTTCCTGTTTGGCTCTTACAACTTAAAAACCAAAAACAACCAGTTGCCATGAAGTCCATTCCTACTTATGGTGACCCCATCTGTGTCACAGTAGAATGGTGCCCATAGCATTTTCAATGGCTGATTTTTCCAATGGATTGTCAGGCTTTTCTTCCAAGTTGCCTCTGAGTGGATCCAAACCACCAACCTTTCAGTTACCTGAGAGTACCCTTTGCACTATCCAGGGACATTTTAAGATAAGAGTAGGTTAAAAGTAATTGTGTTTCCTATCAGTATTTGATAACCAAGAATGGCCCAGGTGTGATAGCAGTTGTTAAAAGTGCATTGTTTTTAGGATTAAATCCTTTTCTTTAAAAAGAGAGAGAGAGAGAGAATTGGTGTGGCAGTTCCTTTTATTTATTATATCTAGCATTGAAAAAAAAAAAAAAAAAATGAGAGTTTCAAGCATAAACTAAATGGCTTAAACTAGAAGTCTGGATCCTTTTCCCAAAGTAAATGTTGAAATCTTTGATGGTATCGGCACAGTACAACATACAATGGAGGACAAGTGACTCCTGAAACTCCACTCAAGCCTGCATTTGCAGACAGCTTTTGCAGCATCCCCCCTCCATGGGTGTGGCTGAGTGCAGGAGCCTGGGCCCTAGGGCAAAAACTTCTGCCCCTCCCCAGGCTCCATGCTTTGGCCCTGGCTCTGGGGCACCTCCCACCTGGCCCAGAGTGGACTTTGTGCACAGCCTGGAACCCAGACTTCAGAGCTGCCACCTCCAGCTGCCGTGGCCCCCCACTGGGTGAAATGGTACCAGTACCACACAGGCAAGAGCAGAACTCCACTTGCCCCTGTTGTTGTTGTTGTTATGTGCCGTCGAGTTGGCCCCGACTCATAGCGACCCCTCCTTGGGTTTCCGAGGCAGTATCACTACGGAAGTAGGATTGCCCAACCTTCACTCCTCGGAAGGAAGATTGGGCAATCCTACTTCCGTAGTGATACTGCCTCAGAAACTCAGGGAGGGGTTGCTATGAGTTTTTATTCCTAGAGAAAGGTTACTATTTTGTGTATCCTTGTCAGGATTCGAGTCCTGGCTAGATAGGGGATTATGGCTTTAAACCTAGATTTGGGATTTGGGACTAATTACTTCTTTTTACCAAGCCTGTGTCCTCTCATCTGTGACTGGAGGGAAAGTTGTTCAGGCCTCTCAGGTAGCTGTATGGTCAAATCAGGCAGTTCTGCTCATGCAAGAGGTGTACCTGGAAGTTATCATCATTGTGTAGCTATGACTTTTGACTCCTATTTCTGTGGCAATTCATTTCCCTTCACCCACACCTAGCACAGGACTGGGCATGTATAGAGATTCTAGTTAGGTTGTACTGAACCAAATTTTTTGAGGCCAAAGATCTCAGTGGTGAGAAGGAAGGGAAATGTTTTCCTCAGGGTAGGTTAGGCCTTGCTATCAGGTGAGCACCATGGGCTGGGAGGGGCTTCTTGGGTACCTGGGTTGGGAGGGTCAGGGTCTCCCTCTCAGCCTTCCTTTCTTCATAGTGACTTCATGGCTTTCCTTGGTTTGTAGGATGCTCTTTCTGTTGTTGTTAACTCTGGGTATTATAGTCGAAAATATTGTGTGTTAGTTAAGGTTGTCAACTTGGCTGGGCCTGGTTGAGTGGCTGGGCAGCTGGATGTAGTTATTCCCCATGATGGGATTGGCAATCAATTCCATGGTGGAATCTACTGGAGCAGCTGAGTAACTGCTTTGGGAATGTAGTCTGCTTCCTGTATATAAGGAGCAGCATTGAGGAAGGTCTCCTGCCTTTTGGCACACTTGAACCCTGCATGTAGCCAAGTCATTGTTCAACAGCCTGCCATGCCTTGCTGATCTTGGGATTTCTTCTGGACTTGAATTAGTGTGCCTTTTTACTTATTGACCTTGGGTTTGTCAGCCTCAGTAGCCAGCAGCTGCCTGAGTAAAGAGATGCCTCTAGCTTCAGTGGGCTGGGAGCAAGGGGCAGAGCTGAAGCCCAAGGTTGAGGGGCGTTCACCCAACCCCTAGAGCTTGGCACTTTGAACTTGGACTTGTAGCCTCTAAAACTGTAAGAGAATAAACTCCTGTTTGTTAAAGCCATCCCATTTGTGGTCTATTCCTGTCAGAGTGGTACTAGGTAACCAGAACATATTATAACAAAGCAGACACCCACCACCTTCTTTCCAGGGCCTGCCCAATAATCGTTCAATTTTTGTTGTTGTTGTTTCTCCTCTCATTCTAAATTGCCTATAGAATTTAATGAACTTTAAAAAGCTGTTCTAAAAACAACACTACCACTGCCAATCCATCACATGTTTGTTTTTTGTTGGTTTTTTCACTTTTAATACTCTCTAGAAAATATGTTTGGTAAAGGAGAAGGTCAGCAAAAAGGAAAAAAGCCCTCAGTGAGATGGAGTGACACAAGAGACAGAAAAAAAAATATACAAAATACTCAAGATCATGAAGGTGGCGCAGGACTGGACAACGTTTTGTTCTGTTATGAATAAGTTTATACATAAGGTTATAATATGGTCATGTTATATGTTATATGTTATATAATTATATGTTATGCATATGTTATATATTATATGTACTTTATGTTGCATAATATGTTATACATAAGGTTGCCATGAGCTGACTCAACAACAGCTAATGAACACCACCATCACTACCACTTTCTTCTCTGAAACTCGCCCTTATTTTATTTTTTCTTCCTTGTTCAGAAATTGGATGGATTAGCCAAGCCACGGAGGGTTCGAGACGCTCCATCTGAGTGCATCTGCCCCCCAGGTATGTGGACGCTTACTCCTTACTGGGTCCTATCTCCACCAGCCTGGCCCTTCTCTGTGCTGTGTGCTCACATCTGTTTTTGGCAGCCGACTCTGCTGAGGATGTGGTTAAGAGGCTTGCATTGTGTTTCATACTGCTGTACCTTGTGGGTCGTTCTAAGGTCTTTCTATTTAGTCTTCCCTGGCAGATTCACTGGTCAGTAGTTTCAACAGAATGAATTGACTTGGTTGGTAAAGACAGTGGTGTTTGTATAGGGACTAAAAAGCTGTTAGAAATGGCTTTTAATAAAAGCTTAGATTATAGGGAAGTAGCAGCTGCCCCATTTTAAAGGTGGAGAAACTGAGGTCTGAATCTCTGGGAGACATCATTCACATGGCATTAACATTGTGCATCTAGCTCTATTTCAGGTGTGGAGAGGATTAAAAAAAATCTGGTGAATGTAGCTTTGTTTTGCTTTGTTATCATTTCCTTTGGTGGAGGTAGAGAGAGGGAGCAGGAAACAAAGCCGGAATTATTCAAATAATCATTGTCTTTCTTTGGTTGTGCTGGTATAGAAAAGGATAACTGGAATTAAACCAGGATGTGTTCACTCCTAATCCATGTGCCTCGAATCCAAATTCAAATCAAAGTGTAATGCCTAAGGCATTTAACTGCTAACCAGAAGGCTGTTGGTTCAAACCCACCAGCCAATCCTCAGAAGGAAGGCTGGGCAATCTACTTCCATAGTGATACCACCCCAGAAACCCAAGGAGGGGTTGCTATGAGTCGGGTCTGACTCAACGGTACATAACAACAACAACAGCCAGAATGTATAGATCTTCTAGATGTCCATTCCACATGGAAGCTTTGTGCAGCCATGACTGAGAATCCAGGTGTCACCTCAGCTGAGTATTTTCAGGGTTGGAATTATTCTTTCAGTGGAAAATCTGTAGTATTTCTCAGACATCCCAACAGGTTGGACAAGGTGACTTTATTGGTTCAGAGAACACGGTAGCTGAGTGCAATGGCTCTCGTCCTCACTAATGCTAACTGCATTTCCCAATCTACTAGTCCAGAAACCAAACTCATGGATAATTATTTTCTCAAGGCTGGGAGATTCCAGCAAAGGTGGATCTCATGTGCATCAGAGAAAAGTCAGTCTCTGAAAATATGTGCCACCAGAGGCTTTGTGATTAAAGATCTCTCATCTGAGACCCTGGCCAGCCTGGGGCTGAGCTCTGAATCAGGGAGCTGCCTGCAGGAGAACTGTGGTCAGTCCAGGGCCAGCCTGGGGTCGAAGTGACCAATTGTGTTTAAGCATATTTTCTCCTCTATGTCCTACCTTCCTGCCAAGAGGGATTGGCAAACAGATGTTCATTGCAGCATTATTCACAATGCCAACAGATGGAAACAACTGAAGTGCCTATCAACAGATGAATGGATGAGCAAAATGTGGTATATCATACAATGGAATATTATTAGCCATAAAGAGAAACAGAGTCTCAATGCATGCTACGACATGGTTGAACATAATGAAAACATTATGCTGAGTGGAATAAGTTAGACACAAAAGGACAAATATATAATCCCACTTATGTAAAATATCTAGAATAGGCAAATGTGTAGAGACCAAAGTTTATTAGTGGCTACCAGAGTGTGTGGGAGCTCTGGTGATGTAGTCCCTAAGGCATTTGACTGCTAACAAGAAGGCTGGTGGTTCAAACCCACCAGCCGCTCCTCGGAAGGAAAATTGGGCAATCTACTTTCACAGAGACACTGATTCAGAAACCCAAGGAGGGGTCACTATGAGTCAAATCGATTCAAGGGCAGTGAGTTAAGTTTACTTTTCATTTTCTTTTTCTTTTACCAGAGTGTGTGGGAGGGAGGGAAAAAGGGGGACTCACCTCTTAGAGGACACTGAGCTGTTAAGGGTGATAGGCAATTTAGGAAAATTTGAATATAAATAATGATGATATTGGAAAACATGATAAACATAATTAATGTCACTGAATTGTATACTTGCAGAATATTGAAGTGGCAAATGAATTGTTGCACATATAATGCCACACATACAAATAGAAGGAGGAATGGAGGAGATAGGGTCAGTGGGTGCCAGAGCATGGAGGATCCTTTGTTCAGCAGTTCTCAGTCAATACTGTTTTCAGGAAGGAGAATTTCCCCACTAGGAAAGGGCTTGTTTTGTTGTTTTATAATGGATTTAATTTAGCATTAAAAACAAACTATTGTGGTAAAATATATATAATGAAAAAATTTGTCATTTTCACCATTTTAAGTGCACAATTCAATGACAGTTGCATTCATCATGTCGTGAACCATCACTGCTCTCCATATCCAAAGTCTCCCATCACCTCAAACAGAAACTCAACATCCCTCAGCCATTTCCCATTTCCCCACCCCCCTAGGCAACCACCAATAAATTCTTGTCTCTATGCATTTATCTATTCTAGATATTTCATATAGGTGGGATCACACAATGATTGTCCCTTTGTGTCTGTTTTTTTCACTCAGCCTAAAGTTGGTTCATCTAGGTGATAGCATGTATCAGAACTTCATTTATCTTTACGACCAAATAACATTCCATTGTATGTATGTACCACATTCAGTTTATCCATTCATCACTTGAAGAACATTCAGGCTGTTTCCACCTTTTGGCTACTGTGAATAGTGCTGCAGGGAACGTTGGTGTATAAGTATCTGTTTGAGTGCATACTTTCAATTCTTTTGGAGTATAAACCTAGGAATTGAATTGAATCTAATATTTTTAATTATATAATATCTCAAACACATAGGAAAGTGGAGAAAAGAATAAAACAGATAGCAGTGTACCTTCCAACCACCCTACAGACCTTGCCCCCTCATCCTCAGTGTCACAGAGGTGACCACTGTGTATCATTCTCATGCTTGCTTTTGTACTTTTCCTCTTATCATTAACAAAACAAAACAAAAAAACCCAACACTGTTGTTGAGTTGATTTCAACAGCATAGAACTGCCCCATAGGGTTTCCAAGACTGTAAATCTTTATGGAAGCAGACTGCCATATCTTTCTCCTCCTGAAGAGCAGCTCGTGGGTTCATACTGCCAGCCTTTTGGTTAACAGCTGATCACTTAACCACCGCACCACACCAGGGCTCCTCCACACACATCATAAGGAACTTTGTGTTTATTGGTCCTTGAGTGTATGGAAGTGGGTTCATCATAATTGGTTAATGGCACACTTATATCATTGGCCATTTATGTATTTAACTTCATTTTATGTATTTGCAGTAATGTATGTAGCACCCATGAAGCCATCACCCATACCCAAAGTCAGGGTCTTGACAGTGATTCCATTAGCTCTGGTTCACCCAGCTCTCACTCTGCCTCCCCCCAGTTCCTCCTGCATGGGTCATTCCCTTGCTTTTCTTTTCATGTAATACCACATGTCCTTGCATGGATTTTAAACTGAGTTGCATTGAACTTGATGAAACTTAGTATCATGTCCTTCTTAAATCTTTTCAGGACTAGCTTTTTTCCTCTTAATATTATATTGTTAAGACTCATCTGTATTATTGCCTGTCTCTGTAGACACTCATTTTGACCACTGGACAGTAATCTATCACATGACTCTACTCCAGTTTTTTTCATCCACTCTCTGGTTGGTGGGTATTTTTGCCATTTTGAGGGAGTTTTGCTTTCACAGTGTGGCTGTGAGCACTCTTGTCCACAGCTCCTGGGGTGTCTGCATGCACATGCCATTCCCCTGCCTGGAGCATTCTTCCTGCCTCAGCTATCAGACACAGTGCCGCTCACCCTGCAAGAAGCCTGCCCTCTTCCCCAGGCTGTTGGTGGCTCCCTCTCTTCTGCTTCTGTAGTACTTTGATCACGTATCTGTTCTAATCCTTATTCATGTGTCTGCTGTGCCTGGCAGGTAAGTATGTCCTTCTTGAGGACGAGGGCCAGGCCTTATGTATTTTGGCATTGGAGGACATGTTGGATCCATCCTCAGGGATCCAGAAAACACCTAATATAGTCTCCTGACATCAAGGATCTCACCTTGCAGTTGAAGACAGAGAAGACACAGGAGACAGACAGAGACAGACGGTGCACAGACAAATGACTAGCACCACTCCTAACTATTAAAAACAAAAGAAAAGAAAAAAAAACCCACGTGCTGTCAAGTAGACTCCAACTCATGGCAACTCCATATATGTCAGAGTAGAACTGTGCTCCATGGAGTTTTCAGTGGCTGCATTTTCAAAAGTAGATCACCAGGCCTCTCTTCCAAGGCACCTCTGGATGGACTTGAACCTCTGATCCTTTGGTTAGCTGCCAAGCAAATTAACTGTTTGCACCACCTAGGGACTCCCCAGGAGCTCTGGTAGCATAGTGCCTAAGGCACTTGACTGCTAACCAGAAGGTTGGTGGTTCAAACCCACCAGCCATTCCTCAGAAGGAAGGTTGGGCAATCTACTTCTGTAGTGATACTGCCTCGGAAACCCAAGGAGGGGTCGCTATGAGTTGGGTCCGACTGGACAGCACATAACAACAACAACAACAGGGACTCCCCTAAACATGAAGGTGTTTGAAAACTGGGAGAAGTTTTTAAAACAGGGCAAAGCTTGAGCTGGCTTTTGATAGACCCTCTAGAGTTCTCAAAAGGAGGAAGAAGGGTGTAAGAAGTAATGAAGTTGTTAGCTCAGGAAGTCAGAAGCTGCAGTTACCAAGCAGATAAAGATTCGATCCACAAATGAATTTTAGGATAGTCTGCAAAGTTTGCAAAATGGTATCATTCTGTGTCTGATAGTTTCCTCTTTTTTTCTTCTTTTTGAGTGTTGCATGATTATAAATTCATATGCAGTATGTGAATAAGTGTTTTTCAACAGGTTTTATCAAACCCATTGATGGACTATAAAATCAATTTAGTGAGTTATAACCAGTATTTAACAGTTCTGAAGAATCAGCTAGAATAAAAAAACACTGGAATAAAATTTTTGTTTTAGGCATTTAGATTTTTTTGTGTGTGAACAGGATGGCAATGTAAAATATGTTTCTTGCTATGTGATGCTGACAAAAAGTTTAAACCATGAATGTATATGATAGATGAAGAGAGGGAGGGGGAGGCAGAGAGGTAGTACTAGGCTCTTGAATAAATCCACATACTAGCTGGAAGTGTCTATCAATACATGACAACAATATTGATTACCTCTGTGTGCTTTTTTAAGGCCATGAGACAAAGTGCATGTCAAAGCCCTGAATGATATTCCTTGATCATGACCTAGGGATAGTCCTGTGTCCAGTCTTCATATGGGGGCCTTGAATCACCAGAATGGCTCTAAGGGATGTCTTAGGTAAGACCATATGTTATGGGTTGAATTGTATCCCAAAAAAACATATGCTGAAGTCCTAGCCCCAGTACCTGCAAATGTGACCTAATATGGAAATAGAATCTGTGAAGATGTTATCAGTTAACATGAGGCCATATCAAAATAGAGTTTGTCCTTATCCCATCCAAGTGGTATCTTAGAAAAGAGAAGAGATATGGAAGATTAGATAGAAGAAGGGTGACTACATGACAACAGGGGCAGATGCAAACCAAGGAATACCAAGGACTGCTGGCCATTACCAGAAACTAAGAGAGAGGCATGGAACAGATTCTCTCTCAGAGCCCTCGTAAGTCATCAATGTGACCAACACTCTGATGTTGGACTCCAGCCCCCAGAACAGTGAAAGAATAAATTCCTGTTCTTATAATCCACCTAGTTTGTTCTCGTAATCCACCCAGCTCTAGGAAACTGAGACACCATTGTGAGTTGCTGTCCGGTTGGCTCTGACTCACGGTGACCTTGAGATTAACAGAAGGAAGCGTTGTTCAGTCCTGCACCATCTTCATGATTCTTGATATGTCTCCATTGTTGTGGCTGTTGTATCAGTTAGTCTCATGGAAGATTTCCCTTCTTTTCACTGACCCTCTGCTTTACCAAGCATGATGTCCTTTTCTAGCGATTCGTCTTCACTGATGGTGTATCCAAAGTAAGTGAGCCAAAGTCTTGCCATCTTGCTTCTAAGAAGCATCCTGGTTGTATTTTTTCCAATATTGATTTGCTTATTCTTCTGACAGTCCATGGTATATTCAATATTTCTCACCAACACCACAATTTGAATGTATCAGTTCTTCTCTGTCTTTTTTTTTTTTTTTTCATAGTCCAGCTTTTGCATGCACATGAGTCTGCATATTTCACCTGCATGTCTTGGGTCATGGAGCCCTGGTGGTATAATAGTTAAACTCTCGGTTGCTAACTGAAAGTTCACTGGTTTGAAGCCACCCATCCACAGGAGAAAAGATCGGGCAGTCTGCTCCAATAAAGATTACAGCCTTGGAAACCCTATGGGGCAATTCTACTCTGTCCTATAGGGTCACTATGAGTCAGAACCAACTTGATAGTACACAACAACAACGATAATAAAAACATGGCTTGGGTCAGACACACCTTGGTCCTTAAAGTGATATCTTCGCTTTTTAAAACTTAAAGAAGTCTTTTGCAACAGATTTGCCCAATGCAATAATGTTGTTTGGTTGCTAGACTGCTGCTTCCATTGACATCAACTGTTGATCTGAATATAATAAAATCATTTATAACTTCAGTATTTTCACCCTTTTATCATGATGTTGTTTGGGAGGCTACGCTGGGAATCAACACCTCTGGCCATGCTGCAGGGTGAGTGTAAAGTCCGCCCTGCTCTATTCACAGGCCCTGCCAGTGGTCAGCACCATGCTGCTGCTCTTGTTAAGCCATCCTGGCAGGTGTGGTCAGTGTGATCCTGGAGGAGCAGCAAGCAGCTTTTGCCCAGCCAGTCGCCTCAGGGCACCCAGGTCCATGCCTGCTCTTTCTCTCCTGTCACCTTGGGTCTGAGTGTTCACTTGAGCTCTGTAGACTAGCGCCCTTCACCAACACCAACCCTTGGGTGGACACACTTTCCCAATGTCATAAAGAGGACACTTCTGGTTCTCCTGCATCAGAAGTCTTAGCTTGTTTGCTGTCTCCTTGCCTCTGATCTTCCCAGCAGCCTCTGAGAGTCTGGAGATGCCACTTGCATCCCATCTGACTTGAGGTATCTGTCATCACCTGCCTGGTTCCTTCCCACAGTCCAGGGAGACAGTGCAATCTTTTGTCAGATCCTAGGATGCAGCAAACAGATAAGTAAGGCCTGACAAGGGAGCAATTCCTCTGTGGGTACCTCCTATTGTGAAGCCCCCTGAGCAGCAGGGCCAGGCTGGAAGCTGAAAAATCACACTTTTCTCCTGCCCAAGTTTATGGTGGGAGGCCTGGCAGGGAAGGGCCCTTGAACCTCATATCCCTCATCTAAAAGATGGTGTAGTGGATTGAACTGTGTTCCTCTAAAAGTTATGTCCAAGACCTAACACCCCAGTACCCATGAATGTGATTTTATTTGGAAAGTGGATCTTTGCAGATGTAATTAAAGTGATGATCCCAAGATGAGACCATGCTGGATTTAGGGTGTCCTTATAAGAGAAAGGAAAGGGAGGTTTGAAACACAGAGACACACGGAGAAGATAGTCATGTAAAGATGGGGCCAGAGATTAGAGTAATGCGTCTATAAGCCAAGGATCAGCAAGGATCACTGGCTGTCACCAGGAGATGGGACAGAGGCACTGAATGGATTCCCCCTCAGAGCCTCCAGAAGGAACCAATGCTACTGACACCTAGATTTCGGGCTTCTGGCCTCCAGACCTGTGAGAGGATAAATTTCTGTTGTAAGCCACCCAATCTGTGGTAGTTTGTTATGGCAGTCCCTGGGTGATGCCAATGGTTAATGCACTCCACTGCTCACTAAAATGATAGAAGGTCAGGTGCGCACAAAAGCACCTTGAAAGAAAGGCCTAGTGATCTACTTCTGAAAAATCAGCCCTTGAAAACCCTAGGGGATACAATTCTACCCTGACGTGCATGGGGTCACCATGAGTCGGGATCAACAGCGACTGGTTTAGGAGACAAAGACAAATGAGAATAAGAGCCCTGAAGACTTTAGAAGGGTGCTGTGAATCAGACCATGGGCTGTTACCTGGAGGCCTTTCTAACTGCAGCTCTTCCTCATACCCCTGCCACCAAGGAGACTCCTTTTCCTTTTGCAGTTATGTCCCTTAAGTATCCCAACACCCTCTTTTCTTACTTAACCTGTATATCCAAATATTTAAAAAATGTGCTTAAAAATTTAAGGTGTGTAGTTTTGAATAGGAAATAATACAGGTAAGTGGTAATAAATAAATAATTCAAATACTACAAAAGAATGTATGTGAAAACAACTCTCCCTCCCATTCTTCTCGCCCATTCTCCAGCTCCCCTTTTGGGGGCCCTTTGCCTGTGAGCTGCTTGCCCTGCTAGGGCAGGGCTGTCCAAGTAGAACTTCCTGGGATGATGGACATGTTCTGTATTGTGCTGTGCTCTGCGGTGGCCAGTGCTAGTTCTTATGTGGCCACTGACTCCTTGAAATATGCCTCATGTAACCAAGAAATTGACTTTTTACATTTTAATTAAAATCACATGTAGCTAATGGCTGTGGCATTGCACAGTCCAGTTCTTGCTTGTTGTTGTTAGTTGCCATCAAATGTTTCTGATCCATGGCAACCCCATATATGGTGACTAGAACTTCTTCATAGGGTTTTCAAGGCTGTGACCTTACAGAAGCAGAACACCACACTTGTCTTACAAGGTGCCTCTGGGTATATACAAACCTTTATGTCCAGTAGTCAAAGGCTTAACCATATGAACCCTTTGTATATATTAGCAAGTATTCCCCATTTTTTTCTTTCACCCCACACTTTTTGTTTGGTTTTCAATTTCTCTTTGAAACAGTCTGTATCAGTAACGTCTTAGTTTCCTAGTGTTGCTGTAATACAAATACCACAAACAAGTGGCTTTAGAGAACAGAATACTTTTGCTCATAGTTGTGGAAGCTGTACATCCAAATTCACCATATGGCTCTGAGAGGAGGTCCTTTTTTGTCTATTTCAGCTTCCAGTAGTCGGCAATCCTTGAAGTTCCTGGGCCTGATGATTTATCTGCCTTTGCCAGATAGTCTCTGTCTTCCCCCATGTCTAAGAACATGTTTCTGTGTCTATGCTGTTATTTATAACTCAGAAATGATTAGGTTTAGGATTCATCTTACCTTGATATGACCTCAACTGATTGCTTATATCACATTAGATTGTGTTATAGAAAGTGAGTATATTACATTCGATTCGATTACATCAACAGGTATAGAAGTTAGGATTCCAACACGTATTTTGGGGGAACATAATTCAATCCATAACAGGTACATAAGTCAGAGAGCAAAAACTGCCTGGTTTTGGTTGTGGTTGTGGTTGTTATGTGCCGTTGAGTTGGACCTGATTCATAGCGAACGCTCCTTGGGTTTCCAAGGCAGTATCACTACAGAAGTAGATTGCCCAACCTTCCTTCTGAGGAGTGGTGGTGGGTTTGAACTCCCAGCCTTGGGTGTGGCAGCTGACTGCCCGAGGCCCTGAGGCCATCCCTTAGGGCCTGGTTTTGGTTACATGATAGAATTGTGTCCTCCTGTTGGGGTCCCTTGTGATGTATCTGGTCAGTCCCCACTGGGGGACATTTGGGTTGTTTCCATCCTGTGTCCTTACAGATGGTCCTGCAGGGAAGTGTTGAGGGAGTGGAAGTCATGGTGTCTCACCTTCTCAGACTTTCCCATGCTTTGCCGAGGGACCTCATCTTTACTGAAGCCTCTTAAGAGCCAGGCACTGTGACAGGGCCTGAAAGAATGGGATGGAGAGACAGGAGCCCTCAGTCCTCAGTCTGTTGGGGAGCTAGCATTCAAAGCAGCAATTGTAGAACTTTACAGAAATCGCCATATAAGGTTGGTCCTGAAGCCTGCTCTGTGAGAGATGCCAGACAGACCTGGCCTCCAGTGACTCCAGAGTCATGACACAGGAGGGCCTTTGGAACATGAGAGGCTGGATTTGAATCTTGATTTTACCTAGAACCACCCTGTGGTACCATTCTACTTTCTCTAGACATATGGGACCCTTTGGTATAAAAGATCCTTACAGTAATGAGGACTCTTTCAGTTACAAGCTTCAGAAACCCACCCCACATGAATAACCAAATAAGGAAATGTATTAGCTCACAAAACTGAAAATGTCTTAGAGCACCTTCAGGAATGGCTGGGCTCAGGCACATTCTCTCCATCTCTCAGCTCTTTTGTGGGCCATTTTCAGACAGTTTCTCCTTGTGGTGGAAAGGTGGCCACCAACAGCTCCAGGGGTCCATCACACCTGCTCAGCAACCCCAGCAGATAGCATGCTCTCCTTTCTTAACAATAGCACAGAAGTTCCAGGATTGGAATGACATTAGACGTTAGACATTAGAAGTCGCAGATAGGGATGACAGCTTATGGGCATGGGGCTTCCTTTTGGAACTAGATAGTGGTGATGGTTACATAAATTGAATTATATGTACCATTGCTATATGTACCATTGTTACAATGGTAAATTTTGTTATATGTGTTTTGTTACAATTTTTAAAAAGGCCTAGCAGTGACTCGGATTTGCCTGACTTGGGGCAGGTGTTGACCTGAACTGATTATTGTGGCCTGGAGGATGGGACACATTGATTGGCCAAATCTGGTGGCCAAATTTACAACCCCACTGGGCCTGGGGATAGAGGATGGTTGGCACTATCAGCACCATGTGTACTAAGGATGGGAATGAGTGAGTACCCCAAGGAGAATTAGGGTGATGTTCCCAGAAGAAAAGGAAAACAATATTGCTGGGCAGATATAAATAATAGGTGACCACTTCAGTCCTGCTCCAGATCATCTTAGCTGAGGACTATAGACAGATTCTGGGTTTGACCAAAGGCTCGCCTCCACTTGAAGCATACCAGGGGAGATTCTGTTGAACTTGGCCAAGAACTTGTGCATTGTGGCCGATTGGTAAGAGCATGCATTCTGGATCCAGACTGCCTTGTTCAAATTCATTGTCACTTCAATTCCATGATCTTGGATGAGTAAGTCATCCTCCTTGTGCCTCAGCTTTTGTATCTATAAAATGGGGTTTCAATAGTACCCACCTCAGAAGATTGTTGTGAGGATTGAATGAGTTAATACATGTAAAGATCTTACAATAAGGCCTAACACTGCTTTCTAAGAGTGAGTGAGTAATGGTTGCCATTCATTCAGATCCATTGACCCTAGGCCAGTCCAAACCTGCTTTGTGTAGCCTGTTACCTTCTTGATTTCCTACAACATCAGTCAGAGGCTGCTGAGGGAAAGGGAGAAGAATTGCAGAGTTAGCAGTTGGCTGGGAATATGCTGGAGGTGGGGTGGGAGGTGGAGAACAAAGGCTTGGCAAAGTGCACTGGCATGTTCTTCTGGGACATGGGTGAGAAAATGCTAGCGACAGAGCACAGGAGTGAGAGAACCAGAAAGGAAAAGGAAACATGTAGCCTGTGAACTCTCGTTAGCCACTGAAGGCACCCAAATGGCCATGCACAAAGCCTGGTCTCCTGCCCTTTCACTCAATTCACACTTGTTTCAAGCTGACCTGGGCCTGCCCTGGAAATTTTGAGGCACTTTCAGAAAAGTGATAATACTTCTCATCTCCTTGATGTACCTTTTTGTGCCTTTGCACAATATTTCAGAGACATTGTATGTGGTTCCAAATGGTATGTGCTCTGCTTGCAGCAATGAATGGCTTTCCAGAAGTTAATAAACAGATAAATCAGTTAGCAGGTCTCTGCTCTGTGAGAATGTTTGGACGTTTGAGTAGAGTGTGAAACTCTACTTAGGAGAATATAAATTATGACATGGAAATAATACAGAACCAGATATTTTCGTTGATAGTTTATGGGAAATGGTGCAGAATAGAGAAATGGTAGCATTTGTATGAAGCCAGTTCACTGTGTTTGCTGGCTTTGTAAAGAGCTTAGTGAAGGGGAGGGAGGCCTTGTATGTTAAACAACAAATTGTTACCCTCTTTTGAATTATTTCTTCTTTGTAGAACTTTCTTAAATTATACATTTTTTTAATAAATGTTAATCATGTTGATTTGAGTTTATGGAAAAATTAAGTGGCTTATGTACTTCGTGCACCACCACCAGCCTTCTGTTAGTGGAAGCTTGGGTGTCACTGAGGGTGCTGGACAGGTTTCAATGGCGTTTCCAGATTAAGAGGGACTAGAAAGACAGACCTGGAGATCTACTTCTGACAGTCAGCCAATGAAAACCCTACAGATCGTAACAGTTTGATCTGCAGCTGATCCTGGGAACAGCGCAGGACCAGGCAGTGTTTCATTTCATTGTCCATGGGATCTCCATGAGTCAAGAACTGACTTGACAGCAAGTAACAACAATACTTTGGTAGTGTCTTAGGCTGGATTCTCTAGAGAAGCAAAATCAGTGAAACAGAGAGAGAGAGAGAGGTGAGGGTGAGAGAGAAGGAGAGGGAGAGGGAGAGAGGGAGGGAGGGAGGAACCTGTCTCCAGGAAATGGCTCATGCAGTTGCAGAGGCTGGCAAGTCTCAAGTCCATGGATCAAACATCAAGCTAGAGGCTTCTCCTGACTCCCACAGCTGATGGCAGTATAGGAGACTGCTGAGGCTGAGAATCCAAGATCAGTAGGTAAAATAGCAAATTGTTGGCTCACAGGCTGTGAAGGCAACAATCCCAAGATTAGCAGGCAACAGGGCAAGCCTCCAGTTTTAGTCTGGAAACTGGAGATGATGACTGGCCAAATACAGGAGTAAAAAGCCAGAGACCTTTCCCAAAACTCTTCCATATATACTGGAAACGGGCCACACCTGGAAGGCAATGCCCCTTCAACTTATTACCTGCTCACAGCAGATTCCACCACAGAGGTGATTACACCACACTCAATCTCATCATTAAGAATAACTACACCCAGCTGACAAGCCACTCAAAATCATGGCCCAGCCAAGTTGACACACAACCTTAATTACCACAGGTAGTTATGATATTATGTCAGACTGTACACAGTTGAAGGAGATAATCTATGTGTCTGATTTTTTGAGGGAGGTGCCAGAATTCTCTGGAGAATTATCTCAGTTCTCCCCTCCACTATGCATAGAGACTCATTCATTCATTCATTCATCTCTCCCTAGCTATTTTGAGCTAGTCCTGTGGGAGATATTGACTAAGATGCAGACCCAGCTGTTAAGAGAAGATGATACAGCTACAAGAACTATGATATGTGAAAATGAGAAGAATAGTAGGAAAAAAGAAGTCCAGTAGAAATTAAGAGGACAAAGTGATCACTGCTGATCAAACGGATATCTCAGAGGAGAAGTCTTTCCTGGATGCTTGAATTGTGTCCCTGAAAAGGAAAAAAAGAAAAAAGTTTAAGTCCTAACCTGGGTACCTGTGGACATGACCTTGTTTGGAAATAGGGTCTTTGAAAATGTTATCAGTTAAGTTAACATGAGGTCACACTAGAATAGGGCAGTCTTAATCCAATATGAGTGGTGTCCTTATAAAATAGAACACATAAAAACATAAAACAGGACACATGAAAACAAACCCAGAGGGAATATGGCCAAGTGAAAACAGAAGCAGAGATTGGAATAATGCATCTATAAGACAAGAAACTCCAAGGGTCACTAGCCCTCAGCAGAAGCTGGGAGAGAGTCATGGAACAGAGTCTCCCTCAGAAGATGGTATAGATACAAGAGCCATAATATGTGAAAATGAGAATCATTTTCAGAAGGAATCAACAGAGTGAACATTTTGATTTCAGACTTGGGAGCTCTGGTAGCATAGTGGCTAAGGAACTTGACTGCTAACCAGAAGGTTGGCAGTTCATACCCACCAGCCACTCCTTGGAAAGAAGATGGGGCAATCTACTTCCATAGTGATACTGCCTCGGAAACCCAAGGAGGGGTCGCTATGAGTTGGGTCTGACTTGACAGCACATAACAACAACAACAGTCTCCAGAACTGTGAGAGAATAAACTTTTATTCTTATAAGCCACCCAATTTGTGGTACTTTTTTAGTGGTAGTCCTAGGAAACTAATACAATGGGGAAGATGATAGATGGTCAGGATTTTGAAGACTGGTTGTCATCTTAACCAGCTAATATAGGAAAAAACATTCCATGGAGACCTGACATTCTGAGCAGAGGCAAAGGAAAGATCCAGGGAGCAGCAAGGAGCTCTGTGTGGTTGGGAAAAGTGTGTAGAAGGCAGCAGTGGAGGTGAGAGTGGGTCTAGGCTATCAAGGGATTTGGGCTTTATTGCATGGGACACATTTGAAGGTATCTGCGTAGAGCTGAACTATAAGAGAACTACTCTAGAAACAGCATGGAGAATGGATTGGATTGCTGACTTAATTCCAGTAGACAGGCCCATTGAGCATGCTCAGGGCAAAGGAAAGTCTTGTCTTGTGCACAGCCATGGCTCCTGAGCCTAGAGCAGTGTCAGGCACATGGAGGGTTAATAAATGTTTGCTGGATGAGATGTCTACTAAGAGGTCATAAAGCTTGAATGAGGGCCACTAGAATTGATAGGAGGGAACAGCTGGGAGAGGCTCCAGTCCATGTGGTGGACAAAATCACAAACAGAATGGATGGGCATGGGAGGGGACAGACATGACTTAAGCTGCAAATCTGGGGAAAGAATAATACCATGAACAGAAACAGGAAATTCCCAAAGAGGGAAAAGGATTGGAAGGGAAAATGGTAACTGTGGTTTGGACAGTGGCCTTACAAGCCAATTTGTAAACAGACTGATGAAATGTAAGAAAATAATTAGAAGTCTTCTCTTAAAATACAGTTTACTTACTACTCTGAATCTATTAATTATAAAAGGTACCATGTCCTATAAATAAAGATTGTGAAATTTAACTGTATTAACCATTGGGAGTTAGAGATTTTCTTGTGACCACCAGAGGGAGCCCACTATATTCATTAAATTCTACAGAAATCTAACAGAAATTTGAAAGGAAAGGATAATTAATGTAAAAAACATTTGCTAGAAAGCACACAGAAGTTCAAACCAAGGGCAGTGAAGCACAAAGTTACCTACCTACTCTGGTGTTTTCTCTACTAGTATGGAAGCTCCCTCAGGATATTCCATATGATCCCAGAATCAAGTGGTTTGCTGTTGGTTTTGGGAGGTAATGATTATGTTAAGGGTAAAATAGTCATTAGAAAACACACTCCTAGAACGTAAAGCCATCTTAAAGCCCCACTCACTTACACCCAACATTTACTGGGCCCCTTGTGATTTAGTCATAGTAGAGACTCCCTGAAGCTCTGGAAAGATAAGACCAGAAATGTCTTGGTCTCAGTTTGGCCAACTCTGTGCCAACCATTGGCTGACAGGTACACTTTTCATTCCATGAGATGTTGAATAACTTTGTAAATTGGGATTAATCAATGTCCCATAAATCACGAGATTGTTCAATGTGATGAAGCTGCCTTTTTTGGAGGATAAGTTAGATATAGTCATCATATCTCTCTCAACTCACTTCTTCTGCCAAAGTATGATCTATATGGATTGAAGATTTAATTGTAAAAAATAAAACCATGGAAAGCTACAAAAACATGACAGGTGACTTTTTAAAGTTATGAGGTAGAAAGGGCTTCATAAGCACGGCACTGAGATCAGAAGCATAAAGCAGTGGTTCTGAACTGGAGCTCATTTTGCCCCCTGAGGAATCTTTGGTAGTATTGGGAGACATTTGTGGTTGTTACAAATGGAGGGAAGGTGCTACTGGCATCTACTGGGTAAAGACCAAGGATGCTGATAAACATCCCACAAGCCATAGGACAGGCCCCTACACAAAGAACTATCCCACCCAACCTGTCAATACTGCCAAGATCAAGAAACCCTGCCATAAAGTAAAATGTTTTCTCAAATACTTTGAGCTTAAAAGCTTAAATTTTTAGAGAAGTACATGGGAGGTACAGACAACAAAGATGAACTCTTTTGCACATGCTGTAGTGCGTTGTCAGTGAAGGCAAACAGGGTACACGGGTGGACAGATGGGTGGACAGGCTGAACTAGTAGGTATGTCTATGAAGTGGGGAGTGTACCCAAGAACATGTATAGGGTTGGCAGACAATGGTCCTATAAGTTTATATGTATGATCTGAATTCCCAGGTGTATAGTAGAGCTGACAAGAGGCAAGGTGGTAGTCACTCCTTGGTCACAGCCAGCTACCCAGAGGGACCAAGTAGTTGAACCTGTGGGTTAGGGACCACAGTTGAAAGGGACATCAAGCTCAACTGGCATAACATACTACACAAAACATTGTTCCACCTCCTGCTTTGGCAAGTAGCAACTGGGATCTTAAAAGCTTGCAAGCTGCCATCTAGATGCAACGATGGGTCTCTCCTCATCCAGAGCAAAGAAGAATGAAGAAAACCAAAAATTCATAGATACAATCAGTCCTAGTGACTGGTATACCATCCAATCTGCAGCCTATATGACTATGAAACCAGAAGAACTAGATGATACCTGGCTATCAATGTCAACCACTTGGAAGGGGATCTATGTAGGAGATCCTGGATAGAGAGGGAGAACAATGTGGCACAAAACTCAAAAGCATTTGGAGAAAAAAAAAAGGGGAGGGGGACCAGGTTTGCTGGTCCGATAGAGCCTGGTGGAACCACTGAGACTATGGCCCCTAGCTGCCCTTCAGGTCTGGAATTGAACCCACACCTGTGGCTTCCGGCCAAGCAAAAGACAGACATATATGAGTTGAACATTTACCTGAGGTAGATACACTCGTTGGAGAGAACAATCATGGGAGAAAGAAGGGCTGCTTATGTACCGGGAGACAGCTTAGGGGACAGGAGGGCATGGAGGGATGGACACAGGGAAGAGGTAATTATTGGGAGGAAGTGGGAGGGGAGCTGTTGTATTGTGGTAAATTGTGGTCAATGTCATGAGACAAAGTGTATGTGAACTGCTGTATGGAAAGTGAATTTGCTCTGTAAATTTTCACCCAAATCACAATAAAAATAAATAAATAAATAATAAAAAGACCCAGTTACTTACCAAATGATATGTCTGGCCTAAGCCATTCCCTCCCTATGATAGTCTCAAGATTATGAAAGATTAAAAAAAAAAAAAACTTAAATTTTATGAATGGAAAAGAAAAACTCCACCATAAACAAAGCTTAAAGGTAAATATCAAACTGGAAAAAAAATTCAATATACACAACAAACATGTGGTTAATATTCATCAATATCCTCATGAAAGAATAATGAAAAGCCAAATCTCTAGGTAGAAGAAAGTGTGACTAGGAAATCCCAGTAAATGAAATGCAAACAGAGGCACTTCCTTTCAAGAGCATCTATTCTGTGTCAGGCCCTGCTGTAGGCACCTGACGAGATGGCCCACCTCATGAATGATTGTTGAGGAAATCTACAGTAAAACAAGATATCAGCCTTCACCCATCAGGTTGATAAAGTTTAAATTGTGTCAATCTTTCTGCATGGAAGCTTAGTGTATAAATGAAAATTTTAAAACCTGCAAACCTTTTTCCCCAGCTTTTCCACTCCTAGGCTCAGTTTATTTTCTGAGTTATATAAGGGTGACTGTACAATGTTTTTTGTCACAACATCATTTATAGTAGCAAAAAAGTTGGGAATATAACCACAAGGGAAAGATAACCATAATATTTCAATAGAAACCAAAAATCAAACTCACTGCCATCAAGTCAATTCCTACTCATAGTGACCCTCGTTGGGTTTCTAAGGCTGTAAATCTTTACAGAAGCAGACTGCCTCATCTTTCTTCCGTGGAGCAGCTGGTGGGTTCAAACCTCTGATTTTTGGTTAGCAGCCAAATGCTTTATCCACTGGAACACTAGAGCCCCTTCCTAATATTTCAATAGTGGGAGGGGAAAAATAAATTATAAGGCAAAGTAATACCATAAT
This sequence comes from Orycteropus afer afer, assembly GCF_000298275.1. Lineage (NCBI taxonomy): Eukaryota > Metazoa > Chordata > Mammalia > Tubulidentata > Orycteropodidae > Orycteropus > Orycteropus afer. The sequence goes on along the minus strand of NW_006921953.1, from coordinate 3,183,166 downwards.
GTGAATGAATAGTGATGATTATAGGTGATTAGACTATAAGTGCTCTTTATTTTCTTTTTCCTTTTCTGAATTTGCTTACAATGTGTAACTAGCATAATCGGGGGTGTGTGTGGGGGGAAAGTACCCAGAATATAAAAGATAGAACTTCTGTTTCTGGTTCTGGGCTGGTCACCACCCCTATCTGAGTATGTTGCCAGAGTACACACTGGTCCTGCCTACCTTCCAGGGCTACTGTGATGGTCCTCTGGGGAGGCAGCCCCTGTCTGATTTAACATCCATTGTCCACCTACCATGATGCCTGGCACATCACAGCTTCTCTGAAAAAATGTTTGTATTTAGTAAATACCATGTTGCTAAAATATCTTTTAAAGCTGAAAAGTACACTCTAGATGTTAAGTTAGTATAGAAGCTCATGGGAAGTGGCAGGAAGCAGGCCTTCTGAAATAGACAGGCCTGGATTTGAGTCCTAGATCTGCCACTTAAAGCTGTGTCACTTTGGAAGTGTTACTTAACCTCGCTGAGCTTCAGTGACCTCTTTAATGATAGCACAATGATCCCAAACTTAGAAAGTAGTTATTGGTTTGCTTATTTAGTCTTCATTCAAAAACTGTTTACCATGCTGGATTTGAGACACACAGTGGGAGCAAGACAAACTTTGCCCTCTTGGAATTTACATCCCAAGGTATGGGAAGGGAGGGTGGAGGAGACAAAGTAAAACAGGTAAACCCACGGATAATAATTATTATGAATTGTGATAAGGGCTGTGGAGAAATGAAAGACATTTTGGCAGAGGGTAGCAAAGAGGTGCTGTGGTCGAGACCTTCTGCTTTAGAAAAGGAGGTCAGGGGAGGTCTCTCTGTGGTGGCAATATTTTAACCAAGATATGCATAATGAGAAGAAGCCAGAAATCCCAAAATGTCTTAAGTCCCTAAGAACAGTGAGTTCATTCTTAGGCCCCCCAGCATGTTAGGGTATCTTTTAGGCATTGGGAAGGGTCAGTGTGTCTGCAGGGCAGTCAGTGAACAGGGGAGAGCATTGTAAGAGGCAATGTAGGAGGGGTGAGCAGATGTCCATGTGGTCTGGCCCTCTTGGCCACTGAAGAGTGGAGATTTCACCCAAGGAACAATGGGAAATCATAAGTGAGTGTTAAGTGGAGAAGTGACATTGTCTGATTTGTGTTTTTCAAAGGTCAGGCTGGTGCCTTAGGGAGAATGGACGTAGAGGAGTGCCCAAGAGGATTGTAGGCGGTAGAGAGGACCTGGGAACCGTAGTTAGGAGGTTGGAGTCCTTGGGTTAACACACTTGGCTGCTAACCAAACAATTAGAGGTTTGAGTCCACCTAGAGTTGCCTTGGAAGAAACCTTTAGTGATCCACTTCCAAACTGGATGGTGCCAGTTGTTGTTGGTGGGCATGAAGACAGCAATGGGCTGCTGTGCTTGCTTTCCTTCCTTACTCTGGAGCCTGGCAGATCTTCCCCTGCTGTTTATCTCAAGGTCGCCATTCTTGACTCCTCAGTCTCCCTCTTCCCTCTCTCCAATCAGTCTTCAGTTTCTTTTATCTTGCTTCCATGCAGCCATGGAGATCTCCCCCCTCTGCACCCCACCCTGGCCTTGTTCAGATCCTCCTCCCTCTTCATCCCTTCCATGTCTTCCTTCCACGTATTGGAGGCAAAGCCTTCAGAGGTTCTCCATGATCTTCAGGATCAAATTGTTGTTGTTGTTGTTGTTATGTGCCATCAAGTCAGTCCTGACTCATAATAACCTCTCCTTGGGTTTCTGAGGCAGTATCACTACAGAAGTAGATTGCCCAACCTTCCTTCCGAGGAGTGGCTGGTGGGTTTGAACTGCCAGCCTTTTGGTGAGCAGTTAAGTGCCTTAGCCACTACACTACCAGAGCTCCTATGAAGTCTAAATCTCTGCATTTCTCAGTTCACTTCCTCCTTCCCTCTCTGAACCTACCTCTCAAATTGTATAGTCTTCCTATACTTATGGGATTAGTCTCTTAGTCATGCCCTCCAGTTGGAAACTTTATGTCTCTCCTTTGTGTTAGATTGAATTGTATCCTCCCAAAATATGTGTTGGAACCCTAACTTCTGTACCTGTGGAAGTAATCCCTTTTAGGAATGGGGTTTTCATTGTTATGTTAATGAGACTACATCAGGGTTGGGTGTGCCGTAAACCTAATCACTTTTGAGTGATATAAGGACCAGCATAGACACAGAGACAAGCAAGCACAAATAGGGGAATGTGGATGCCATATGGAGATCGCCAAGGAACTGAGGAATGCTGGGACTAAAGAAGCTGAAACAAGGATCTTTCCCAGAGCCAACAGAGAGAGCCTTCACCTAGAGCTGGTGCCCTGCATTCAGACTTTTAGCCTCCTAAACTGTGAGAAAATAAATTTCTTTATTTCTATCACAGCAATACTAAGAAACTAAGACTCATAGCAACCCTAAAGGACAGAGAACTGTCCTATAAGGTTTCTAAGGCTGTAAATCTTTTTTGTTATTAACCAACAAAAATCAACCGCACTGCCTTTCAGTCTGATCTGACTCATAGCAAACCCTCCTTGGGTTTCCAAGGTGGTATCTCTACAGAAATAGAGTGCCCAATCTTCCTTCCAAAGAGTGGTTGGTGGGTTTGAACTGCCAGCCGTCTGGTTAGCAGTCAAATGTCTTAGGCACTACACCACCAGAGCTCAAACAGAGACAAAGACTAGTACAATGAACCCCCATGTGCCTATAACCTAGCTTCAAAAACTATCAACTATCAACTAATGGTGGTGTAGTGCTTAAGGCATTTGACTGCTAACCAGAAGGCTGACAGTTCAAACCCACCAGCCAGTTCTCAGAAGGAAGATTGGGCAATCTACTTCTGTGGAGATACCGCTTCAGAAACCTAAGAAGAAGTCAAGCTATGAGTCCAATCAACTCTGCAGCAGTGAGTTTTTTGATTTGTCTGTGGTAGTTAAGGTTATGTGACAATTTGGCTGGGCCTGGTTTTGACTGGCTGGGAAGCTGGATGTAGTTATTCCCCATGATGAGACTGGTAATCAACCCATGGTGGAATCTACTGTGAGCAGCCAAGTAGCAGCCTTAGGGATGTGGCCTGTTCCCAGTGTATAAGAAGAAGAGTTAGGAATGATCTGTAGCTTTAAGGCACGCTTGGACCCTGCATGTAGCCAAGTCTTCCTTCAGCAGCCTGCCATGTTTCCTGCCAATCTTGGACTTTCTCTGGACTTGAATTAGTGGCCTTCTGTGTGGTTTGGTAATATCAGTACTGTACCTTTTTATTTGTTGACCTTGGGTTTGCCGACCTCAACATCCAGCAGCTGCCTGAGTGAAAAGAGCCTCCAGCTCTGTGGGCCAGGAACAGGAGGCAGGGCCAAAGCCCAAGGTCAAGGGGCTTTCACCCAGCCTCTAGAGCCTGGCACTTTGAACTCGGACATCTAGCATCCAAAACTGTAAGAGAATAAAGTCCTATTTGTTAAAGCCATGTATTTATGGTATATTCCTGTCAGAGCAGCACTAGGCAATCAAAACATTGTCCTTCTGTGATTGACTTATTTCACTCAGCATAATGTCCTCCAAGTTCATCCACATTATAAGGTGATTTGATGATTCTTCATTATTCTTCAATGTTGCATAGTATTCCATTGTGTGTAGGTACTGTAGTTTGGTTATCCACTCATCTGTTGATGGACACTTAGGTCGTTTCCATCTCTTTGCTATTGTAAATAGTGCTGTGATGAACATGGGTGTGTCTATATCTATCTATTCATATCCTGGATCTCACCTCTTTCATATATTTCCCTAGTAATGGGATTTCTGGACAAATGGTATTTCTAAGTTTTTGAGGAAGTGCCATACCATTTTCTATAGTGGTTGTACCATTTTACAGTTCCACCAGCAGCAGTATATGAGAGTTCCAGTCTCTCCACATCCTCACCATCGTTTGTTATTTTCTGTCCTGTTGGATTTTGCTATTATTGCTGGAGTGAGATGATATCTTATTGGTTTTGATTTCCATCTCTCGAATGGCTAATGATCATGAGCATTTCCTCATGTGTTCATTGACTGCCTGAATATCTTCTTTAGTTAAGTATCTGTTCATATCTTTTCTGCATTTTTGAATTGGATTTTCTTTTTGATGTTGAGATGTTGAAGTTTTCTATAAGTTTTAGAGATAAGTCCCTTATTGGATATGTCTTTGCCAAATATTTTTTTCCCAATCAGTAAGGCTGCAAGTCTTTATGGAAGCAGACTGCCTCATCTTTCTTCTGTGAAGTACTTTGTCGTTCAAACTGCTGACCTTTTGGTTAGCAGCTGAATGCCTTAACCACAGGACCACCAGAGCTCCTAGAAACTAAGAAACTTTGCTTGAAATGTCTCTCTTCTTGTTTTGGTTAATTTTATATGTCAACTTGGCTAGGCTATAGTACAGAGCTGTTTGGTCAAACATCAGTTGGTCTAGAAGCTGCAGATGAAGTGTTTACATGTCGTTGCATCAGTTTGCCAAAAGAAAAGCAGATTAACTCTCCATAAGTGGTTGGGTCTCAACCATCCCGTGGAAGGCCTTAAGAGCAAAAGAAAAGAAAAGACAGAGAGAGAGAGAGAGAGAGAGAGAGAGAGAGAAAGTTTTCCCTAGGATGTTTTCTGCCTCCAGATAATAAAAAAAGAAATCTTTCCAGAATTCCTACACATTTCCTTTCAACTGACCTATGGATTTTGGGATGCAAGACTGCAGGAATCTCTAGCCTGTTGTCTGACCCATAGGTTTTAGACTTGTCAGCCCCCTACAATCACATGAGCAAATTCCTTAAAATAAATATTTCTCTCTCTCTTTCTCTCCATAAGGAGCTCTGGTGGCACAATGGTTAAGCCATTCGGCTGCTAACCCCAAATCAGTGGTTTGAACCCACTGGCCACTCAGTAGAAGAAAGATAAGGCAGTTTGCTTCTATAAAGATTTACAGCCTTGGAAACCCTATGGGACAATTCTAGTCTGTCCTGTAGTTTGCTGTGAGTCAGGATTGACTTGATGGCAGTGGGTGGTGTGGTGGTAGTTTTTTCCCCATATAAATATATTCTATTTCTCTAGAGAACCCTAAGACACTCTCTTTCCTTTTTCCTAATAGTTTGTATTCGTTCTTCAAGGCCCAGGTTACAACTTACCTCTTCCAAGAAGTCTTCCTTATTTCCCAGGCAGAATTAATTCCCCCTTGTCTTCATTGTCTAAGGAGCTCTGGTGGTATAGTGGTTAAGGCATTTGGCTGCTAACCACAAATGTCAGTGGTTCGAACCCATCAGCTGCTCTGCAGAAAAAAAACAGGGCAGTCTGCTTTTGTAAAGATTTTCAGCTTTGGAAACCCAATGGAGGTCTCTATGAGTTGGAGTTGACTTGATGGCAGTAGGTTTAGTTTGGTTTTGGTTTTGTCTTCATTGCCTAGTGATGTCTTAACACAAATGCCACAATGCGAGTGGCTAAAAGTTCAAATCAGGGTCTTGGCCTTGTCAATTCCTTCCTTGTCGGAACATTTGGGTGTTCCTTGGTTCCTTGGCTTGTAGACAATCCTCACATAATGTCTGTTGCCCACTCCCTCACACACACTAGTGTGTGCGTGTATTTTGTGTGCTTATTTCTGTGACTATTCTGCTTTTCTTATAACTTGGATGTGATCAGACATAGAACCCCCCACCCCCACCCCCACTCAGGTATGCTCTAATTAATATAATAAAGAAAACATTATTTCCAAATAGGATTCCAACATATATTTTGGGGGACATAATTCAGTCCATAATACCTCTCTTGTGTGATCCTACTGTACTCTGAGTGCCTCAACTGAAGCACCTTTTACTCCATTTAGAGTTGGTCATCTCCTCACTTGCTTTCATTCCCTTGTGATCCCCTTGAAGGCAGGTCTGTATATCTCTCCTATATCCCCTACCCCCAGCATGAGGCCAGCTCATAACAGGCCCTGAGTAAAGGCTAGATGGTTGAGTGGGTGACAGGGCCAAACTCAGCCCTTCTTCTTTTTTTTTTCCCCTTCATTCTTTGCATCGCCAAACTTATATATGGTCATAGATATATCCCCTTTTGCCTAGACATGCTTGCTCATTCAGCCTCTCTACCTATCTATTTACCCATGTGTTAACATTTGTTGTCACTGACAATGCAATATTGTATATGTAAAAGAGTTTATCTTTTTGTCTGTACCTCTTGTGTAACTCTCTGTGTCTTCTTTCTCAGTGCCACAATGTTGATCACTTGCTTTTGGTATATTGCCCTTCCCTTCATCCAAATCTATAGTCACCCCTTAATAACAGAGCACAGAATTCAGCTCATTTTATAAATCTGTCTGAGTGATTTGTGGAGTGACCGTGACAAGTCCACCATACAACTGTTACAAAGAAGGGGTAATAAAATCTATAAATAAAGCTGCTGCTGCTGACATTGTCCTTGCATATCCATGTTGCCCAGGAACTGAGCTCGCTTGCACAGGTGTGGCTTCTAGACTCATGTAAGCCCATTCATCTACTGCCGGATGCTTTTTATCTTTAGACTCTACGCTCACTCTCTTCCAAGTCTTTCTCATATTGTCACCACTTGGCTTTTTCTCCTGGCTCCATCTTACACTTGACTCTGCTGAGTTCTGAGTCTGCCTCAGGGGCTGGTGATTGGAAGTCATTTGCATTGGGTTTGGCACTAGCCTGGACCCCTTCCCTGGGAATCAGATCCTATCCTGTTGGCTTGCCTTAGGGGACGTGCCACTCTGTGTCTCTGAACATGTGTTCCCCACAGGGGAACAGTGCAGAAATACCCTTCCTGAAAATCCTCTCTTCCCATTGCTGCCAGAATTTCCTGCATGTTCTGTTCTACTCCCCAAATGTCCTAAACCAAGTAGAGTTGGGGAGCTTGATTGACTCCCAAGCTTGAAAGGCTTTGCATCTGTACCCATGTGTCTCCCTTCACATCTTCTGTGTCCTTTAGCCTCTGAGCCTCTCCTACCAGCAGTCTTCCCCTTGGACTCCCAGAATATCACCCAGGCTCCATCTGCCATCCCAAAGCTTGGATACCTATGGCCTTCCAGAGACGGCACAGACATGCTCCACCATGAACCTGTTCAGCCCTCATCGTTGGCTCTGGGTGGCCTCAGTTTGCCTGACTTTCTTGGGGGGCTGATCAAAGAGGGTGGCATGAATAGAAATAGCTGCCCTTGCTAAATTTTACAAATAGGATGGGTTGTGCAGAAACATATGGAAATGCTCACTTTCTTCCTTCATCTCTTAATTGGTCTGGCTCCATCCCTCTGCCCTCATGCTCCCTCAGTTCTCTCACTTCATCATCCAATAAGTGTTGAACAGCTTGTAACAGGAGCTAGGCCAGGGCAAAGGAGCCAGGAGGGCAAATAGTCCGCCCTGCCTGCAGGGTCTATGTGTTTTCCTGGGGAACTCAAAGGAGGAGGGGGATCCAGGAAAGGCTCCAGATGCTCCTCCAGAGAGGGGACCTTGGAGGGTGAAAAAATAGTGTTCTTTGGTTGCTAGCAACAGAAATCAACTCTGACAGATTTCAACAAAAAGGGAAAGTATCAGATGAAATGAAGGCACTCACAGAAGCAAAGGGTATAATGCTGAGCAACGAGGCTTCGGAAGGACAGGATGCAGGGCAGTTCTGGGAATGTAGGCAGCTGGAATTGATGGGTAGTCCTGCCAGGGAGTAAGAGACCTCTTAGCTGCATCTGCACTGTTTTTTATGCTCACATTGTTCTGCTTATGATTCAGGGTCTTGGGAGAGAATGTTCTACTGGCCAGGCATGGACCATGGCCCCCTGCCCCATGTTCAGGGGCTTCCAAGGGGCAAGCATTGGACATGGGTGTGGCAGCTCTGGGAGGCAGAGAGAGCCCCTCCATGCTGACCCTTCTTCTCATTAGTGCCAAGATGAGGTGCAATGTGGAGGAAGGAGTCTGGGTCTAGGTACAGATGGGGCTGGCTGTGAATGCCAGCTCTGCCACCTAAGCCTCTGTGAATTGTATGACCAAATCATGCAATAATTTAAACTTTCAATTTCCTTGTGTGTAAAACGAGATAACAACGGAAGTCTTGTGCATTGCCAGTGGGAATGTAAAGTGGTGAAACCGTTGTGAAGTTTGGTGGTTCCTCAAAAAGTTAAACATAAAATTATCATAAAACCAAAACTAAACCCACTGCTATGGAGTTGATTCCAACTGACAGCAGCCCTATTGGTCAGAGTAGAAGTGCCCTCATAGGGTTTCCAAGGCTATAAATCTTTATGGAAGTAGACTGTCTCATCTTTCTCTTGCAGAGTGGCTGGTGGGTTCAAACCACCAACCTTTCAGTTAGCAGCCTAGTGCTTCACCACTGAGCCACCAGGGTTCCCTAGAACTACCACATGACCTAGTAATTTCACTCCTAACTATGTACCGAAAAGAATTAAAAACAGATTTCTTTCAAGAAAAACTTGTGCCCAAATGTTCATAGCAGCACTATTTACAATAGTCAAAAGGTGGAAACAACCTAGTATCCAACAACAGATGACTGGACAAACAAAATGTGATACACATACATACAATGAAATATTACCAGCCATAAAAAGGAATGAAGTCCTGATACACACTATGACATGAATGAACCTTGAAAACATTATGCTAAGTTAAAGAATCTGGACACAAAAGGACAAATATTACATGATCTCATTTATAGGAAATACCTAGAATAGTCAAATGCATAGAGACAAAGTTTATTGGAGGTTACCAGGGATTGGGGAAGCGGGGACTGGAGTCCTTGCTGAAGGGATACTGAGTTTCTGTTTGGGGTGATGAGAAACTTTTGGAAACAGATAATGGTCATGATAGCACAACATGGTGAACAATTAACATCACTAAATTGTACACTTAAAAATGGTTAAAATGGAAAATTTTTGTTATGAATATTTTACTACTATATTTTTTAAAGAAAGAGATAATATGCACATCATTTTTTTTTTTTTTTTCATATACTGGGATGAATATATGTGGAAGAGTTTGACATACAGTACAGACGTCCACAAATTCAATTTTGACTCATAGCGACCCCTCCTTGGGTTTCCAAGGTGGTATCTTTACAGAAGTAGATTGCCCAACCTTCCTTCCGAGGAGTGGCTGGTGGGTTT
>NW_006921953.1:3164373-3173898 GCF_000298275.1 Orycteropus afer afer | reverse complement strand
TTTTTTTTTTTTTAGAATATACTGAGATGAATGTATGTGGAAGTGTTTGACACACAGTACTCACTGCCATAAAGTCAAGTTTGACTCATAGCGACCCCTCCTTGGGTTTCCAAGGTGGTATCTTTACAGAAGTAGATTGCCCAACCTTCCTTCCGAGGAGTGGCTGGTGGGTTTGAACCTCAGCCTTCTGGTTAGCAGTCAAATACCTTAGGCATTACTCTACCAGAGCTCTTAACAATAGGCATCTGTAATAGTGTCCCTTCATTTACATCTAAGGAAAGTGATCTGTGGTGCTCTAGGAGCTGAAGGGGGCATGGTGGGAGCAGACAGAGCACTATCACAGTGGGGGTGACACTTACTGAACAAGGCCATCAAGAAGGGGGGTGCTTTCCTTTTGTTGCTGCTTCACCTCCCAAGAAGGAATGTCACTGTGGTTTAGACTCTTAGTTCATTTGGTACCAGAATTCTTCAGTGAGCCTTCTGAGAAAGAGCAATGCTTGGTTCCTTGGGGAGCCCTTGCACTTGAGATTCCCTGCACTACCTTGTAGGTTATTAGCAAGCAGGATTTTAAAGGCTTTTTAGATCCTATGAGATTCCCTGCACTACCTTGTAGGTTATTAGCAAGCAGGATTTTAAAGGCTTTTTAGATCCTATGACCTGGGATTTCCCTAATGATCCACCAAAATCTCTTCTTTCTGCCCCGCCTCCACGTTCTTTTTAATTTTTTCAGTCCTGCCTTTAGAAATAGGACTGAATGCCAGTGAGCTGCCTTCCCCATGAGGTTGTGATTTTCATGACACTAATGGGCTTGAAGTGGCCTGTTGTCTGGTCATTTCTTTAGAAGTAGCCATGTGTGGATCCGGGACCCCCTTGCAGGCTGCACAGAAAGAGAAGTTCAAAGCACTGAAGGGTAGCAAGGAATAAGGGCTCCTTAGGAATGAGCAGTCCAGGGAACAAAGAGCTGGATGGCCCATGTGGAGGAGGGTCAGCCAGGTCCACCCATGAGAAGAGCCCATACCCCCTCCCCTTGTAGTGCTTTCTGCATAATACACTTTTAAGGAAGGATAGAAGGGACCACACATGCTCATGGGTAGTGTGGAGGCAGCAGGTGACCTGGAGGCAGAACAGGAATTGCATCTGAGCTTGGCCACTCACAGAGAGCTGGACAGTGGCCTTCCCCAGGGACAGCACCACCTGTCATGTAGGTGAAGGTGATGTCAGACCCAAGTACAGCCAATGTGCTTGCTAAAAAGGGTCAGCTGAGTACAAAAGAAAAAAAAAGAAAAAGAAAAAGAAACCAAACTCACTGCCCTCGAGTGGAATATGATTCATAGTGACCCCTTGGGTTTCCAAGGTGTTATCTCTACGGAAGTAGATTGCCCAATCTTCCTTCTGAGGAGTGGCTGGTGGGTTTGAACCACCAGCCTTCTGGATATCAGTCAAATGCCTCAGGCACTACATCACCAGAGCTCCTAGCTGAGGACTAGAGAGGCGTTTTTATTTGTTGTGACTTATGGGCTTTGAGGCCTCAGAGGTGCGGTCTGGCCACCGTTGTTCCTCCACATACTTGCCAACACTTGATATTTTCTGTTTTCATAATTCTGGTGGCTGTGTGTTTCTTGATTTTCTTTTCTATTTGTCTATCTGCCAATACCACATTATGTTAATTACCATAACTGCATAGCAAGCGTTGATACACTGTTTCTTCATGATTGCCTTAGCTATACTTGGACCTTTGCCTCCACATAAGTTTTATAATGTTTACCAATTTCTAATAAGGAAAATCTTTGCTGAGATTTTGAATGGAATTTATTGACTACAAAGATTAATTTAGAGAGAAATTACGTCTTTATAACATTGAGGCTTTCAGTTCATGAACATGGTGTATCATTCTGTGTATTTGGGTCTTTTCTCAATAACATTTTATAGTTTTGAGTATAGAAGTCTTGCACATCTTTCATTAGATTTATTCCTACAAATTTTCTGTTTTTGATGTTATTTTTAATTTTAATACTTTTTAAATTTACTTTTAAATTTGTTGCTTATGATTTTTCCTATTACCTTGTAACCAGTAATCTGCTACATTCACATCTTAATTATAATAGTTTGTCTGAATAATCGTTTTTGAATTTTCTATGTATTTTTCTGTCATATCATCTATAAATACTAAGAATTTTATTTCTTCCTTTCCAGCTCTTATACCTTTTGTTTCTCTTTCTTCACTTACTGTGTTAGCTAGGACTTCAAGCATGGTGTGAATAGAATTAGTAGTGGTACCAGCCATCGTGGTTTTGCTATTGAACTCCATATTTCATTAAGTATAACTTATTATTTTTTGGTAGATATTGTTCATGAAATTCAAGAAGCTCCTTTCTTTTTTCAGTTTGCTGAGAGGCTTTTTTTTTTTTAAGTTATAATTGGTTTTTAAATTTTTTTCAGTAATTTTTCTGCATTTATGAGATGATATGATTTCCTTCCTTTTTTTCTATCAAAGCAGTGAATTACATAGGAAGGAAGACTGGACAAGCTATTTCCGGAAAGATTTACTGCCTCACAAACCCAAAGAGGGTCGCAGTGAGTTGGAATCAACTCGATGGCAGTGAGTTTGGGTTTTTGTTTTGTTTTGTTTTTTGGTTTTTATATGTAATACAACATTTGCCAATTCGACTTTTTTTTTCAAATGTACAATTTAATGATATCAAGTACATTAATCACGTTGTGAAATCACCACCTATGTTGTTGTTGTTGTTGTTATGTGCCGTCGAGTCAGCCCTGACTCATAGTGACCCCTCCTTGGGTTTCCGAGGCAGTATCACTACGGAAGTAGGATTGCCCAACCTTCCTTCCGAGAAGTGGCTGATGGGTTTGAACCGCCAGCCATCTGGTGAGCAGTCAAGTGCCTTAGCCACTATGCTACTGCCAAATTTCCCTTCACCATAAACAAAAACTCACTACTTCCTAAACAATGGCTTCTACACTGAGTGGTTTTGGAATGATAAACCACCCTTGTGTTTCAGGTATAAATCCCACTTGGATGGAGCATATTATCTTAAGTCATTGCTGGATTCAGTTTGCTAATATTTTGCTTAGGGTTTCTGAATCTGAATTCACAGAGAGATGGTATATAATTTTCCTTCTTCTATTGTTAGGTTTTGGTACTAAGATTCTGCTGATCACATAAAATTAGTTTGGAAATATTGCCTCTGTTTCTTCCAGTTTTCTGGAAGAATTTGTGTAAGATTTAGCATTGCTTCTTCATAAATGTTTGGAAGAATTCCTTGGTAAAGACATCCAGGCCTAGGCTTTACATTAGATTTTAACTAATTGTTTCAATTGTTTTAAGAGCTAGAGGACTCTGCCTCATTATTTATAACAGCTTTATTGAGATATAGTTCACATACTAGTACAACTTACTTATTTAAATTGTCCAAATACAATGATTTTTGGTACACACAGAGTTATACAACCATCACCACAATCATTTTAAGAATATTTTATCACTCCTGAAAGAAACCTTGTATCCCTCAGCCATCACCCTCCACCCTCCCGACCCTGACACATATTGCCAAGCGTCCATCTTCCTATCCCCTCTTCTCCTACCTGGCCCCTGGCAACCACTAATCTACTTGGTGTCTGTATGAATCTGCCTATTCTGTACACTTCATATGAATGGACTTATACAGTATGTAGCCTTTGGGGTCTGACTTATTTCACTTACCATAAAGTTTTCGTAGTTCATCCAATTGTAACATGTATCTATGCTTCATTCCTTTTTATGACTGAATAATATTCCATTGTATGTATATACCACATTTTGTTTATCTTTGTCAGTTGATAGAAATTTGAGTTGTTTCTATTTTTTGGCTATTGTGAATAATGCTGTTATGAACATTCTTGTACAAGTTTTTGTGTGGATATATGTTTTCATTTCCCTTGGGTGTATTCCTTGAAATGAAATTGCTGGTTCATAGGCTTCATGATTTATTTATTTATTGGTCTTCACCTTCACCCAAGTTAATATGTTGTCTACCCCTCAGTTGGTAGTTTACCTTCCCTTCCCCACCTACCCCTGGTAAACATTAAAGAACACTCTGTGTGTGTCTGTGTGTGCATGTGTGTGTCAAACATTTTTCTTGACTTTTTACAATAGTGTTCTCATATAATATTTGTTGTTTTGTGATCAACTACTTGCATTCAGCATAATGGCCTCTAAGTTCATCCATGTTATGAGGTGTTTCACACATTCATCATTGTTCTTGAATGTCATGTAGTGTTCCATTGTGTGTATGTACCGTGGTTTGTTAATCCATTCCATTCCTCTATTGATGGGCATTTAGATTTTCCATCCTTTTGCTATTGTGAATAGTGCTGTGATGAACACACGAAAAAAAACAAAAAAAAAAACTCTCACTGCCGTTGAGTCGATCCTGACTCATAGCGACCCCTCCCTCCTTGGGTTTCCGAGGCAGTATCTCTATGGAAGCAGATTGCTCAATCTTCCTTCTGAGGAGTGGCTGCTGGGTTTGAACTGCCAGCCTTCTGGTTAGCAAGCAAATGCCTTAGGCACTATGCCACCAGAGCTCCTGTGGTGAACATAGGTGTGCATGTATCTCTTCCTGTCATAGCTCTTATTTCTCTAGGATATATGTCTAGTAGTGAGATTCCTGGATCATATGATATTTCTATTTCCATCTTTTTTTTTTTCTTTTAATTGTGAGTTGGGTGAAAGTTTACAGAGCAAATTCACTTTCCATACAGCAGTTCACATACACTTTGTCTCATGACATTGATTACAATTTACCACAATGCAACAGCTCCCCTCCCACTTCCTCCCCATAGTTACCTCTTCCCTGTGTCCTTCCTTCCATGCACTCCTGCCTCCGAGTTATGTCCCTGTACATACACATCCCTTCTATTCTCCCATGATTGTTCTCTCCAAGGAGTGTATTTACCTAATGTAAATGTTCAGCTCATATGCCTGTCTTTTGTTTGGCTGGAAGCCACAGGTGTGGGTTCAATTCCAGACCTGAAGGGCAGCTAGGGGCCATAGTCCCAGTGGTTCCATCAGGCTCTCTCAGACCAGAAAACCTGGTCCTACCCCCCTCCCCCAAATGATTTTGAGTTTTGTTCCACATTGTTCTCCTTCTCTATCCAGGATCCTACATAGATCCCCCTCTGAGTGGTTGACAGTGGTAGCCGGGCACCATCTACTTTTTCTGGTCTCATAGTTGTATATGCTGAGGATTGCATGGTGGACTGGTCACGAGGACTAATTGTTTCCATGAATCTTTGGTTTGGATGAGGAGAGACCCATCGTTGCATCTAGATGGTTGCTTGCAAGCTTTTAAGATCCCAGTTGCTACTCGCCAAAGTAGGAGGTAAAACAATGTTTTGTGTAGTATGTTATGCCAATTGAATTTGATGTCCCCTGTGACTATGGTCCCGAGCCCACACATTCAACTACTTGGTCCCTCTGGGTAGCTGGCTGTGACAAGGAGTGACTACCACCTTGCCTCTTGTCAGCTCTACTATACACCTGGGAATTCTTACAGAACATACAAATACACTTGTAGAAACATTGTCTGCCCACCCTATACATGGTCTTGGGTACACTCCCTGCTGCATAGACATACCTAAGAATTAAGCCTGCCCAAGCATCTATCCACCCATATACCAATGTTTGCCTTCACTGACAATGCAGTACTGTGTGTGCAAAAGGGTTCATCTTTGTTGTCTGCACCTCCCATGTACCTCTCTATGTCTTCCTCTTCCTCAATGCCACCAGGTTGATCACTCACATTTGGTACATTGCCCTTCTCTTCACTCAAATCAATACTTATCTCTACCTATCTAACAGTGTTCCCTCCCCTCCCCTCCCACCCTGGTAACCAACAAAGAAAATTTCCTTCCATAGATAAACTGTTCCTTGACTTTTTACAATAACAGACCAATACAGTATTTGTCCTTCTGTGATTGACTTATTTCACTCAGCATGATGTCCTCCAAGTTCACCCACATTATGCTCTATTCCCATCTTTTTAAGGAAGCAAGATGCCATTTTCCATAGTGGTTGTACCATGTTACAGTCCCACCAGCAGTATATGAGCATTCCAGTTTCTCCACACCCTTGCCAGCATTTGCTGTTTTCTGGTTTTTAATTTTGTATTATTGCTAGGGTGAGATGATATTTCATTGTTGTTTTGATTTGCATGTCTCTAATGATTGCAAGCATTTCTTCATGTGTTAGCTGCCTATCTATGTTGAAGTGTTTGATCATGTCCTCTGCCCATTTTTAATTAGAATATTTGTTTTTTGGTTGTTAAGATTTTGAAGTTTTCTATAAAATTTAGAGAATAACCTTTTGTCCAATATGTTGTTGCCAAAACTTTTTCCCAGTCTGTAGTTTCTCTTTTTACTCTTTTGGTGGAATCTTTTGATGTGTATAAGTGTCTAATTTTTAGGAGGTCCCAGTCATCTATTTTGTCTTCTGGTGCATTTTTAGTTATATTTAATAGTGTATTTATGCCCTGAATTAGGGCCCCTACACTTTTCTTTATTTTATCTTGGAAGATCTTTATGGTTTTAGATTTCACATTTGGGTCTTTAATACACTTGAGTTATATGACATGAGATTTGAGTCTTGTTTCAAATTTCCTGCAAATGGATATCCTGTTTTGCCAGCACCATTTATTAAAGAGACTATCTCTTTCATCATTTAATGAGTTTTGGCCCTTTGTCAAAGGTCAACTATCCAGAGGTCGATGGATTTACTTTTGGGTTCTCAATTCTGTTCCATTGGTCTATGTATCTCATTGTACCAGCACCAGGATATTTTAACTGCCATAGCTATGTACTATATAGTAGGTTTTGAGATCACGGATTGTGAGGCCTCCTATTTTGTTCTTCCTTAGTAGTGCTTTACTTATCCAGGATCTATTTCCTTTCCATATAAAGTTGGTGATTAGTTTTTACATCTTTTTACAGAAAGATGATGCTATCTGGATTGGATTACTTTATATCTGTAGATCACTTTAGGTAGTATTGACATTTTCACCATGTTAAGTCTTCCTATCCATGAGCATGGTATATTCTTTTGGTTCCTTGTAATAGTGTTTTGTAGTTTTCTTTGTGTGGGTCTTTTGTGTCTCTGGTTAGATTTATTCCCAAGTACTTCATCTTTTGGGTAGTTATTGTAAACGATATTGTTTTCCTGATTTCCTTTTCAGAGTTCTCTTTGTTAGTGTGAAGGAATTCAACTGATTTTTGTATGTTGATCTTTTATTTTACCCCACTAGTTTGCTAAAACTTTCAATTAGTTCCAGTTATCTTCTTACTGAGTCATTGGAATTTTCTAAGTATAAAATCATATCATCTGCAAATAGAGATAGTTTTACTTGTGTGACAATTTATATGCCTTTTATTTCCCTTTCTTACCTTATCGCTCTGACTAGGACTTCCAATAAAATAGTGAACAGGAATGGTGATAAAGGCCATCCTTGCCTAGTAACTGTTTATAAGGGAAATGCTTTCAGTCTCTGACCATTAAGAATAATGTTGGCCATTGGTTTTATGTATGTACCCTTAATTATGTTGAGAAATTTCTCTTCTATTCCTATTTTGTTTAGCATTTTTATCAGGAATGGGCATTGGATTTTCTCAGATGCCTTTTCTGGGTTGATTGATATGATCACATGGTTCTTTTCCTTTCTCTTATTTATGTGGTGAATTACACTGATTATTTTTCTAATGTTGAACCATTCTTGCATACCTCGTATGACTCTTACTTGGTCATGTTGTATTATTTTTTGGATATGTTGTTGGAGTCCATTGGCTAGGATTTTGTTGAGAATTTTTGCATCCATGTTCATGAGGGATATTGGTGTATAATTTTCTTTTTTAGTGGTGTCTGGTGGCATAGTACCTAAGACATTTGACTGCTAACCAGAAGGCTAGTGGTTCAAACCTACCTGCTACTCCTTGGAAGGAAGACTGGGCAATCTACTTCCGTAGAGATACCACCTCGGAAACCCAAGGAGGGGTCACTGTGAGTCAGAATTGACTTGGTGGCAGTGAGCTTGGTTTTTGAGTTTTTCCTTGTCTTTGCATGGCTTTGGTATCAAAATAATGTTCATTTCATAAAATTAATTTGGGAGTATTCCCTCTTTTTCTATATTCTGGAGTAGTTTGGTTAGAATTGGTGTCAGCTGTTCTCTGAATGTTTGGTAGAATTCACAAGTGAAACCATCTGGGCCAGGACTTTTTTTTGTTGTTGATAGTGTTTTTATTACCTGTTCCATTTCTTCTTTTGTTATGGGTCTGTTCATACTTTCTATCTCAGTCTGTGTTAATTTCTAGCTATTGTATTTCCTCTAGGCTTTCAAATTTGTTGGAGTATGGTTCTTCATAGTATCCTGATATTATCCTTTTTATTTCAATTGGCTCTGTTGTGACATTGCCCATTTCATTTCTTAATCATGTTATTTGCATCTTCTCTTACCTATCCTTTGTTAAATTTGACAGTAGTTTGTCAATTTTACTAATCTTTTCAAAGAACCATCTTCTAGTCTTCTTGATTCTTTCTATTGTTTTTCTGTTTCATTTATTTCTGCTCAAATCTTCGTTATTTCTTTTATTCTGGTGATTGTAGGTTTATTTTGCTGCTCTTTTTCTAATTGTTGGAGATAATTCAGTTAAAGCTGATTTTGGATCTTTCTTCTTTTTTGAGATATGTGTTTATTGCTATAAATTGCCCTATGAACACTGTTTTTGGTGTGTCCTAAAGGCTCTGGTATATTGTGTTTTCATTCTTGTTTGAGTCAAGAAATATATATTTTTTTAATTTTATTTATTGTGATTTGGGTGAAAGTTTACAGAGCAAATCCACTTTCCATACAGCAGTTCACATACACTTTGTCTCATGACATTGACTATTGACTACAATTTACCACAATGCAACGGCTCCCCTCCTACTTCCTCCCCATAGTTACCCTTTCCCTGTGTCCTTCCTTCCGTGCACTCCTGCCCCCTGAGCTATGTCCCTATGCATACACAGCCCTTCTATTTTCCTATGATTGTTCTCTCCAAGGAGTGTATCTACCTAATGTAAATGTTCAGTTCATATGCCTGTCTTTTGTTTGGCTGGAAACCACAGAGTGGGTTCACTTCCAGACCTGAAGGGCAGCTAGGAACCATTGTCTCAGTGGTTCCATCAGGCTCCATCAGACCAGCAAACCTGGTCCCTTTTTTTCCAAATGATTCTGAGTTTTGTTCCACATTGTTCTCCCATCTATCCAGGATCTCTTACATAGATCCCCCTCTGAGTGGTTGATAGTGGTAGCTGGGCGCCATCTAGTTCTTCTGGTCTCATAGTCATATAGGCTGAGGATCGCATGGTGTACCAGTCACTTGAACTAATTGTTTCCATGAATCTTTGGTTTTCTGCATTCTTCTTTGCTTTGGATGAGGAGAGACCCATCCTTGCATTTAGATGGCTGCTTGCAAGCTTTTAAGATCCCAGTCACTACT
>NW_006921953.1:3154163-3163929 GCF_000298275.1 Orycteropus afer afer | reverse complement strand
GTTATTCTATCCTCCATTGAATGTGGTGTATTAAAATTTACTATTATTGTAGACTTGTCTGTTTCTATCTTCAATTCTGTTAAAGTTTGGTTTATTTATGTTGGTGCTCTTTCGCTGAATGTGTAACTATTTATTATGGTTATGTCCTCTTGTTAGACTGACCCTTTAATCATTATATAATGCCCTTCCTTGTTTCTTATGGTGTTTTTTGTCTTAAAATCTGTTTTATCAGAAATTAATATTGCTACTCCTGCTTTTTCATGATTGTCATTTGCTTGATATGTTTTTTCCAACCTTAATTTTTTTTTTTTGGCTATATTTGTCTTTGCATCCAAGGTTGGTCTCTTGTAGATAGCATATAGATGTTTTCTTAGCCATTCTGCAACTCTGTCTCTTGACTGGTGCATTTAGTCCACTTACATTCATTGTACTTATTGGCAAATATTCATTTATTGCTGTCATTGTTATGGGTTTTTTTTTCAAGTAATGTGTTTTGTTTTATGTTTTTTTTTTTTTTTTTTTTTTTTTTTTTTTTTTTTTTTTTTTTTTTTTTTTTTTTTTTTTTTTCTGTAGTGCTGCTGATTTGTTTCATGTAATTTTCTGCACTGAGCTCATTTTGTTTATGAATATTCTTATCATTTCCTTCATTGCTGTTGTTTTAGTATTTGCTACATATTTACAACTTCATTCTTTTTTATTTTGATGAGAAGTTTTGTTAATTTTCTTTGAGGTTCCTCTGTGATTTATTATTTTCTTCCCAAATTTAAAACAGTCTGTTCTATCTTAAATCGTCTTGACTTTCTCTCTATTTGGAAGTTCTGTAACTACACTATTTACTTCTTTTTACTTTGTAGCTGTCTTCATTCACAAATTGATGTCTCTGGCCCCCTGTATTCAGTTTTGTAAGTTTATTTTACTTTGGATATCTCTTTATCGGGAGCCCTGGTGGCATGGTGCCTAAGGCACATGACTGCTAACCAGAAGGCTGGTGGTTCAAACCCACAAGCCACTCCTCAGAAGGAAGGTTGGGCAATCTACTTCTGCAGGGATACTGCCTCAGAAACCCAAGGAGGAGTCATTATGAGTCAGCTATGACTTGACAGCAGTGAGTTTTGTTTAATTTAGTACCTCTATATCTGAGTTGAGGACCTCTGGTATCATAGTGCCTAAGGCACTTGATTGCTAACCAGAAGGTTGGCGGTTCAAACCCACCAGCCACTCCTTGGAAGGAAGGTTGGGCTATCTACTTCCGTAGTGATACTGCCTCAGCAACCCAAGGAGGGGTCGCTATGAGTCGGGTCCAACTTGGTGGCACATAACAACAACAACAACAACATATCTGAGATGATTTCTGGGTAATGTTATCATGATGTGTTAATCACAGGTTGTTTTCTGCTGTTGTTGGTTCTCTGTCCAAAGGACTCCCTTTAACATCTCTTGTAATGTTGGTCTTGTTTTTATAGAAACCTTTAATTTCTGTTTATCTGCAATGTCTTAATTTCCCCCATCATATTTGAGGGACAATTTTGCTGGACATATAATTCTTTGTTGGTGTAACTTTTTTTTTTTTTTCAGGGTTTTATATATATCATCCCACTGCCCTCTTGCCTGCATGGTTTCTGCTGAAAATCAGAATTTAGTCTTATTGGTTGCTCTTTGTAGGAAACTTTCCATTTTTCCTGAGCTACTTTCGGGATATTTTCTTTGTCTTTGGTTTGGGAAATTTGATTATGATATGTCTTGGTGATTTTCCTTTGAGGTCTATCCTGTTTGGGGTTCATCAACTTTTTGAGTGCATATCTTCTTGTCCTTTATCATATTAAGGAAGTTCTCTTCCAATAACTTTTTGGCAATTTTTTCTGTGGTTTTATTTATCTCTTCCTGTTTTGGAATTCCAATCACAAGTAAATTATTCCTCTTGATGGTGTCTTACATAAATCTTAGTATTTCTTCGTTTTTCTTTCCTGTTCTTTTTCTGATTGTTCCTTTAACAAAAAAGTAGTATTTAGAAATGTCTTCAGTTTTGCTAATTCTGTCTTCCATTGATTCAGTTCTACTCCTTTGTCTTTTCAATGTGTAATCTATTTCTAAAATCTTAGTGTTAATCTCCTGGATATCTATTTGGTGTTTTTGTATGGTTTCTAATTTTTAATTTATTTTGTCAGTTTGTTCTTGAATTGTTTTCCTTGCTTCATTATTTTCAACTGCTAAATCATGGTGTGGATGTACCAGAGAATATTTAACTATTACCTGTTGTTGGTCATCTGGTTATTCTCATATTTTCTTTAGGCAATGCTACTCAAAATACAGTTTATGAATGGCTACCGGTCCTTGAGGAACCCTGGTAGCGCAGTGGTTAAAACACTCAGCTGCAACTGAAAGGTCAATGGTTCAAACCCATCAACAGCTCCATTGGAGAAGATATGGCTATCTGCTTCTGTAAAGATTTACAGCCTTGGGACTTGGTGGGATAGTTCTACTCTGTCCTATAGAGACACTAAAACCAAAAGAAAGAAAAAGAAAAAAATAACTACCATCAAATTGACTGTGACTCATAGCAAACCCCTTGGGTATCTGAGGCAGTAAATCTTTATGGAAGTAGATTGCCCAGTCTTCCTTCTGTGGAGTGGTTGGTGGGATTGAACTGCCAGCCTTCTGGTTAGCAGTCACATGTCTTAGGCCCTACACCATCAGAGAAGTTGGAATTGACTTGGTGGAAATGGGTGAGTTACTCACCCTTGAACTGTTTGTTACAGTTCTGTAAAAAAATTAGACTAGAAGTGGAGAACATTTTGATACTTTTATAGCAATTTAACCAGTAGTTTTATTTCTGCTGAATATAATAATTTAAAAGTTGGGCTAATAATTTTATGTTTTTGGTTTTAAATTTCATTTTTCTAGTACATCATGTTATTATATTTTGTAAATGCATTCTTCCAGTTGCTGTTGAGTAGATCTCAACTCATGGCAACCCCATGCCAGAGTAGAAATGTGTTCTGTAACCCTATAGAGCTGATTTTGCAGAAGTAGATAATCAGACCTTTATCCTGAGATGTCGCTGAGTGGACTTGAACCTCCAACCTTTCAATGAGCAACCAAGCATGTTAATCATTTGTACTACCCAGGGACTTCATAAATGTATTCCATTAAACCAGTTGCTGTTGGGTCAATGCTGACTCACAGCGAACCCATAGGACAGAGTGGAACTGCCTTATAGGATTTCCAAGGCTGCAAATCTTTACAAAAGCAGATTGCAACATCTTCCTCCTGTGGAATGGCTGGTGGGTTTGAACCACCAACCTTTTAGTTAGTAGCTGATCACTTAATCACTGTGCCACCAGGACTCCTCACAAATGTATTAGTTTATGACAAATTGGAAGTTAAACAAATAAATAAACTGGAGTTGTTCCTCACCACAGAGGGACTGAGAGGCATTCCCTGGTCACCTCATTGTCTCTGTGTGTTTCTGTAGGAATTATGCCTAAAATTGGAATTGGTGGACCAAGAGGCCACACTCTGAAAATGAAACAAATACTTTGGGACTAGTTTATGAGAATGCAGGAAATACTTCTTATGAGAATACATTATAATAAAAATGGCTCTTGTCATGAGCTCCCACTGTGGCCAGATGCTTCCCCAAGCCATTAATTTACTCCCTACGGCACACCTCAGCAGCCCTAGGGTTTTGTATAGCAGAAATGAAGCCCAGGACCTGGGAGTGTCTTGCCCAGGCCCTTGCAGTCTTGAGTGGCTGGGCCTGAGCAGCCTGCCTTATGTCTTGTGTCCCCTTTGTGGTCTTCCCCTCAACCCCCACCCTCAGCTCAAGGGTTTGCAGACACCATTTTTCCTCTCTTGATTACCAACACTATGTGTGACTAAGGGAATGTCACTTACCTTTCACCCACCTGCTGGCTATCTATGAGGGCAAAGTTATCTCCAAGGGCCAGTAGATTTCAGACTTTGTGAGGAGTGGGATTCTTCTGACAGAATCCTGCATACTACCTGGTGGGTCTCCTAAGGGTGGGGTTAGAGGGGTTGCCTCATGGGCATATCAATAGTTATCCCCCAGAGAAGGAAGATTGTGCAATCTACTTCCATAGTGATAATGCCTTGTAAAACCAAGGAGGGATCACTATGAGTCAGATCTGACTCAATGGTTGAGTTGGGTTAGAGCCTTGCAGAGCAGTCTGCAAATATGGGGTCCAACTTAGTAGATACGTCTGCTGGACCTCTTACCTCCCACCATCACAGTCACTCTGGTTGCGGGCTGTCCTTCCCCCATTCCTTCTTGGAAGTCATGTCACCCCTTCATGTTCTCACAGTCCCAAATGTGCCAGAAGTGCAATTGATGCCAATCCCATATGTGTGTCTATATAATATAAACAGGAGCAAAGATAAGAGGAGCAAAATATGTAAGCAGCATGAGAGTGGGACACGTGAGGGTTGTGCCGTCAGACCCCAGGTGGCTGCTCCCTGGTGCACAGCCCCTGCAATGAACCCATAAACTACCACAAAGCCTCAGAGGACTAGGGCAGCAGGGCTCAGAATAGCCATGCCCCTGAACCAGCTCTGTATCACGATTTACCACTAATCTCAAGGTCAACACAAGCCCCCTCATTGGAAATTTCTCCTGCCATCCCAGCCCTCCAGGAGCCCCTAAGTTGACTTTTAGTGGGAATCTCTGCCAAACTCAGAGATATGGCCTGACTGAGAAGGGCTCCAAGAGCCATAGCTGTTCATCAGTAATAGAGAGGGCACACACACACTATGCTTATGACCAGCACTAAACACTAGTAATACAGAAAGTAAGAGAGTTCATCCATTTGTAGATTACAGTGTTTGTGGGGTAGGGAAGTGCAACAGAGCTGTAGACTTATGCAGGCAGGTCCTAAATGATGTGAAAGAAGGAAGGAAGGAGATAATTTGCTGGTACCAGACCCGACTACTCCAGAGTAGGAAGTCTGCATATGGGATTCTGTGAAGCTTCCCTGACAGACTAGCTTCCTTTCAAGTAGGTTAATGATTTTTTTAAAAACGCCCATTTATACAGACTCAGAACTTCTAGTTCTTAAGTCAGCATGTAGTCACAATCTCATCTCTCCTCACAGATCCCCTGGAAGATGGGAATTTCCCCCTTTTACAGACAGGGAAAGTAAGTCTCAGAGAGGTTAAGTGACTTGCTCCAGTGATACAGAAACTACACAGGAAAGCACCAGACAGACTTCCCGTCAGATACCCCGCGTACTATCAAATGACTTTGGGTGAGTTCTTTAAAGGCCTTGAGACTCAGTTTTTCCATCTGTTAAACAGGGAGAGTAATAGCCATCCCACTTACTGTATGACTAGGAGTGATAGGGGCAGATGGTTTTGTCAGCTGCAACACGGGCAGTTTAGGCTCGTCAGGGATCAAGTCTGTCTTTGGAGATTTATTTCTCTGGGAACCTCAATGGCCCTGGGAGCCGAGTGTTCAGTACATTTGGCGAAGGGACATGAATGCTGTTCTGTCTCTGCAAGGCTGCCCCTGAAAGGTCATTTCCCTTCCCATGTTTTTTAGATTAAAGCAGCCACAAAGCCAGCTGTCTCCCAGGGGCCTTGCCCAAGACAGAGTTATTAGAAGTTTATCTTAATGACCTGATTATGTTTAAAGGAATAATAACTAAATCATGACTAGGTAAATAGACTCAGAAAAGACAAAAAAAAAAAAAAGTGCCTGGTGTAATTCCTTCAGTCCAAGCCACAGCTTTTTGACTGTATGGTGGCAACCTCAGACCTTGCAGGACCTAACACGGAGGTCTCTGAGAAAGTTCTGTACATATCAGCACAGGATGTGGCCAGTGCCTTTTGATTGGGGGCTTCCCCCTGCATCTAGTTGTCAATCAGGGGCTGTGTAATGTGTCACATTGCACCCTTCTGAGGACTTCGGCAGCACATGTTGAGTCTGCTGTTGCAGCTCAGAGACTGTGGGGCCAAGACCAAGCACCTTTCATCCTTCACCGGCCAGAGGGAGCATGCCAGATGCTGGGACAACTTAGAAGGCTGAGGATGGATGAGCACTTGCTGTTATAGATGGATACCTCTGGCAGCAAGCATGGCAGTGGAGAAGCTCTCTGAATTTGGGTTCTGGTAAAGACTATTTAAGAGTCTCTGGCTGGTACAAATGGTTAACATACTCAGCTGCTAACCAGAAGGTTGGTGGTTTGAGTCTACCCAGAAGTGCCTCCAAAGAAAGACCTGGTGATCTCTTTCTGAAAAATCAGCCATTGAAAACCCTATGGAGCACATTTCTACTCTGACACACATGGGGTTGCCATCAGTCAAAACTGACTCCATGACAACTGGTTTTTAATTACAGCTCGGATTGTATGGTTTTTGGCAACAATAACAAAATAAGTCTGAAAGACCACAATAAACCCAAAACCTACTGCCAATGAGTTGATTCTGATTCATAGTGATAATATGGGACAGAGTAGAGCTGCCCTACTGGGTTTCCAAGACTGCAAATCTTTGTAGAAGCAGACTGCCTCATTTTTCTCCTGCAGAGTGGCTGGTAAGTTCAAACCATCTACCTTTTGGTTAGCAGCCCAATGCTTTAACCACTGCACCAACAGAGTTCCTGAAAGACAACAGTAAGACTTTAAATCCAATGCTGTTTGAAAGTCAATATATCAGTTAGGCATGCATTTGATAGCAGAAAGTTTCACAACACTAGTGTAAACACAAGGTAATTTGTTTTCCTTGTATGCTGAGAATTCCAGAGGTGGCCAGTCCAGGACTGGTGCAACTGCTCCAGGGTATTTTGAGGAACCCCAGCTCTTTTTCTCTTCCCATTCCTCCATTTTTAACAACTAGGCCTTCATCTTCATGAAGACAGGTAAGGGAGAAGGAGACTTGGAAGGGGAGTTGGGTCAGTCCCAGGAAGGTAATGGAGAGAACATTAGACTTTGAATCAAGAGATCTGAGTGCCCATCCTGTTCTGGTCACCTTGGGACAAGTCATTTGCATCTTTGGGATCATTTCTCATCTGTGAAATAGGTGAGTTAGACTATATTATTGTTGAAGTCCCTTTCATGTTGTTCCAGTTATCTATTTCTGTGTTATAAAGTACCTAGACATTTTATAGCTTAAACTATTTATTTTGCTCCTGAATGTGCAACTTGGGTTGGGTTTGGTGGGGACAGTTATTCTCTATTCCCCTGAGTATTAACTGGGAGGTGGAAGGCTGGGACTAAGATCATCTGAAGATTTGCCCACTCATATGTCTAGCAGTTCATGGTATAAGTTGTCTGGGACCTCAGCTGGAGCTGCGGCCAGTCCTCTACCTATGGTCTTCCCATGTGGCTGCTTGGCTTCTTCACAGTAGGTCACTGGGCTCTACATTTAAGGGTTTCAAGAGAGGTAGGAGGAGGCTGTATTGGCTTTTCTAACTGGTCAAGGAAGTCTCACAGAGTCACTTCTGCCATGTTCTCTCTGTTACAAGTGAGTTATTAAGTAGTTCATATTCAAGGGAGAGGAGGAGACTCCACCTATTGATGGAAAGAGTGTCAAAGAACTTGTGGACATGTTTTAAAACCGTAGTGCCTAAGGGACTTGACTGCTAACTGGAAGACTGGTGGTTCAAATCCACCAGCCACTCCTCAGAAGGAAGGTTGGGCAATCTACTTCCATAGTGACACTGCCTGGGAAACCCAAGGAGGGGTCGCTATGAGTCGGGTTGGACTCAATAGCACATAACAACAACATGCAAGAGGTCATTAAAAAGACAAGAAAGGAAGAACAGACCAAAATGTATCCCAGAAGAGACTCTGAAACTTACCCTTGAATGGAGAGTAGCTAAACAAAATGGAAGAAATGACAAGATGAAAGAGCTGAATAGAAGATTTCAAAGAGCAGCTTGAGAAGACAAAACCAACTATTACAATGAAATGTGCAAAGACTTGGAGTTAGAAAACCAAAAGGGAAGAACACACTCAGTATTTCTTAAGCTGAAAGGACTGAAGAAAAAATTTAAGCCTTGAGTTGCAATATTGAAAGGTTCCATGGGCAATATATTGAATGATGCAGGAAACATCAAAAGGCAATGGAAGGAACACACAGAGTCACTGTACCAAAAAGAATTGGTCAATGTTCATCCATTTCAGGAGGTGGCATATGATCAAGAACCAATAATAGTATTGAAGGAAGAAGTCCAGGCTGCACTGAAAGAATTGGAAAAGAACAAGGCTTCAGGAATTGACAGAATACCCATTGAGATGTTTCAACAAAGAGATCCGCACTGGAGGTACTCACTTGGCTATGCCAAGAGATTTGGAAGACAGCCACCTGGCCAACTGACTGGAAAAGATCCATATTTGTACCCATTCCAAAGAAAGGTGATCTCACAAATGTGGAAATTATTGAACAATATCATAGATATCATATGCAAGTAAAATCTTACTGAAGATAATTCAAAAATGGTTGCAGCAATAAATATATTGACAGAGAGCTTCCAGAAATGCAAGCTGGATTCAAAAGAGGATGTGGAATGAGTGATATCATTGGTGATGTCAGATCAATCTTAGCTGAAAGCAAAAGAATACCAGAAAGATGTTTACTTATGTTTTATTGACTATGCAAAAGTATTCGATTATGTGGATCATAACAAATTATGGATAACATTAAGAAGAATGGTAATTCCAGAACACTTGATTGTGATCATGAGGAAACTGTACATAGATCAGGAGGCTGTCATTCAAACAGAACAAGGGGATACTGCATGGTTTAGAATCAGGAAGGGAGTGCATCTGGGTTGTATCCTTTCACCATACTTATTCAGTCAGTATGCTGAGCAAACAATCTGAGAAGCTGGACTATATGAAGAAGAATGTGGCATCAAGATTGGAGGAAGACTCATTAACAATCTGCAATACACAGATAACACAACTTTCCTGCTGAAAGTGAAGATGACTTGAGGCTCTTACTAATGAAGATTAAGACTACAGTCTGCAGTATGGATTACACCTCAATATAAAGAAAACAAAAACCCTCGCAACTGGTCCAATAAACAGCTTCATGATGGCTGGAGAAAAAATTGAAGTTGTCAAGGACTTCATATTACTTGGTTCCACAATCAACACCAATGGAAGCAGCAGTCAAGACATCAGATGATGGACTGCATCAAACAAATCTGCTGCAAAAGACGTCTTTCCAGTGATGAAGAGCAAAGATGTCTCCTTGAAGACTAAGGTGTACCTAACCCAAGCTGTGTTATTTTCAATCGTCTCTCATGCATGTGAGAGCTGGACAATGATTAAGGAAGACCAAATCAGAGTTAATGCTTTTGAGTTGTGCTGGAGAAGAATGCTAAGAGTACCATGGATTGCTAAAAAGACTAATAGATCTATCCTGGAAGAAGTGCAGGCAGAATACTCCTTGGAAGCAAGAATAGCAAGACTTTACCTCACCTACTTTGGTCATATTGTCAGAAGGAACCATTCCCTGGGGAAGGATATCATCCTTGGTAAACCAGAGAGTCAATGAAGAAGGGGAAGACCCTCAACAAGATGGATTGACAAAGTGGCTGCAACAATGGGCTCAGGTATAGCAAAGATCATGAGGCTGGCACAGGACTGGGCAGTGTTTTGTTCTGTTGTGCATAGGTTCACTGTGAGTCAGAGCTGACTTTATGGCACCTAACAACAAAAACAACATGTATGTATAGATTTCAAATTCAGAATTCCTGTTCTTTCATGCTCACTATTTTAGAAGACAAGAGAGGCTAGCCTTCTTA
>NW_006921953.1:3116612-3145208 GCF_000298275.1 Orycteropus afer afer | reverse complement strand
GGAATCTCCAAGCTGTCTGTGCCGTCAGGATCACTCAGGATCGCTGCCAGACCGCAGCTCCGTCTGTCTCCTTTTTTGGTATTTTCATGCAAATTCTTCTGCTAGTTGGGGTTTAGTTCACTTCTATATCCTTCCCTTCCAGGCTCAGGCATCCAGGATTATCTTCTGTGTCTGTGTTAATTGGTTTCCCTTTTCTTTGTTGAAGAGGGTCTGTGCAGTCTTTCTGCCTAGTCCGTCATTTTGCTGGATCCCTCCAACACTTGATTAATTTTGAGAGTTTCTACCTGACAACACAAAAGAAACAGTTGTTGTTGAGTTGATTCCACTCATGACAACCCTATGTGTGTCTGAGTAGAACTGTGCTCTGTGAGGTTTTCAATGGCAAATTGTGCAGAAGTCTATTACCAGGCCTTTCTTATGAGGTACCATAACCATTTGCAACACCTAGGGACTCCACCTGACAACACAACAATTAAGAATAGTTGCATGAGTTCATCCTTGGGCAGGCCCTCTGCGTTAGACTGTGGTAGCTTCCATGACCCATGTTTCCAGATACTCATGCTATGTGTAGTTCTCCCACACTGAGTCTGAGCTCGGCTATATGATTTACTTTGGCCTGTTGGACATGAGCAAGTGTGATACAAGCAGAAGCTTGATAAACCACTTGAATTCTGGGATCTGGAACCAGGTTGAACAGAAGAATTGCCCAGCTGAGCCCAGTTAATCCATAGAATTGTGAGAAATAATGAATTGCTATGTTAGGCTTCCAACAATTCCAGGCTCAGAAATTCCAGTGGACACAGTACTTCTTTTTCAGTAGTTTCTGGAAAAGCCTTGGGATTGACTCTCTTTAACTAATGCATGTTGCTTGCTCATCTTTGAACTAGTCACTGGGATCAGTAGATGGAGACCAAGCCAAAGACGTATGCCCATTGGTCTTTGTTTCCTAGGGCTATCATACCCAAATACCACTGTGCATATCTTTAAAGAATAGAAATTTATTGTCTCACAGCTGGAAATCCACATCAAGGTATCATTCAATTTCTTCAGATGGTTTTATGAGGTAAACTATTCCACGCCCCCTCCTAGTTTCTTGTGGCTGCCAGTTACCTTTGGAGTTCCTTGGTTTGTAGATTATCTGTCTCCATTTTCACATGGTATCTGTCTTCCTCCTATGTGTGATTCCCATTTTATAAGTCACCACTCAGAAGGGATCAGGACCTACCCTACTCTGGTATGACATCATTAACTTTACTAATATTATCTGCAAAAGAAACCCCTCTTTCTCCAAAAAAAGGGTCACATTCACTGGTATAGAGCTTAGAACTTCATATCTTTTGAAAGGACACAATTCAATTCATAACACCACCTTTGTAGCTAGTGGGGGATGGGTCAGCTTCACTCAACCCATGAACTTGATGTCAGGGTGGGAAGAGAAAAATCTGGGTGCTGTTACTAGGACAAGGGGAAGTGGAGACTTAATGTTGTTGTTGTTAGGTGCTGTCGAGTCAGCCTTAACTCATAGCGACCAATAGTACAACATGTACAAAAGGATGAATCACTGTCTGGTCCTGGGCTAGCCTCACAATTCTTGCTATACCTGAACCCATTGTTGCAGTCACTTTGTTGGTTATTTCGTTGAGAGTCTTCCCCTCTTTCATTGACCCTCCATTTTACCAAGCATGGTATCTGTGGTGGTTAAGTTTGTGAGTCAACTTGACTGGGCTTGGTTGAGTGGCTGGGCAGCTGGATGTAGTATTCCCCATGATGAGACTGGTAATCAACTCCATGGTGAGATCTACCATGAACAACTGAGTAGCTGCCTTTGGGATGTGGTCTGCTTTCTGTATATAAGGAGAAGCCTTGGGGAATGGTCTCAAGCTTATGGCACTCTTGAACCCTGCATGTAGCTATGTCATTGTTCAGCAGCCTGCCATGCTCTGTCGACCTTGGGACTTTCAATGGACTTGAATCAATGGCCTGCCATGTTGTTTGATAATATCGGAACTGTGCCATTTTATTTGTTGACCTTGGGCTTGTTAGCCTCAGTAGCCAGTAGCTGCCTGAGTGAAGAGATGCCTCTAGCTTCAGTGGGCTAGGAGCAAGAGGCAGAGCTGAAGCCCAAGGTTGAGGTGTTTTTACACAGCCCCTAGAGCCTGGCACTTGGAACTCAGACTACCAGCCTTCTAAACTGTAACAGAATAAACTCCTGTTTGTTAAGGCTATCCCATTTGTGGTATATTCCTGTCAGAGTTGCACTAGGTAAGCAGAACAGAATATGGTACTGAGAGAGTGGGGTGCTGCTCTGACAGATACCTAAAATGTGGAAACAGGAGTGGAGTGTGTCCTTGATCTGAGACACTGGCAGAGAGACCCCAGCATGTGGCGTGAGAGACAGCAGCAGCAGAGCCAAGAGACTGACAGAGGAGAGACACCGGCAGAGAGACCAGCATGAGAGATGGCAGTAGCAGAGCCCAGAGACCAACATTAAACAGCCCAGGCTTACCAGCCCATGGAGGAGAAAGCCGGGTGCCATTGGGTAGGCGGCTTCCTGGCAGAGTGGGTTGCCTTCAGGTATTAATTGATAGAAGAGACCAGCATGAGATGGAGTAGCAGGTTGGCCAGCGCATGGAGCAAGAAAGCTAAGTGTCCTTTGGGCAGGAAGATTTCCAGCAGAGTGGGTTGCCCTGAGGCATTAATTGACAGAAGCAGAGAGACCAAGGAAACAGGAAGCAGAGCTGCCTCAGCCTCAAAGAGTAGGACCATGGCCTTTGGGGGTGGAACCACCACAGCTCCCTAGGTTTCAAAGAGCCACACCTTCACCAACTTGGTTCTGGAGTGTGGGGCTGATTGTTCATGTGAGCTAGTGGGATGGAGACATAGCTGCTGCCCAAGAGTGAGGAGGCAGGGCTGCTATGCCCAAGAGGGAGAGCAATGGGGCCCACCAGGCCAATGGGGTGAGGTTTTCACTCAGGAACTAGGGGACTAGAGTCACCCAGTAAAGAGATCTGTACAGATACCACCCATTGAAGATCTGTACAGGTGCCAAGTTGACAAGGGGTGGAATTGTGGTGGTTAAGTTTGTGTGCCAAATTGGCTGGGCCTGGTTGAGTGGTTGGGCAACTAGATATAGTATTTGCCATGATGAGGCTGGTAATCAACTCCAGGGTGGACCATGAGCAACTGAGTAGCTGCTTTTGGGACATGGTCTGCTTCCTGTAAATAAGGAGAAGCCTTGGGGAAAAGTTTCTAGCTTATGGCATGCTTGAACCCTGCATGTAGCTGTGTCATTGTTCAGCAGCCTGCCATGCTCTGCCGACCTTGGGACTTTCAATGGACTTGAATCAATGGCCTGCCATGTTATTTCGTAACTGTGCCTTATTACTTGTCAACCACAGGCTTGTTAGCCTCAGCAGCCAGTAGCTGTCTGAGTGAAGAGATGTCTGTAGCTTCAGTGGGTTAGGAGCAAGAGGCAGAGCTGAAGCCCAAGGTTGAGGAACTTTCACACAGCCCCTAGAGCCTGGCACTTGGAACTCAGACTTCTAGCTTCCTAAACTGTAAAGCAATAAACTCCTGTTTGTTAAGGCTATCCCATTTGTGGTACATTCCTGTCACACTGGCATTAGGTAATCTAAACAATATCCTTCTGCAGGGAATGGTCCCTTCTGACAACATGACCAAAGTAGGTGAGATGAAGTCTGGCCATTCTCGCTTCCAAGGAGTGTTCCACCTGCACTTCATCCAGGACAGACTTGTTAGTTCTTCTGGCAGTCCATGGTACTTTCAGTATTCTTCTCCAACACCACAACTCAAAAACATCAACTCTTCTTCTGTCTTCCTTATACATCGTCCAGCTTTCACATCATATGAGGCAATTGAAAATATTATGGCTTGAGTTACATGCACTTTAGTCTTCAGAGAGACATCTTTGCTCTTCATCACTTGAAAGATGACTTTTGCAGCAGATTTGCCCAGTGCAGTACGTAGTCTGATATCTTGACTGCTGCTTCCATTGGTGTTGATTGTGATACCAAATAATATGAAATCTTTAACAACCTCAATCTTTTCTACATTTATTGTGGTTCTACTTATTGGTCTTGTTGTGAGGACTTTTGTTTTCTTTAGGTTGAGGTGTAATCCGTATTGCAGACTGCAGTCTTTAATCTTCAGCTGTAAGTGCTTCACGTCATCTTCACTTTCAGCAAGCAAGTTTATGTCATCTGCATATTGCAGATTGTTAATGAGTCTTCCTCCAATCTTGATGCCATGTTCTTCTTCATATAGTTCAGCATACAGACTGAATAAGTATGGTGAAAGGACACAACTCTGACTCACTTCCTTCCTGATTTTAAACCACACAGTTTCCCCTTGTTCTGTTTGAATGACAGCCTTCTAATCTTTGTACAGGTTCCTCCTGATCACAATCAAGTGTTCTGGAATTCTCATTCTTCTCAATGTCATCCACAATTTGTTATGATCCACACAATCGAATGCTTTTGCATAGTCAATAAAACACAAGTAAGCATCTTTCTGGTATTCTCAGTTTTCAGCCAAGATCCATTGGACATCAGCAATGATATCCCTTATTCCACATCCTCTTCTTAATTCAGCTTGCATTTCTGGAAGTTCTCTGTCAATATAGTGTTGCAACCATTTCTGAATTATCTTCAGCAAGGTTTTGCTTGTGTGTGATATCAATGTTATTGTCCAATAATTTCCACATTCTGTGGGATTACCTTTCTTTGGAATGGGTACAAATATGGATCTCTTCTAGTCAGTTGGCCAGGTACCTGTGTTCCAAATTTCTTGGCATAGATGAGTAAGTGCTTCCAGTGTGGCACCTCTTTGTTGAAACATCTCAATGGGAATTCCATCAATTCCTTGAACCTTGTTTTTTGCTGATTCCTTCAGTGTAGCTTCAACTTCTTCCTTCACTACCATCAATTCTTGATTGTATGCCATCTCTTGAAATGGGTGAACATCTACCAATTCTTAATAGTCAGCAATAACAGACATCTTCCATCTGGAGTGTCTATTACGTAGGTAAAAAAGTGAGTGAGTGATCATGAGTGTGCTTAGTTGAAGAATTTTATGAAGGGCTACAATTTAAGCCAGAGTTCATTCCCTTGGCTACTTAATGTTGACAGTTCGAGAGGTACTTTGGAAGAAAGGCCTGGCAATCTACTTCTGAAAAACCAGCCACGGAAAACCCCTATGGAGCCCAGCTCTGTTCTAACACACATGGGGTCACCATGAGTAGAAGCAGACACAATAGCAACTGCTTCTTTTTTCTTTCAAGATTTAAGCTAGGACTTGTCAGAAGTAAGGAACATGGGTTTCTAGGAAGCAAACAAACAGACAAGTAGAATAATAAGTAGAAGAAGGAATGGCACTGGCAAAGCCCCAGGATGGGAATTAACAAGCTCTGTATCGGTGACAGCTAATCCCCAGAAGGAATCAGACATTGCATTCTGAGATAGCCGGTTGTCTTAGCCGAAATCTGTTGTATTTGCCAAAAATACAGATGTATAGCCTTTGCTCTTGAATTTAAAATTCCCTTGTATTTTAAGAGAAGTCTCCAGGTGTTTCTGATTCATCAACGCTTAAGTTAGGAGTGTGTATGTGTATGTGTGTGTGTAGCGGGGGGAAGCTAATTAACATCCAAGAAAGTCTGGAAACTATGGTGCTTGGTATTTTCCATTTCAAGCTGTTTGTCTGAGAAATGAGAGGCTGTGTTTGGCTAGGGCTGAGCCTTCTTTTGCCCTCCCAGGTTTGCAGCAAAGAACAGTGCAGGGCATCTGAGTAATAGCTCTGAGGCGGAAGGCAGTAGGCACCAGGGGAGACCAGGCATAATGCCCTAAGAGTTAGGCAGTTGCACTCTACTGAAGACACAGTTGTTCCCAGCTCCATGCAGAGCCCAGCAACTTTCCCCCAACCCGGGTTGGTTATGGAAACATGAGGACAGTTTGTACACAGTGGTGTGTCCTGTGCAAGCTCGTGACACACCACCTCCTGGAAATAGAAGCCAATAGAGACAGTGTCCTCTCAGAAGGCTGAGGTGTGAGCAGCAGGCCTTTTGAGGCTGACAGGGGCCCAGGGAGGCAGATGGGGGGTAAGCCGCTTATCTCAGAACAGACAGATGGAAAAGGCCAGGGCTCTTCATGTTGGAAAAATAAGGATGCTGGAAGGGCTTGGTGTTTGGGGAAGCATTTAGACAGCTGCCTGGCTCAGGTTTTCCTCTAAAGGCCCCCTTCCTGCTCCTTCACCCACCATAAAAGGGAAAGCTCTTGAGATGAGGAACTTCGGACTCACACCAGCCCCAGGTCTACCCACTTACTCCTTGCCATGCCTGGTGTTCCCCCATCTGCCCCTGCTCACCTCACAGATGTTCTGATTCCTCTCTCTACTACTCTTGCTGCTCTTCTAGGCCTGACTTGTCCACCCACCTTTGGGCTGTACTTCTGGGGACCGACCTTCACCTTTTCCACTTGGTTTTGACCCCTCCTCTGGTGGCATAGTGCCTAAGGAATTTGACTGCTAATTAGAAGGCTGTTGGTTCAAACCCACCAGCCACTCTTCAGAAGGAAGATTGGGCGATCTACTTCCATAGAGATACCACCTTGGAAACCCAAGGAGGGGTCACTATGAGTCAGGATCAACTCGACAGCAGTGAGTTTGGTTTTTTTTTTTTTTGGTAACACAATATGCCCTCCATGTATAGCTTAGCTTCTGGGCTCAGTATCCCTTCCCTACTCAAGCACTAAATGGCCTTAGGGATCTCTGACCATAAAAGTCCTGTGGTATCAGAATAAACGTGTCCATCTGTCTTGAAGACAGCAGTTTGAGGACGAATCAAAAGAGGAACAATTTCATACAACATGTTTTTTTTCTTCTGCTAATATATATAAAACAAAATTCTGCCATTTTAACTATTTTTAAATTCAGTGGCATTAATTGTATTCACAATGTTGTATAACCATCACCATTATGTACTTCCAAAACCCTTTCCTCAATCCAAACAGAAACTCTGTACCATTTAGCAGTAACTTCCTATTCCCCCTCTCCTAGCTTATGGTAACCTCTAATTCACTTTCTGTGTCTATGCAGTTGCCTGTTGTGGATAGTTGACATACAAGTGAGATCGTACAGTATTTGTACTTTTGTATCTGACTTACTTTACTCAGCATAATATTTTCCAAGTTCGTCTGTGTTGTAGCATGGATCAGATCTGCTTTTGAAAGATTTACTGCCTTGGAAACCCAAAAGGGGTTCACTATGAGTTGGAATCGACTCTACGGCAGTGATTTGTTTTTTTGTTTTTTATGGCTAAGTAATATTCCATTGTATGTGTGTACCACATTTTGTTGATCTACTCATCTGTTGATGGACACTTGGGTTGTTTCCACCTTTTGGCTAGTATGAACACAGCACATTTTAATATAATAAATAGAAGTTCAAGAAGCAGTATGATTGAATTGTTCTTTAACCCAGCACAACTGCTGCTTTTTGAGCCTGATGTCTGGGCAAAGGTGTGACCGAGGGAGCATAGGACTGGAACTCTGAGTTTGTATCCACATTTCCAGGATTCAAGCCCTTTTTGATCTGCCTGACCCCTTCTGAATCCTGGGCTCCAAAGCTTAGGAATGGGAACAGTCTATTTCAGTTTCTCTGGCTGCCCCTCACTGATCCCCCTCCCCCCACCCCACCCCAAACACTCCTTGCTTGCCTCAGGACTTCTTTTGTTGCAAGTGATGGGAACATAACCCACACTGGCTTAAGCATTAAAGAGAATTTACTGGGCTCTGGGGTCTGCTAATTTCAAGAACATTTGTTGTTCTCCCTGTGGGTTTGTCTTTTCTTGATTCTACACTCCTCTGTTGACTTCATTCTTCATTCACTGTGAGGGCAGTAGCAGCTCTGCCAGCCCCAGATCCATATCTTATAGCTGACTGACCAAGCCCAGTGGGCAAGAGTCCCATTGCCCTAGTGGTTACTGCAGAAGCCTGTAGCAGGCTTTCACTTGCCCATTCATGGTCACGTGCCTGCAAAGCTGTCTGTCTCTGTAGCCGAGAGGCTGTGGGTCTTTGCTTGGCCAACCCAGAGTCATACTCCTGCCTTAGGTCAGTGCCTAAAGCATTTAACTGCTAACCAGAAGGCTGACGGTTCAAACCCAGTAGCCCTCCTAGGAAGGAAGACTGAGCAGTCTGCTTCTGTAGAGTTACCGCCTCAGAAGCCCTAGAAGGGGTCTCTATGAGTTAGAGTTGGCTCGATGGCAGTGAGTTTGGTTTTGGTTTTTTGAAGTCAAAGACAAGTGCCAACCCCACCCACATGGGCTGAGCATGGGCAGGGGGAGGGGTGCTGGGAAGGAGAAACCCAAAGATGTTGACTCCAGTGTCCTCTCCCACCCACTGCCTTTCCTTCTCATTACCGGTCCAAAATCCACCCTGTGCCTCTCTCTCCTCAAGGTCCTCCTAAACCTGCATCCTCCAGGAAGTCATCTGGAATTACGCAGCCCTCTGTGTTCTCTTTCCCTCCAGAACACCCAGGACGTGTACTTTCTGCCTACCTAGGCACTGCTTGTTTATGTCTTACCTTGGGCTGTTACCATCTTCAGCTTTTTATGCATTTGTTTTTTCCCTAAAATAAATTGTGAAGTCTTTGAGGGCAGGACTCAACTCTAAGGCAACTGCTGTGGTCTCAGGACCTTCTGATGACACCAGTACCTCTGCCTCAGACCTTGCTGTGCCCATGAATCCTCACTTTTCTACGTGTGTATAAGCCAGGGGACGCATTGTCTTTTTATTATTACGATTGTGGTAAAATATACATAACAAAACATTGGCTGTTTTGCTATTAATTGCTATTGAGTCCATTCCACTTCATGGCACCTCCGTGTGTGCAGAGTAGGACTGTTCTGCAGGGTTTCAAGGCTGGGACCTTCCAGAAGCAGATCACCAGGACTGTCTTCTGAGGCACTTCTTTGTGACTTCGAACTGCCAGGCTTTTGGTTAGTAGTTGAGCACTTAACTATTTAACCCAGGCACTTTATTTTAACCATTTTTAAGTGTACAATTCAGTGAAATTAATTATATTCACCATGTTGTGCAATCATCACCATTATCTATTTTCAAAACTTTATCACTCTGTGGAGACTTTGGTCTCTGTAGGTTTGTCTAGTCTAGCTATTCATATAAGTGGGATCATATATTATTTATCCTTTTGTGTCTTATTTCACTCAACATAAGGTTTTTAAAATTCATCCGTATTGTTGCATGTGTTAAAACTTCATTTCTCTTTATGGCTGAACAATATTCCATTGTATATGCTGTGTTTTGTTTATCTATTTATGCATTATTAGACATTTGGGTTGTTTTCATTTTTTGGCTATTGTGAGTAACACTGCATCAACATTGGTGTACAAGTACTTCTTTTGAACTCTTTGGGGTATATAATAAATCTAGGAGTGGTAATTCTATTTTTCACTTTTTGAGGGATCACTAAATTATTTTCCATTGTGGCTGCACCACTTTACATTCCTACCAGCAATTTTCAAATGTTCTAGTTTATCCACATCCTGGTTATTTTCCATTGTTCTGATAATAGCCATCCTAGCATGGGTGAAGTGATATTTCATGGTGGTTTTGATTTGCATTTCCCTAATGGCTAATTATGTTGACCATCTTTTCATGTACTAATTGACCATTTGTATATCTTCTTTGGAGAAATGTCTATTCAAGTCCTTTTGCTGGACATACTGTCCTTTTCCATTTTGCACTAATATTATTAAGCAAAGCCTAGATAGAGCCCTGGGGCTTGCCCCCATGCTATAGCCTGTCCCTACTAGCTATGTGACCTTAGCCACATTATTTAACTTTGGCTTATGCCTGAGCTATTTAAACTCTTGTTCTTTGATTTCTCTATTCTTAAAATGGAGAGAGAAACAAGAGAAACACACCTGAAGTTGAGTCCACAGTGTATATATAAATGGAGTCCAGCAGAGTGCTTAGCTCACAAACAGCTGTTAAATGAATGAACGAGTAAATGAATGAATGAATGAATGAAGCAGTCAGTAAGTTGTTGAGTCTCATGGCCTGTAGGACTCTAGATGAGTGACTAGACTCTAGACGAGTGACTCTCTCTCTATATATATATATAAAACCTGTCTCATGGTATCTAGGAGGCCTCCACAGCAGGGCAAGACCAACCACAGCCTGCCTGCCCCAGGTCAGGCTGACCTAGAGCCTAGGATGGGTCTGTAGAAGAATTAACAGGACAGATATGGAGAAGGAGAAGGGTGGTAAAGTTCAGGTCAAGGCCCAACCATCACCAGGCTCTTTGCCTGTTCTGTATTATTTAATTCTGTATCACATCTTTTACCCTTCCCTTTGTTGACAGCACCACCTCATTTTCATTTGGGTAAACACCCTCCCCATTCCCAAGCAATGTAGCTTGGTACAGGAAGACCTTGCCACCTGACTCTAGCAATAAGCACATGACCCAATCAGTTCAATGAGAGGCAACCTCCAGAATTTTCCTGAAATTTTGAAATACACAAATTCTCTCCTCTAAGGTTGCTGAACTGGTAGGATATGGGCTTAGGAATCCTAAGGGCCACAGTATGGAGCAGGTCCCCTGGAAATAAAGACAACATGGAGAAGACAAAGCTGAGAGATAGAGAAGGAGAGAATCCTGATGATGTCATGGTGTACCTAGATGCAGCCATACTTGAATCTTGCTGGATTTTTTAGATGAGAGATAATCAGTTCTCTTTGTTTTTAAAGCTATTTTAAGCCAGGTTCTGACCTTTGAAGATAAAAGTTCTGATCTATGTTCTGCCCCACTGATAGCAATTTTTCCCTCACAGATCCTAATTACATGACACAGGACCGAGTTTCCTACTGATGCTTATTTCGGTGGGTGTTCGCATTTTTGAGGTCCTTGTCCAAGGTCGGAGCTCTGGTGGTGCAGTGCCTAACCAGACATTTGACTGCTAACCAGAGGTTGGTGGTTCAAATGCACCAGCCACTCCATGGAAGGAAGACTGGACTATCTACTTCCATAAAGATTTACTGCCTTAGAAACTCAAAGGCGGGGTTGCTATCAGGCAGAATTGATTTGATGGCAGTGAGTTTTTTTGTTTTTGTCCAAGGTCATCTAAATGAACTGCTGTGGACAGAGGAGATTCTCAGGCAATAACTGTCACAGTGAATGAAAGCTATGCACAGTATCCACACACTGAAACTCACCACTCCCACAGGAACAGCACACTCCCAACCCTGATTCCTGGCGGGGGGAGGGGGGAACCAAACTCACTGCCGTCAAGTCAGACCCAACTCATAGCGATCCCTCCTTGGGTTTCTGAGGTGGTATCTCTACTGGTAGCATAGTGGCTAAAGCACTTGACTGCTAACCAGAAGGCTGGCGGTTCAAACCCACCAGCCACTCCTCGGAAGGAAGGTCGGGCAATCTACTTCTGTAGTGATACTGCCTTGGAAACCCAAGGAGGGGTCGCTATGAGTCGGGGCCAACTCGACAGCAAACAACAACAACAACATCTCTACAGAAGTAGATTGCCCAAACTTCTTTCCGAGGAGAGGCTATTGGATTTGAATCTCCAACCTTCTGGTTAGCAGTCAAATGCCTTAGGCACTATGCCACCAGAGCTCCCCTTGAGAACAGGGACATCAGAATCTGGAAAGTGTGTTGATCACATTGAGAAGAGTTTCCTTCCAATTGTTCATCATTCAAGGTCTCATTTAATTTTTCTGGGTATGTCAGTTTGTATTTTGCATGCGCTGCTGGTTTGGTAATGGAAATAATTACATGACCTGATAAAGTATGGCAGTGAATGAAAGAAAACAGTATAAAAGCACCCATTCCAGTGGTTCATGGACACAGAGGATGAAAATTTCCATCCATGGCTAAACAGGAACAGAGCTTTTGTGGCTGCTCTTACCTGGCAGGTTCCCAGAGATGCATCTCCAACTTAAGATCATGTAGATTGCTCAGGACTTTGTCCATCTCATGGAGATTTTTTCAAATTCAGTTCTGGGCATAGGTGGGAGGCCAAATTATATAGGGTAGGGGGGTGCATGGCTCATTGCCAAAATGTCTCTGTGTCAGAATTGGACCATGAAAGCCAACCTTGATATCCAAGGGCTCAAGATAGACCTTTTTATTTATTTTTTTTTTTTAATTGTGATTTGGGTGAAAGTTTACAGAGCAAATTCATCTTCCATACAGCAGTTCCCCTCACATTGTCTGATGATATTGACAGTTTACCCCAATGCAACAGCACCCCTCCCACTTCCTCCCAATAGTTACCTCTTCCCTGTATCCATCCCTCCATGCACTCCTGCCGCCTGAGCTGTCTCCCTGTGCATAAGCAGCCCTTCTTTCTCCCATGATTGTTCTCTCCAAGGGATGTATCTACCTCAGGTACATGTTCAATTCCTATACCTGTCTTTTATTTGACTGGAAGGCAGCTGGGGGCCGTAGTCTCAGTGGTTCCACCAGGCTCAAGATAGACCTTCTTATGATTAGACATGGGGGGGAGCACTTTAAGATGAGATCAAGGTTGCCTTTAAGTAAAACTGATCAGCATTTGCCTTAAGCTGAGTATTCCAGGATGAGTACTTGGATCATGACATTTGGAGTTGGTCATGTTAGAGGGCAGTCTGGATCACAGAGCATCCTCCCACCTTTCAACACTGCCCTGTTGTCCTCAAATCCAAGCTCATCACCTGCTCCTGGGCATATTCTTTCTTGGAAGGCACCTTGGTCCTTTGTATACATTGACTTCTGTCTGCCTAGACATGGGCCCCAGACATGTCAGAATAGTAGGTAGGCACAGCTTGTGGGTGAGGATGGGTATAAGGTCTGCTCAACGTTCCTTGCTAGAGGACTGGGACTAGGGCTTGTGCAGCTTTTAAACGCTCTCTAGGCTGCATGGGGAAGTGTGGTGAGACCTTGCCCAGTCTAGGGTTATGGTAAACTATGAG
The DNA here is from genome assembly GCF_000298275.1 of Orycteropus afer afer. NCBI lineage: Eukaryota > Metazoa > Chordata > Mammalia > Tubulidentata > Orycteropodidae > Orycteropus > Orycteropus afer. The sequence continues at coordinate 3,132,207 of NW_006921953.1, read as the reverse complement.
ACCTACTATTGTTCCTGTTTAAATACTTGTAAACTAGAATTCATATGAGATGAATCTATGTTTCAAATTGAGGGGGAAGGGAACGTTTTCTATGGTTGGCTGTTTTCCAAAGGCAGTAACTTGCCTGATTAGTTTTTCTTATTCTCCTCTCTCCTGCCCCCAAATTACAGGAAGTAAAACACCCAGGTCATATTTCCCAATTTCATAAACTGAAAACACATTTTGGGTCTCAAAGGGCAAAGACACCTTCATCTAGTTAACTTCTAAAAGTTGTTCATGTTTACACGACATGAAATCACACAGCTCTTTCCTTTTTTAGATGTATTGAAATAACGATTAGTTTGCTAAAATCTCATTCTTTAGTGTTGGTTTTGAAAAGTATTAGTAAATTTATTTGATATTAACATTTTATTCCTGTAAAGTCTTCATTTTGTAATGTCTTTTGGACAAGGGTATGAAATTAAATGTAGCTAATGGTTATTGATTGTCTACTACAAATTAGGCTTTGTGCTGGGGACATGCACATAGTATTATCTCATTCAATCCTCACAAACATAGTATAAAGAAGTTATTACCACCCCATTTTACAGATGAAAACATTGAAGCTCCAACAGAATCAGACACTTGCTCAAGGTTGCATAGTTACTATGTGATTGAGCTGAGATTTGAACCCTGGTCCCTTTAACTCCCAAATCCATGTGTTCCCATCCTGTGTCTGCTCTCTCATTTGTCACATTTAGAGATGTTTCACAAATACCTTCTTCCTGAATGCATCAGCAGAACCAGAAGCCCCGTTCTGAAATGGCCCCAGTTTTGTGCTTTGGCCTTAGTGTATCCCACATCAACTCTTCAACAATGGAGGGGGAAGTATAGAAGTCATGTGAGTGCTTGCTCTGAAGAAGATAGTAGGGGACTTTGGAAGAAGGCTTTGAATAACTGATAGATCTATCTGCACTGCATTTAGGGAACCAGCTGCCAACTACCTCCATTGAGCCCTCTGCTCTGGTCACAAAGTTGGGGGCTATCCACACTTTGTTGATCTTGTATTCATTCACTCCCCTTCCATCTCTCCCTCCTTTGTGCCTTCTACCTAGCCGTCTGTCTTAGTTATCTAGTGCTGCTATAACAGAAATATAATAAGGGGTGGCTTCAACAAACAGAAACTTATCCTCTCACAGTTTTTTTTTGTTGTTGTTGTTGTTAGGTGCTATCAAGTTGGCTCCAACTCATAGTGACCCTGAGTACAACAGAAAGAAACACTGCCTGGCCCTGTGCCAACTTTACAATCCTTGCTATACTTGAGCACATTGTTGCAGCCACTGTCAATCCATCTTGTTGAAGGTCTTCCCCCTTTTCTCACATTTTAAGAGGCTTGTTGCTGTTGTTGTTATGTGCCATCAAGTCGGACCCGACTCATAGCGACCCCTCCTTGGGTTTCCGAGTCAGTATCACTACGGAAGTAGATTGCCCCATCTTCCTTCCGAGGCTAGTAGAATTCAGGACAGTAGCTCCAGGCGTTCTGTCTTTATCAGCTCTGGAAGAAAGTTCTTATCTGCTATCAACATCTGTAGGCCTGGTGTTCCTTGGAAACCTCCATGTGTCTTGGTACTAATCTTCCTCTGGGCCTAGGAGGTTCTTAGTGCAGGCACCCTGGGTCCAAAGATACATTCCACTCCCAGCTCTTCTTTCTTGGTGGTAGTAGATCCCTCCTTCTCTGCTCACTTCTCTCTCATCTCTTGTAAGATAAAAGGTAATATAGGCCATACCTTACAGAAACTCCCTTTATATCAGATCTCGGCTCAGACCTGAGTAAGGGTATTGCATCTCACCCTAATCCCCTTACAACTGATTGGCTGATGACATCAGATGATAATCATGGCAGATGATTAGATCATTATATAGCTTCCAAATTACATCATTGCATGACTGCCAGACCACTGAGAATCATGGCCTAGAAAGTGGATACATATCTTTTGGGGACACAGTTAAATGCATGATACCATCTATCCATTCATTCATCCATCCACTTACCCACCCCTCTAAACACACACCCATCTGTCCAGCCATCATCCATCCAGCCTTGTGTTAGGTTCTGGAATTATGGTGGTGGGTAACACCAAAGACCTGTGGGAGAAACAGAGGCAGGAGAGCAGGATTTGCAAGGTGACATCTGTGGGTGGGATTCAGCCAGCACAAAGTGTTAAAATTTGGGAAACTTGTTGGGCAGTTCCTCAAAAAGTTAAACATAGAATTACCCCATGACTCAGCAATTGTATTCCTAGGTATATAACTAAAAGATTTGAGAGCAAGGACTCAAATGGATACTTGTATACCAATATTCCTTGTAGCAATATTCACAATAGCCAAAAGATGGAAAGAACCCACGTGTCCATCAACTGATGAATAGGTAAACAAAATGTGGTATATCCATACAATGGAATATTATTAGCCGTAAAGAGAAATGAAGTCCTGATAGCTTAAAGACATTTATTGGTGAAATGGCAGACTCAAAAGAACAAATATTGTGTGATCTCACTTATATGAAATATCTAGAATAGGCCTAGTGTGTAAAGACAAGAGTTTATTATTGGTTTCCAGAGGCTGGGGGAAGGGAAAATGGAGAATTATTGCTTAATGGATATAGAGTTTCTGTTTGGGCAACAAGAAAATCTGAGAAATGATTAGTGGTGATAGCCGTACAACATGGTGAACCACATCCAGTTGGTTTTGACTGAATTGTACACTTTTTTTTTAAACTTTTTATTGTGATTTGGGTGAAATTTTACAAAGCATATTCATTTTACATTCAAAAGTTCATACTGTTTAACACCTTACTAGCATCGACCGTATGTTCGTTTTGTTTCATGACATTGATTGCAATCCCCACAATGTAACAGCTCTCTTCCCACTTCCTCCCTGTGATTACCCTTTCCCTGTGTCCTTCTTACTCATGCGTTCCAGCCTCCTTAGCTTTCTCCTTCCACAATGCTGCCCTTCTGATGTCCCATGGTTGATTGTTCTAAGAAATGTATCTCCCTGGTGTAGTTGTTCAGCTCGTAGCCCTGTCTATTATTTGGCTGAGAATTAAGCCATGGGAGTGAGTTTAACTCCAGGCTCAAAGGGTAACTAGGGGCCATAGTCTTGGGGGCTTTCCCACTAGTCTCTGTCAGATATGTAATCCTGGTTTGTTTGTTTGCTTTATGTGTTTGAACTCTGTTTCACATTTTTCTCCCACTCTATCCAGAATCTCCTATTTCTATCCCTTTCTGAATGATTGGCATTAGTAGCTGGGCACTAGCTAGTTTTTCTGGTCTCAGGGTCAGGTAGGTTGAAGGTCCCATTGTCCATTAGTCCCTTGGACTAATTGTTTCCATGTGTGTGATTTTCTTCATTCTTATTTGCCATAGAGTCCATTTGGACTCGTGATGACACCACGTATGTCAGAATAGAACTGTGCTCCATCAGGTTCTCAGTGACTGATTTTGTCGATGTAGATCACCGGGCTTTTCTTCCATGGTGGCACTCTGGAACCTCCAATCTTTCTGTTAGCAGCCAAATAAATTAACTGTTTGCATCATCCAGGAACTCTTCACACTGCTTGTTGTTGTTGGTAAGTGCCGTCAAGTCGGACCCAACTCATAGCTACCCCTCCTTGGATTTCTGAGGTGGTACCACTATGGAAGTAGATTGCCTAACCTTCCTTCCAAGGAGTGGCTGGTGGTTTGAACTGCCAGCCTTCTGGTTAGCATTCAAGTGCTTTAGGCACTACACTACCAGAGCTCCTGCATGCTGCTTAGTACACTGTTAATGGTGGGGACATGGACTTGCTCTCCTGGTAGCACTCATGGATAGATGAGGTCCTGGGGAGCATTCTGACTGCTCCCAGTGTGTCTTTAGTACTGGACTGTTAGCATTTTTTATTCCTCACCTCCCAGTTAGAGGTACAGATTCCTTTTATGCCTCTTCCATCCATCCAATAAATCTTTATTAAGTAACTGTTTGCCAGGCATCATCCTAGACACATTGTTGTTTGGTACCTTTGAGTTGGTTTCAACTCATAATGATTGTAATTATCTTCCATTTTATGTGTTGCAAATCCTAACCTCTATATGCTAATGAGGCAGGATTAGTGTGGGGTGTATCTTGAATCACAGCCTTACACACAGGTGTGACTCAAATCCCACCTTTACTCAAGTCCCACACTTATTCAAGTCATAGCCTTGCTTGAGTCACACCTTTTCTCTTATAAGTGATAAAAGGAAAGAGAATTCCTTAAAAAGTTGGAAGTAGAAATACCATTTGACCCAGCCATTCCATTACTAGGTATATATCCGAAAAAAGTGAAAGCCAGGACAAGAACAGATAAACCATATTAATCACAGCACTATTTACAATAGCCAAAAGATGGAAACAACCCAGGTGTCCATCAGCTGAAGAATGGATAACCAGACTATGGAACATGCACACAATGGAATACTATGCAATCCTAAAGAATAATGTAGAATCTGCAAAACACCACATAACATGGATGAACTTGGAGGACGTTATGCTGAGTGAAACAAGTCAATCACAGAAAGACAAATATTGTATCAATCCGTTATTGTAGAAAGTCAAGGAAAGATTTGTATATGGAAGGAAATTTTCTTTGTTGGTTACCAGGAGTGGGAGGGGAGAAGAGGAAACACTGCTAAATAGATAGAGACATGTATTGATTTGAGTGAAGAGAAGGGCAATGTACAAAATGTGAGTGATGAGCACAGTGGTATTGAGGAACAGGAAGACATAGAAAGGGACGTGGGAGGTACAGACAACAAAGATGAACCCTTTTGCACATATAGTACTGCATTGTCAGTGAAGGCAAATATGGCTATACGGGTGGATAGATGGGTGGACAGGCTGAACTATTAGGTATGTCTATACAGGGGGGCATGTCCCCAAGACCATGTATAGGGTTGGTAGACAATGTTTCTACAAGTGTATTGGTATGTTCTATAAGAATTCCCAGGTATATAATAGAGCTGACAAGGGACAAGGTTGTAGTCACTTCTTGGCCACAGCCTGCTACCCAGAAGGACCAAGTAGTTGGACCTGTGGACTCAGGATTATAGTCTCAGGGGACATCAAGCTCAATTGGCATAACATACTACAAAAAACATTGCTCACGTTGTACTTGGTGAGTAGCAACTGGGATCTTAAGAGCTTGCAAGTGACCATCTAGATGCAATGATGGGTCTCTCTTCATCCAAAACAAAGAAGAATGAAGAAAACCAAAGATGCACGGAAACAATTAGTCCAGGCAACTGGTACACCATGCAACCCTCAGCCTATAGGACTATGAGACTGGAAGAACTAGATGGTGCCTGGCTACCTACCACTCTCAACAACTCAGAGGGGGATCTATGTAGGAGATCCTAGATAGAGTGGGAGAACAAGGTGGACTAAAACTCAAAATCATTATATATCATTATATATATATATATAAAGGACCAGGTTTGGTCATCTGATAGAGCCTGATGGAACCACTTGAGACTATGGCCTCCAGATGTCCTTCAGGTCTGGAACTGAACCCACTCCTGTGGCTTCCAACCAAACAAAAGACAGGCATATGAGCTGAACATTTACATTAGGTAGATACACTCCTTGAAGAGAACAATCATGGGAGAATAGAAGAGTTGTGTATGCACAGGGAGACAGCTCAGAAGGCAGGAGTGCATGAAGGGAAGGACATAGGGAAGAGGTCACCATGGGGAGATGTATGAGGGGAGCTGTTGCACTGTGATAAGTTATAGTCAATGTCATGAGACAAAATGTATGTGAGCTGCTGTATGGAAAGTGAATTTGCTCTGTAAACTTTCACCCAAATCACAATAAAAAAAGGGGGGGAGGGGGCAGAAGTGAGCAGAGAGGGAGGAAACTCACTACTACCAAAAAAAGAAGAACGAGGAGTGGAGCACATCCTTTGGACCTAGGGTCCCTGCTTGAAGAATTTCCTAGATGCAGGGGAAAATTAATGCCAAGACAGATGTTGAAAGGAAACTAGGACCTTCCCTTAGAGTTGGTGCCCTGAATTTGGACTTCTAGCCTCCTAAACCATGAGAAAATAAATTTCTGTTTGTGAAAACCATCCACTTGTGGTATTTCTGTTATAGCAGCACTAGATGACTAAGACAGTGACCCTATGTATAACAGAATAAAACATTTCTCCATCCTGTGCCAACCCCATAATAGTAGGTATGTTTGAGACCATTGTTGCAGCTCCTGTATCAATCCATCTCATTGAGTGTCTTCCTCTTTTTTGCTGACCCTTTGCTTTACCAAGCATGATGTCCTTCTCCAGAGATTGGTACCCCCTGATGACATGCTCAAAATAAGTGAGATGAAGTCTCACCATCCTTGCTTCTAAAGAGGATTCCAGCTGTACTTCTTCCATGACAGATTTGTTCATTCTTCTGGCAATCCATGGTATGTTTAGTATTTTTTGTCAACACCATAACTCAAATGCATCAATTCTTCTTCAGTCTTCCTTTTTCATTGTCCAGCTTTTGCATGCCTATGAGACAACTGAAAATACATGGCTTGGGTCAATGATACCTTAGTCATCAAAGTGACATCTTTGCCTTTGAACACTTTAAAGAGGTCTTTTGCAGCAGATTTGCTCAATGCAATACATTGTTTGATTTCTTGACTGCCACTTCCATGGGTGTTGATGGTGGATCCAAGTAAAATTACACCCCTGGCAACCTTAATATTTTCTCAATTTATCATGATGTTGCTTATTGGTCCAGTTGTGAAGATCTTTGATTTCTTTATGTTGAGGTGTAATTCTAGACACTGAGGACATAGTACAGGAATAAGACAGTTATTGAAGGGTTGTATCCTTTCACCATACTAATTCAATCTGTTTGCTGAGCAAATAATCTGAGAAGCTGGACTATATGAAGAAGAACATGGCATCAGGATTGGAGGAAGACTCATTAACAACCTGCCATATGCAGATGACACAACCTTGCTTGCTGAAAGTGATGATGACTTGAAGTACATACTGATGAAAATTAAAGACTAGTCCTCAGTATGGATTACACCTTAACATAAAGAAAATGAAAATCCTCACAACTAGACCAATAAGCAACATCATGATAAATGGAGAAAAGATTGAAGTTGTCAGGAATTTCTTTTTACTTGGATCCACAATCAACACCCATGGAAGCCAAAAACCAAACCAAACTCACCACTGTGGAGATGGATCCAACTCATAGTGACCCCTCCTTGGGTTTCCAAGACAGTGTCACTACAGAAATAGATTGCCCAGCCTTCCTTCCAAGGAGTGGCTGGTGGGTTTGAACCTCCAGCCTTCTGGTCAGCAGTCACATGCCTTAGTCATAAGCCACCAGAACTCCCTCAATGGGAGCAGCAGACTAGAAATCAGATGTCATATTGCATTGGGTAAATCTGCTACAAGGGACCTCTTTAAAATGTTAAAGAGCAAAGATGTCACTTTGAAAACTAAATTGTGCCTAACCCAAGCCATGGAAGGAAGGTTGGGTAATCTATTTCAGTAGTGATACAGCCTCAGAAACCCAAGGAGAGGTCTCTATGAGTCAAGTCCGACTGCATGGCACATAACAACAACAACAACAACAACATATGCATGTGAAAGCTGGACCATAAACAAGGAAGACCAAAAAAGAGTTGATGCCCTCAAATTGTGGTGTTGGTAAAGAATACCAAAAACACCATTGACTGCCAAATGAACAAATCTGTCCAGGAAGACTTCATCTCACCTACTTTGGTCATGTTGTCAGAAGGGACCATTCCCTGGAGAAGAAGGTCATAGTTGGTAAATCAGAGGGTCAGCGAAAAAATGAGATAGATTGGCAGTAGCTTCAGTGATAGGCTTAAGAATAGCAAGGATTGTGAGGCTGGTGCCCAACTAGGCAGTGTTTCTTTCTGTTGTACATAGGGTCACTGAGTCATAGCCAACTCAACAGCAGCTAACAGCGGCAACATTAAGGGGCTGACTTTTCCCAGGAAGATTGGCTATATGTCTCCCACGTCTTACTACACAGTCCTATTATACACTTCTGGCTATTTCTTGGATGATGGCAAGATGAGTGTGATTTCTGCAGCTCTCCTCTCTCTGGAGTCTCCATCCCAGCTGGATTCTGATCTCAGGGCCCAGCCCACACCACATCATGTTTTCCTTAAGCAAAGAGCATTGAAGAGATGGCATGTGCCAGAGGCCCTGCAGAGGAGCATCTGTCCACAACAGTAAACAGTTTCCATGCACAGAGCCAAGGATGTTTCTGCTTTGGGTATAGTTACTTATAGCACACACAGCACGTAATGTACCTCTTTCTTTTATTTAACTGCTAATTACTCAGCAACAGGACAAATGTACAAGAATTCCATAGTGAGCAGGAGGGCATAGTACCTGTCCTTGTGGAGTGTCTGGGGCGTCTGAGAGAGCCAAGAGGGACACCTAACTCAGGTCTGAGGAGTTGAGATGCTTCCGATGTTCACATTCTTAACACCTAAGTTAAGAAGGATGAGTAGGAGCTGGGAAGAGGACAGAGAAAACAGTATGCGAAAAGTGAGAGGGAGCCTAGGGCATTTAAGGAAGGAAGAATTCAATATGATTAGAAAGTAGAGAGTATGTATGAGTGTGTAGTGGTTGAAGAGGTGGGGTGGGAGGAGTCAACTGAAAAAGAATGAGACTAGAGAGAGAGTGGAGTCAGTATTTAGATGATGTAGTCCTTGTACAAGGAGCCATTGTGGGGCAGTGGTTAAATGCTTGGTTGCTGAGAGGTTGGCAGTCGAACCCACCAGCCATTCCTCAGGAGAAAGATATGGTAATCTGTTTCTGTAAAGATTTACGGCCTTGCAAACCCCATGGTGCAGTTCTCTATCATACAGGGTCACTATGAGTTGGAATTGACTTGTTGACAGTGGGTTTTTTGGTTAGTCCTTGTACAAGGGTAGTGGTGGTTCGGTGATAGAATTCTCACTTTCCACATGGGAGCCCTGGTTCAATTCCCAGCTAATGAACATTGTGTGCAGCCACCACCCATCTGTCATTGTAGTCTTGCCTGTTGCTGTGATGCTGAACAGGTTTCAGAATAGCTACCAGACTAAGATGAACTAGGAAGAAAGGCCTGGTGATCTACTTCTGAAAATCAGCTAATGAAAGCCCTTTGGAATCACAATGGTTCAATCTGCAACTGATGATGGGGATGGTGCAGGACAGCATATCATCCCATTTTGTATGCGGTCACCATGAGTCCAGGGCTGATGCAACGGCAGCTAACAACATCAATAGCCCTTGCATACTATGGTCAGGAGATTTGAATTTATACTAAATGCAAGGAAATTTCAAGCCAAGGAATGCATCGAGCAGTCTTACGTGTTAACTGGGCAAAGGGTGGATTTGAGGAGGCAAGACCTTGGTGACGGGGTTAGGGGCTCCTCAGGAGGCTACTCAGCAAGAGGATCAGTGGTGGCAGAGGGAACAAAGGTGGTTCTTCTACCGGAGTTTGGGAGTTGAACTGCATGGGATTTGAGCTTGATTAGATATGAGAGGAGGAGCTCTGGTAGCATAGTGCCTAAGGCACTTGACTGCTAACCAGAAAGCTGGTGGTTCAAACACACCAGCCACTCCTTGGAAGGAAGATGAGGCAATCTTAGTTCTGTAGTGATACTGCCTCGGAAACCCAAGGAGGGGTCGCTATGAGTTGGGTCCTACTTGATGGCACATAACAACAACAACAGATATGAGAGGGAGGAAGGGATGAAGGGATCAGCACAGTATCTCAGGTTCCTGGGCTAGGTGATCATGGGCGACAGGGGAGAGTAGCAGGTGAGCAGAAGAAAGGCTCATCCAGGTGGATCATCAAGGTGAAGATGCCCAGGATGCTGCTGGGGGCTTGGTTCTGAAGTGTTAAGGGAGTATCCACAGAGCACAGTAACAAAAACAGGGGAGGAGATGAGCTCCCTCAAGTGAGCTCTGCAGAAAGGAAGAGGAAGGAAGAAGACCTGGTGTAGAGCTTGAGGAACTCATAGAGATAAATGGGACCCTTTAAAGGAAAGGCATAGAAGGACAGGGGAAGCCTAGGCCATGTGAGAGGGGCAGAAGCTGTGAGCAAAAGGGTTTCAGGAAGAGGGTGGCCACCAGAGCCAGGTGCCTCAGGTTAGGGGACACCAAGCACTAAAATGTGTCTACTGGATTCAGCAACAGAGAGGTCATTTTAAAACTTGGTTAGAGTTATTTGGACAGAGTGGGTTGAGGAATGAGTGGGAGGTGTGAGACAGCTGTGGAGAGCAGATGAGAGTGGGCAGCAGCTAGAAGAGGACACAGGGTCCTGGGAAGAGGTTCAATATGGAAGATGCTTTTGTTGTTGTTAGTTGTTGTGATGCCATGTACTCCGTGTACTACTCTGACCCCATGTACTACAGAGTGAAACGTTGTCCAGTCCTGCACATCTTCCATGATTCCAGGTATGCTATAGTCCACTGTTGCAGCCACTGTGTATTTTGAGTGTTTTCCAACTTAGAGACCTCATCTTCCAGCATTTATCAGACAATGTTCTATTACAATCCATAGGGTTTTCATTGGCTAATTTTATTTTTTAAAATTTTTATTGTGATTTGGGTGAAAGTTTATAGAGCAAATTCACTTTCCATACAGCAACTCACATACACTTTGTCTCATGGCATTGGCTACAATTTACCACAGTACAACAGCTCCACTCCCACTTCCTCCCCATAGTTACCTCTTCCCTGTGCCCTTCCCTCCCATGCACTCCTGCCCCTCAATCTGTCTCCCTGTGCAAACACAGCCCTTCTCTTCTCCCATGATTGATCTCTCCAAGGAGTGTATCTACCTAATGTAAATGTTCAGCTCATATGTCTGTCTTTTGTTTGGCTGTAAGCCACAGGAGTGGGTCCAATTCCAGATCTGAAGGGCAACTAGGGGCCATAGTCTCAGGGGTTCCATCAGGCTCTACCAGACCAGCAAACCTGGTCCTTTCTTTCTTTCTTCCTCCCTTCCTCCCTCCCTCCCTCTCTCTCTCTCTCTCTTTCTTTGTTTCTTAATGATTTTGAGTTTTGTTCCACATTGTTCTCCCATTCTATCTAGGATCTCCTACATAGATCCCCCTCTGAGTTGTTGACATTGGTAGCTGGGCACTATCTAGTTCTTCTTGTCTCATAGTGTATAAGCTGAGAATCACATGGTGTACCAATCACTTGGACTAATTGTTTCCATGTGTCTTTGGTTTTCTTCATTCTTCTTTGTTCTGGATGAGGAGAGACCCATCATTGCATCAAGATGACTGCTTGCAAGCTTTTAAGATCCCAGTTGCTACTCACCAAAGTAGGATGTGGAACAATGCTTTTGTGTAGTATATTATGCCAATTGAGTTTGATGTCCCCTGCAACCATGGTCCTGAGTTCATTGGCTAATTTTTGAATGTAGATCACTAGGTCTTTCTTCCCAATCTGTCTTACTCTGGAAGCTCTGATGAAACCTGTCTACCATGGGTGACCCTGCTGGTATTTGAAATACTGGTGGCATAGCTGCCAGCATCACAGTAACATGCAAGACATCGTAGAACAACAAACTGACAGATGGATGATGGGAAGATGCTTAGTGTGTGTGAATGCTGAGTAGCCAGAGCAGCCAGGGGGCAGGAAAGACAAGAGGGCCTAGGGCAGTCTTCAGGTTCCTGGAAAGGCCCATGTGAAAGGAAAATTTGGTGGTGAGAGGCTGAGGAAGTTTCTTGGTGAAGGAGGAGGTATATGAGTACCTGAGAATCATTAGGTGGGTCAGCAGCTTGAAGACTGGAGCTGATTGGACAAAAAGAGGAGGATTCCAGGAAGCTTTGAGGACATGGGAAACCCATGGTCTCAGCAATGTCCTCACCATCTCTGGCCCAACTGTGGCCTCCACACCATTGAAACCTCTGCCTTGATTTTCTACTCGTGCTGCACCTGAGCAGATTCTACCTGGCCAAAGGACGGGCTCTCAGCATGTGCTCAACAGTTCAGTTTTCTATCCTTCTTAATCAGCTTGCTCTTGCCTCCTGTGGTGATTATGTTTTTGTGTCAACTTGGCTGGGCCTGGTTGAGTGGCTGGGCAGCTGGGGGTAGTTATTCCCCCTGATGAGACTGGCAATCAACTCCATGGTGGGATCTACCACAAGCAGCTGAGTAGCTTCCTTTTGGATATGGTCTGCTTCTTGTATATAAGGAGAAGCCTTGGAGATAGTAGCTAGCCTATGGCATGCTTGGACCCTGCATGTAGCCGTGTCGTTGCTCAGCAGCCTGCTGACCTTGGGGCTTACAATGAACTTCAGTTAATGGCCTGCCATGTGGTTTGGTAACATCTGGACTGTGCCTTTTTACTTGTCAACATTGGGGGTTCTCAGCTTCAGCAGCCGGCAGCTGTCTGAGTAAAGAAATGCCTCTAGCTCCAGTGGGCTAGGAGCAGGAGGCAGAGCTGGACCCCAAGGTTGAGGGGCTTTCACTCAGCCCCTAGAGCCTGGCACTTTGAACTTGGACTTAAAGCCTCCAAACTGTAAGAATAAACTCCTGTTTGTTAAGGCCATCCCATTTGCGGTATATTCTTGTCAGAGTGGCACTAGGTAACCAGAACACCATCCCACCCCTACTCCCAAGGTAGGACTACACACCTCATAGGTGCAGAGGCTGGAGGGACAGGGGAGGCAGCTATGTGTAGACAGTGATAGCACAGAGGACCAGAGGAAGCTCAGGGCAATGTGGCTTCCAGAGGAAAAGCTCCCTGTGGTAGCTGTTCTCAGGAGGGCTCTATGGAGACTGAGCCTGGCCCAATGCCCTCCTCTACATCTGCAACTCAGCTGCCTCCAGGAACGTTTGCACAGCACATGGCTCTTGGGTGTCCATTAGAACAGGCAGCAACTTTCTTATGCATGGAAGAGTTTTGCATCAAAGAGAATAGTTTTATTTTCATTGGACTCTTGGGGGGGAGGAGCTTTAAAAGTTAGAGCCTCTGCAGAAAAGAAAAAAAAAAAAAAAATTGGACTTAGTCCCTTTCCTCAGCTTTATTCCTAACTACGAAGCTAATCTCTGAAAATGCTGAGTCATAATTTGAATGTACAACCAGCCTTATGCATTTGTTGGTGAGAGTGACCTGTCCCCTGTGAGGAATCAAGATTCTGAGGCTAAGAAAATATGACCCATCCCTGGGATGTGATATTTTCCTCCCATAAAAAAACAAAAACCAAACACTGCTGTTGCGTCAGATCCAACTCATAGTGACCCCTCCTTGGGTTTCCGAGGTGGTATCACTATGGACGTAGGTTGCCCAACCTTCCTTCTGAGTAGTGGCTGGTGGGTTTGAACCACCAGCCTTCTGGTTAGCAGTCAAATGCCTTAGGCACTCTGCCACCAGAGCTCCTTTTCTTCCCATACCTGCAGTTAAAAACATAAACAAACCAGTTGCCTTCAGGATCCCAACTCATGATAGCCATGTGTGTATCAGAATAGAACTTTGCTCTACAGGATTTTCAATGGCCAAGTTTCAGAAATACAGTTCCAGGCCTTTCTTCCAAGGTGCTTCTGGATGGACTTGAACCTGCCAAGCACATTAACCATATGAACCACCCAGCAACTCATGTCAGTTCCAAATATAGATTCTCTTTGTGGGCCCCTACCCTTGATTCCAGTTCTTCTGTAGATTGTTGGAGGCAGCTGGGCTTCCTCCACTTCTTCCCTACTGGGCTGTGGCCCAGGTCAGTCCATCTTTGTGGCCTTAGCACCTGACATAGGGGGTGGCATTAAGTGTGGTGATGAATTTTGAATCGATGGATTGGTGGATGAACTAATTAATGGTGTACAGAGGGAATCTCTGGACTCCTTGATGAAAACCATAGGCTCTAGGGCTTGTTTTCTGACAGCTCTCACCTCCTCAATCGAAGTCATGTGCTGTCACTGGAGTAACCTTCCAAACGTAACCCTGTCTTCCAATCTCCCTCCTCCCCACAGAACTTTTTAGTGCTCCCATTTTCCCTCAATAACAAGTTTCCATCTTTGCCTGGCTTGCAAGCTCCACCACCTAGAACCCTACCACCTGCACCTCCATGCCAGCCAGACCTACCTGCTCATGTTGTTTGGTCCCTTGCTCCCTGGGTCCTCATACCCAGCCAGCCTTTCCTCAGCATAACATTAAGAGCACAGGCTGTGGATGAAGACTGCCTGGGTTTGATGCTGACTTTGTGCTGCCCATCTGTATGGCCTCAGGCAATTCACTTAACTTCTGCACTTCAATTTCTTCATTTATAAATTGAATATCTAAGCATATATACTCATAGGTTGTTGTGAGTGTTTAAATGAGTTAACACATGTGCTGTGTTTAGTACAGAGTCTGACATCACAGGAAATGCTCAACACATGTTGGCTATTATAATCATCATTATCATCATTCTCTCCTGAACCCTTTCAAGTCCTAGCCACCCTCCGGGGTCCAGCTTAAGCCCTAACTTGTCACAAGACAGTCGTCCTTTTCTGGAATGAGTGAGTTCAGTACTAAGCGACATTTTGTCTTCTTTCTCTCCACCTGCCCCTCTGGGTCATGCTTGCTTTCTCCAGCTTGAACTCCTAGAACCCAGTCTCCTCTTTCTCTCTTCCCTTTGGCCAGTGGGTATGGGAGAAGGACTGTGAGCACCTCCCACTCAGCTTCAAATTCCAGCTCTGCCTCTTACTAACTGCATGACCCTGAGAACTACCGTCATCTGAAAATGGGAGAACCAGGTGAGAAAATGCATGTGATTGTGGCAAGAACAGAGTATGGAAGAAGTCAATGTTAGTCTGAATTTGCTCACAGGTGTTCAGTGAACAACAATCAGCTGTGCAGAGTGAAGCATCACAGCCTGCTTGGTGCAATGGATGGTGAAGTAGGTGAGGGAATCTCTGTGTGCACAGGGTGTGTAGGTAGCAGCAGAACCATGAGTCAGCACCGTCTGCTCCCTTCCGGCCCCAGGCAAAGCTCCATGTGCTCTAGGTGCTGAGATGCAGTGTGAGAGCAACCCCCGCCCCCAGCACCATGGTTCATTTAGAATGTAAGCAGGGCTGCTGATATCCCCAGCACCTGTAGGTACATCTATTGGCCTTCTTATTGTTTCCTTCCTCCCTGGAATCCTCTGCACATAATTTCTTCCTGCCGCTGGACAAAGATCATGGTAATTCACTATCTGCACCTGCCACAGGTGGACACCCAGGAAAGACTTGTTTAAGCAAACTCCATAAATGATTTTCTATTTTTCAAACTGGATACCATATGTATGATATATCTGCATCCTTATCTGTTGCTATTATTATCTGTTGCCTTTGAAACACCTCTGACTCATGGTGACCCCATGTGCAACAGAGTGAAGCATTGACCAGTCTTGTGCCTCTTCATGATCATTGGTATCCTTGGGTCTATTATTGTGGCCACTTTGTATTTTGAGTGTCTTTCAACTTTTTTTTTTTTTTTTTTTATTTGGGTGAAGATTTACAGAGTAAATTCACTTTTCATACAGCAGTTCACATATACTTTGTCTCATGTCATTGACCAAAATTT
>NW_006921953.1:3112113-3116002 GCF_000298275.1 Orycteropus afer afer | reverse complement strand
CGGAAGTAGATTGCCCAACCTTCCTTCCTAGGAGTGGCTGGTGGGTTTGAACTGCCAGCCTTCTGATTAACAGTCATGTGCCTTAGGCACTATGCTTGAGCTATAAGGGTCAAATAAGGCTTTGTAGGCATGCTGGCAGCTATCTACTATGAGTGGCAGGTCAGGGAGCCCATAGGTCACCAGTGAGGGTAAGTCTGAGGCCCTGGGTTTCCTTCTAGAGTCTCGCCTGGACTCTAAGACTTACCCCTACCCGCACTGAGGGAAGTGAACTAGGGCTCCCTCTGAGCACAGTGCTATAGAAAGAGTTGATACATGCATGGACTAAATACATTTTTAAACTTTCATTCTTTTAAAGACGACACATCCCACTCACACTCTGCAAACAGTCTGACTCTAGTGGGATATGGAGGTTGAGAGGCAAATGAATGAGAACTCACAGCTGCCAGTTGCCATCTGCTCTACTCTGATTCACAGCCACCCTAAGTATGTTGGAGTAGAACTGGACTCCATGGGGTTTTCCATGGCTGATTTTTCTGAAGTAGATCACTAGGCCTTTCTACAGGTTAAGAATTAGGGTCTCCTATCCCCAAGACTGGCAGATCTGGTGGCACAGTGCCTAAGGCATTTGACTGCTAACCAAAAGGCTGGTGGTTCAAACCCACCAGCCACTCCTCAGAAGGAAGAGAGGGCAATCTACTTCCATAGTGATATCGCCTTGAAAACCCAAGGAAGGGTTGCTATGAGTTGGATCTAACTCGATGGCAGTGAGCTTTATCCCCGAGACTGTGGCTTTTAGACACCCTTCAAGCCTGAAACTGAACCCACACCCTCGGATCAGCCAAACAATAGACAGGCCTATGACGTGAACAGTAACACCAGGGAGGAATGTGCTTCTCAGAACAATCAACCATACAAGACCAAAAGGGCAGCATTTGCCCTAAAACAAAGCACAGAAGTCAGGAAAGCAAGAAAGAAGGTCAAATGGAAACAGGAGCTCACTTCCCAGGAGGTGGGAAGAATGCTGTTACATTGACGGAATTGCAACCAATGTCAAGAAACAAAATGTGTATAAATTGTTGAATGGAAAACTAATATGCTCTGTAAACTTTCAACCAAACCACAATGTAAAGTTCAAAAAGAAAAGAGAAAGAATAAGTCTCTTTCAAGTTGGTGATTTCCAGTCCTGAGACCACCTGTGCTCTGTAGGTGCTGAGAAATTTTTGATACTGAGGCCTGGATTGTTAACTGAAATGTCACATAACTGTCAAATCATACATCCTGGGATTGATTATGGGTAAGCAACAAAGAAAATAGGCTTTTGATCTGTTCCTAAGTGATTAATCCCAAGATGATCTCCAAATCTACTTTTGGTGTCATTTAAGAAGTGGTTTCTTTTTGTTGTTGTTTTCCTAATTTAATGGAAAGTTGGCAAAATGAAATATCTTGGAAAAAATTGAGAACAGGAAATTAAACCCAATTCCACCGCCTTAAAATAGAATTTCTAGTTTTTTGTTCCTTCCTTTCTGCTTCTTGTTTACATGTATTAATCATAATCATAAAAACCAAAAACCAAACTCACTGTCATCAGGTTGGTCCAAACTCGTGGCAACTCCTCCTTGGGTTTCCAAGGCAGTATCACTATAGAAGTAGATTGCCCAGTTTTCCGTCAGAGGAGTGGCTGGTGGGTTTAAGCCGCCAGCCTTCTGGTTAGCAGTCAAATGCTTTAGGCTCTATGCCATCAGAGCTATAATGTCTCTAGCATTGGCTACTGTCATTGAAAAGAAAATACATTTTCTTTTTGTTATGGATTGAATTTTATCCTCCAACAATATATATATTGAAATTCTAACCCCTGTAGCTGTCTTTGAAAATAAGGAGTTTTCTTCTGTTATGTTAAGGAGGTCATACTGGCATAGGCTGAGTTCTAAACCTAATCTTCTGAGAGATGTCTTATGAAAAGATGCAAAAAGGGCAAGGAGGCCACAACTCCTGACCTCTTCTAACCCCACAAGAGGAAGACAGAATCACCAACAATAGCCCAAGGCCTATGCCTGCCAGGCCAGACATGCTGCCTCCCTCCAGCAACCTTTCACCAACCTTTACTCCCAAAGCACCCACCACCTCTCTCCTGGGTTCGATAATTCACTGCAGTGCCACACAGATTACAGGGTTTATTAGGAAAGCACCAGGCTACAATTCAAGTTCAGGAAAAACACTGAATCTCTCTCTCAGCCCACAGTCTCTCTCCTAACAGTCTCTCTCAGTCTCTCTCCCAACAGTGAGTATCACTCAGTGCCTCACTCAGCAATACGTGTCTCTTTCAGCAGCACATCTTTCTCAACCAGCAGTCAGAGAGAGACTTCTTCTGCCTCTAGGTCTCCTTTTGGGCCCAGCAGAGTGGCCAAACTAACCAATCATAATATTAAAATTCTAAGCACCTGAGAGGGAGCAGGAACCTCCCAGAACATTGCTTTGTGTTGCGCCAATAGAAATGCCCCAGGTGGATAACTTTTACAATCAGGAGCTCCTCAGTTGCTCACAGCAAATTCCACCACAGAGTTTACAAGGACTTATGGCTAGAAAAGTCATACCAGGTAATTTACTACACCGCAAAAGGGAAAGCAAACTCAGAAAGAGACAGACACACACAGTAGTAAGAGATTTTGTGAGGAAACATTTGTAAGCCAAGGAACGCCTGAGCTACCAACAAGGAGGGCCCCACCCCGAGAATCACTCCCTAATTTGGACTTCTAACCCCTTAAACTGTGAGACAATAAATTTCTGTTCTTTAAATCCACTTGTAGCATTTTCATTATAGCAGCTCTAGGAAACAAAGACACTTTTTAATCTCTCAGAGAACAGAATATACAGATTTATTTATGCTCATTTTTAAGATCCATACTCTGAGCATTTTTCTTCTATTAATTGAAGAGACTCAAAGAAGCAGTGCTTAGAACAGTTTCTCAGGGTAAATGACTAAGTATTTGAGTATCTCCTACATGCCAGGAACCAGCTGGTAAACACTGAGGGATGTTGGTCACTGTCTCTGCTCCCTAGGAGTTTTACAGGAGTTGGTACATCTTCAGTTTCAGAGAAGATGCAAAATATGTGAAAGATTAAATAATAATATATGACACATGGTTTAAATGGTGGCTCAGGAAAAACAGACAAGCTTACACTAGACAGTATGGGATTAATCATCTAATTAATGATCCAGATAATGGGCAATTAAGGAGTTCAGAGGATCATTGCAGTTGGGGTGGTCAAAGAAAGCTTTATGGAAGGGTGCGGTGGGATGGGACTGTGCTGTGCCTTTAAACAACGGTTAGTACTTGTGTGGCCAGAGTAGAAAGGTCAGAGCATTTTACATTTCTCTGCCAGTGTGAGGGTGGGAAAGCTCAAGACAGGTCAGGTCAGAGCTGGAAGTGGCCTTAGAGGTCATTTAGAGCAGCACTTCTCAAACTTTGTTGTTGTTGTTGTTGTTATTTGCCGTCGAGTTGGACCCGACTCATAGCGACCCCTCCTTGGGTTTCCGAGTCAGTATCCCTATGGAAGTAGATTGCCCAACCTTCCTTCAGAGGAGTGGTTGGTGGGTTTGAACCTCCAGCCTTCTAGTTAGCTGTCAAGTGCCTTAGGCACTACGCTACCAGAGCTCAAAAATCAGCTGGAGGTCTCATTAAGATGCAGGTTCTGGGGCAAGATGACAGCGGACTAGGCAGAAGGATTGCACAGACCCTCTTCAACAAAGAAAAGGGAAACCAATTAACACAGACACAGAAGATAATCTTGGACCCTTGAGCCTTGAAGGAAAGGATGCAGATTTGGACTAAACCCCAACTAGCAGAAGAATTTGCATGAAAATACCAAAAAAAAGGAGACCTACGGAGCT
>NW_006921953.1:3100087-3103533 GCF_000298275.1 Orycteropus afer afer | reverse complement strand
TAGTGCCTAAGGCATTTGACTGCTAACCAGAAGGCTGGAGGTTCAAACCCACCAGCCACTCCTTGGAAGGAAGGTTGGGCAATCTACTTCCATAGAGATACCACCTTGGAAACTCACAGAGGGGTCACTATGAGTCAAATAGACTAGACAGCAGTGAGGTATTTTTGTTGTTGTTGTTTTGTTTTTTTCAGTCATTGGCACTGTGTATTGGGCTGCTAACCAAAAGGTCAGCAGTTCAAACCCACTAGCCACTCTGCAGGAGAAAGATTAAGCATTTTGCTTCCATAAAGATTTACAGCCTTGGAAACTATATGTGGCAGATTTCCTGTCCATAGGGTCACTGTGAGTTGGAATCAACTCAATGGCAAAGGATTTGGTTTATGTTTTCCAGTCAGTCTACCCTCTAAGCCTATACCATTTCACCATATCACCCTTACTACCTTGAACTCCAGGCTAGGGTATTAAAGTGTTTGCCTCGGACACTCTGACTTTGTGCTTTTTGGGCTCCACTTTGGCAGCTGAAAGATATTTTAAAAGGCTCCAAGCAATTGCTGCTTTTGGAAAGATAGAGATAGATTTTTCCCTATTCCTCCTGCTGGGAGTTCCTGGGTGCTACAAATGGGCCATGTGCTCAGCTGCTAACCCAAAGATTAATGGTTTGAGTCCACTCAGAGGAACTTCGGAAGAAAGAGCTGGAGATCTGCTTCTGAAAATCAGCCATTGGAAATTCTATGGAGCACAGTTCTGCTCAGATACACAAGAGGTTCCATGAGTCGGAGTAGACTACACAGCAACTGATTTTATTCCTCTTGCTGAGAACATCTAAAAAATCCCTGGACATTATATATAAATCAAACATAAAAAGACTTTTATGGTAGAGAAAATGCAGGCCAATTAGCTATTTGGGACCCAAGGAGCAATAGGGTGTTGAGTTCTGCAGTGTGCTGGGTCACTTTTACATGGCCTTTCTCACCATGATCTTGTAACTCCCACAAAGTGATTGGGTGGGACTGTGCACATAAGGGCCTCTTATGGCCCACCAATGGGATTGGACAGCTTCTAATAATACAAGTAAGGTGCAAGACACCGTTGTGGGGGAGTGTGGTAGTTAAGTTTGTATGTCAACTTGGCTAGGCCTGGTTGCATGGCTGGACATCTGAATGTAGTTATTCCCCATGGTGAGATTGGTAATTAACTCCATGGTGGAATCTATTAGAGCAGCTGAGTAGCTGCTTTGGGTATGTGGTCTGCTTCTCATATATAAGAAACAGCTTGCAAATGATCTCTAGCTTATGGCACACTTGGACCCTGCATGTAGCCGTGTCATGGTTCAGCAGCCTCCCGTGCTCTGCTGACCTTGGGACTTAAAACGGACTTGAGTAATGGCCTGCTGTGTGGTTTAGTAATATCGGGACTGTGTCATTTTATTTGTTGACCTTGGGCTTGTTAACCTCAGCAGCCAGTAGCTGCCTGAGTGAAGAGATGCCTCTAGCTTCAGTAGGCTAGGAGCAAAAGGCAGAAATGAATCCCAAGGTCAAGGGGCTTTCACACAGCCCCTAGAGCCTGGCACTTTGAACTTGGACTTCTAGCCTCCCGAACTGTAAGAGAATAAACTCCTGTTTGTTAAGGCCATCCCATTTGTGGTATACTCCTGTAAAAGTGGCACTAGGTAACTGGAACAGGGAGAGACCATGCAAATAAGGTATATGGAACCCAAATGAGGGGATTGGTCAGTTTTGCCATCCTGCTCACCTTAAAATGAACTATCCCAGAAGGGGGAAGGGAGGACTTCACTACCACCAAGAAAGAACTATGAATGTACCTAGGGGTCCCTGTTCTGAGAATCTCCTTAACTCAGGAGACAGAGAGGGAGCTAGAGATGTGACAAGTAGCAGCAGAGAAATGGTGGCAGAAGAACCAGGATACTGGTGAAAGATGGCATGATGGGCTTCCTGACCCACAGAGAGAGGCAGCTACAGTGGGCATGCAGGTCTACAGAGGGAGAGAGCTGAGAGCCTTTAGGCACGAGGCTTGCTGGCTAAGTGGGTGGGGTGCCTCCAAACATTTATTGGTGGAGCTAAAGAGCTTTGTACCACTTGCTCTACCATGGTAGGGGCTGAGGGACTGAGGGCCAGGGAGAGGCTTGCCTGTGGGCATGGTTGAGAAAAAGCTATACTGACAAAAGAACTGTTTCCTGAGCCATGTGTGAGCCTGAATTTTAACCTGTGTCTACCGTAATAAAGCCCATAACTGTGAATATGGTCTGTGAATTGTGTGTGGTCATTGCAACAGATTATTGAATCTAGTAGAGAAGTAGTGTCATGGGAGGGATGGCTGGTGTCACAATTGGTAAAAAGGTTGGAGCATGGAGGTATGCCTGACCCCACCTCATAGGACTCAAGACTTGGGCTAATGCTGATGTTGATTCTGTCTCTCTCTCACAAAGTTAGAGGACCTCTGACACCACTGTGCCATTTTCACTAGTTCCCAACAAATTCCTGCTCTCTCTAGCCAGAGGATCAGAAAAAGGGCAGCTTAGCAAGATAGAAAATATTTTATCAATAACCACTCTACCCTAAGCAAATTCCTACCCCTCCCCTGTGGTGTCAGCAAAGGCCACCCAAGGAGCAGCTCTTCCTAGTCAGGGTGGCATCCGTGGAGACCTAGTGGGGAGATAGAACTCCCACCCCCAGCCATTTTTGTTGTTGTTGTTGTTTGCCGTCGAGTCGTCCCCGACTCATAGCGACCCCTCCTTGGGTTTCCGAGGCAGTATCACTACGGAAGTAGGATTGCCCAACCTTCCAGCCATAGCCACCAGTAACAAGGAGACCCTCCTCTCCTCAAGTGTCAACAAAGGCTAAGTGGGAAACTTGGACTTACACCCCATGCGGAAGTTAAAAGGCAGTGCCTTTTTCTCCTGCTAGAGTGGTATCAGAGAAGCCAGCTAAAACAGAAGGTTTAAATAAGTTCCAGAGACTCATAATACAATACGCTAAATGTCTGAGTTTCAATTGCAAACCACTTGTCATACTAAGAACTTGGGAAATTTCAACTTGAATGAAAAACAGCAATACACACAAATACCAAGATGGCAGAGATATTAAGGATGATCTGAAAAAGATTTTGAAACAACCATCATAAAAATAGTTCACAAGTAATTATGAACATGCTGAAAACATAGAAAGTCTAATCAAAGAAATAGATGAGACAAAGAAGAACCAAATGGAAATTTTAGAACTGAAAAATAACAGAAACCAAAATAAGGAACTCAGTGGATGGGCTCAACAGTAGAATAGTGGAGACAGAGAAAACAATCAGTGAAGTGAAAGATAGAACTACCCAGTTTGGACAACAGAAAGAAAGCAGGCTGGGAAAAAAAAAAAAAAAAAAAAATTAACAGCGCCTCAGGGACCTGCAGACTAATATGAAAGATCTAGGAGCTTAGG
>NW_006921953.1:3098115-3099987 GCF_000298275.1 Orycteropus afer afer | reverse complement strand
ATAGTGCCTAAGGCATTTGACTGCTAACCAGAAGGCTGGCAGTTCAAACCCACCAGCCACTCCTCAGAAGGAAGGTTGGGCAATCTTTCATAGCGATACCACCTCAGAAACCCAAGGAGGGGCCGCTGTGAGTCAGATCCAACTTGATGGCAGTGCGTCAAATATGTATTTCATTAGAGTCCAAAAGGAAAGGAGAAAGATGATAGAACTAAGAAAGTACTTGAAGAAATAATGACTAAAAGCTTTCCAAATTTGACAAAAGATTGGAAAGCTTTTAGTCAGAAGCTATACTGTCAGGAAGCTGAGCAGCTGCAAAAAGAATATAACCAAAGAAATCCATGCTAAATCACATCATAGTCAAACTTCTGAAATCTAAAGTCAAAGAAAAATTCTTGAAAGTAGGCAGGGACAAGCAGAAGACAGGCATATGAGTTAGATACACTCCTTGGAGAGAACAATCATGGGAGAAAGAAGGGCTGCTTATGCACCAGGAGACAGCTCAGGGGGCAGGAGGGCATGGAGGGATGGACACAGGGAAGAGGTAATTATTGGGTGGAAGTGGGAGGGGAGCTGTTGCATTGTGGTAAATTGTGGTCAATGTCATGAGACAAAGTGTTTGTGAACTGCTGTATGGAAAATTAATTTGCTCTGTGAATTTTCACCCAAATCACAATAAAAAAAATAAATAAATAAAAAGAAAATAGGCAGGGAGAATGACACCTTTCTGTAGGGAAAAAAAACCAGTTAGAATGACAGTGGATTTTTCTCTAGAAACCATGGAGGCCAGAAGGAAGTGGCATAGCATCTTCAAGTGCTGGCAGAAAAGAGTTGAAATCTGTATCTAGGAAAAATATTCTTTAGGAATGAATGGGAATTCAGGTCATTCTCAGATAATGGAAAACTAAGAGAATTTATCTCTATCAGAGCACAAACATGAAGACATGAAAAGACATGAGGGACTATGGGAGCAAAGGTCAGTGTGAGGGCCTGAATCTTGGGGGAAAGTAGAGGCCCCAGGGTAAAATGTAGGTTATGGCTACACTGGGTGATGGAGAGAATGAGTATAAAGGATCTTGCAGACTGTGTGGGGCTTGAGCAGTGTTAGCTGTGGCCATAGACTTGATGGTGGGGAAGGCAGGGTTCCAAAACTGTGCCTAGGATGCTGAGCCTCTGACCATCACTACTCATTAGCATTTTCCTATCAACTCTGACATCACCTGCCTTATGTTTGTCCAGGTCACTCCCTGCCCATCCCCAGAATCCAGAGTTCAGCCACCCAGTTAAGAAGCTGAGTTTTGGTTCACATAATGGGCATCAGCCCCATATATCCTCCTTTAATTAAAGCTATAAAAGGGGCTGCTACATTTGTTTAGTACCTTCCCACATGCTTTTCCCTCTGATGCAATGTTTTTTGTCTTCTCTGGAAACTATGCCTCAGGTTTCAGGCCCCATCTGTCCTTACAACTTAGTTTTTTAAAAATGTTTATTGTGGTGAAAATACATATGTAGGTAGTCTTCAACTTACAGTGTATTCAAGTTATGACGAACCACACTTATGAGCATCTGATTTTTGGAGTTTTTTTTTTTTTTTTGGTCCGTATTTTTAGTACATCTCCCTGGGAGGAAGTTATTAGACAATGCATGCAGGAGATATGGACAATATTTTTGAGAATATGTGAACACACTCTGAGCATTTGATCAGGATAATATAATGAAAGAGATTGGTGGAAAAACTATGCATATTGCAAGAATGATAAATTTATGTTGAGGAATGTCCCTTCCATTCCTATTTTGCTGAGAGTTTTGATCAGGAATGGGTGTTGGATTTTATCAAATGCCTTTTCTGCATCAATTGATATAATCATGTGGTTC
>NW_006921953.1:3082202-3094820 GCF_000298275.1 Orycteropus afer afer | reverse complement strand
GGTCTGTATCCTGCTCCCTTGTTTCTACCACTTTACCCTGCTTCTTTGTGTGGACTGTGGTGGTGTGTTGTCTCTGAGGCATCGTGGTGTTGTTTTATTTAGATCTGTGTTAACTGTTTGTGAAGAGCAGCCAAGGGTGATTCAGGCTCTTCTTGCTGTTTTTTTTTTTTATCATTGCCCCGTTGGTGGAGAAGGAGGTAGTGGCTCTCGCTCATAAATGAAGTTGCAGGACATGTGGTTGTAGTTGTGTCTTATGGGGACTGTTGTTGTCTCCCACTCAGTTAGACACAAATTATGATTGAATAACCATCAAAAAACTTTTCAGTCTTGCAGGTCCCTAGTGTCCTTGGGGTTGCTGGGAAGCAGAATGCGTTCTTAAATCCCAGGAATCTGCAAGGGCGCTGTCTCTTTAAATATCCAAAATAGTCAAGCCGCTTTTAAACCTTCAAAATGGTGGCACCCTCTGGAGTGGCAAAAGTCCACAGCTCAGCCCCCCTTTCTCTTCACCTTCTCTGTTTATTCCCCAGCCACCAGAGCAGTCCTCTGTGCAGTTCTTGGCTAGCAGGGCTGATTTTTAGGTTAATTCTTTGGTCCTACCACCACTCGGGAATCTCCAAGCTGTCTGTGCCATCAGGATTGCTCTGGATCGCTGCCAGACTGTAGCTCCATATGTCTCCTTTTTTGGTATCTTCACTCAAATTCTTCTGCTAGTTGGGGTTTAATCCACTTCTATATCTTCCCCTTCAAGGTGCAGGTGTCCAAGATTATTTTCTGTGTATGTGTTAATTGTTTCCCTTTTCTTTGTTGAAGAGGGTCTGTGCAGTCTTTCTGCCTAGTCTGCCATCTTGCTGGAACTCCCAAGAGTGATAAATTTAGAACTGGATATCACCAATGAGGAACAGCTCACAGATCATAAGAAGGGGAATTGACAGATCAAGATTTAATGGATTTTTTGAAGAGGAAAGAAATGTTGAAGAAGAAGAAAAAAAAAAAAACAAGGAAGAGGAAGGAGAGAAGTTTTCAAAAAGTTTTATGGTGATAGGATTGTCTGGAGTTTTTCTAACTAAACTGGGGGCTTCAGTTGCTTAAAAACCTAGACCCAAATGCTAATCACTTAGGTAAAGTTGATAGGCAAATTCAGGAAGCAGTGAGGTATTATCATGACATTTATGAAGAAAAAAGAAAAGGACCATAGAGACAGCTCTCACAAATTTTCTGACTAGAAACTCCATCCCCATTCTCAGGGATAATACAGATGTTCCAGAACCTTCCATAGTGGAGTTATTACCATAACTGATAAAATGTCCAGATTATCCAATTTTCCTCATCATCAAAGTAAATCTTTATGAATTGTATATTTGTTTATGTATGTACATATATGTATGTATTAAAATATATGTGTAAGTTTATATGTAATGTTTCCAACCCTCGAAGACAAAAATAAGATTTATAAGGATACTGATAATAAAAGATAATAGTAATAAAAACTAAAATAAAGAAGAAGAAGAAGTATTTGATTTACATCAGAACTGACTTATGACAGAGTCATTGATAATGGGACCCTGTCTTAAGTCAGGGACCACCTGTATAACATAATGTTTGCCAATTCAACATTTTTCACATCTACAGTTCAGTGACATTAGTTACATTCTTCATATTGTACTACCATCACCATTATTCATTTCTAAACTATGCCACCACAGAACCTTCAAGACTATGGCCCTCAGAAACTCTTCAAATTAGGAACTGAACTTAACCCCCATGACTCAAATGATAGGCAGCCCTATAAGGTGAACAGTAATATCAGGAGGGTATACCTTATTTAGAACTATCAAGCATATGAGATCAAGAGGACAGCATTTGCTCATGGATAGAGCCAGGAAGTTAGCAGAGGTTTGGAAAGAAGGAAGGGAAGGGGTGGGTGCAGGGAGGAAGTGGGAAGAATGCCGTTGCAGTGTGGGGATTGCACTAAATGTCACAAAACAAAATGGGTATGGATTGTTGGATGGAAAACTAATTTGCTCTGTCAGCTTTCATCCAATTCACAATTAAAAAAAAAAAAAGTTATTCTACCACCATTAACAGAAACTCAGTGCAGCCCAAACAGCAACTCCTCCATCCCCTACCCATGTTGTTATTGGTTGTCACTGATTGAGTCTCACTCATTGCAGCCCATGTGTGCAGAGTAGACCTGCTCCTGCTCCATAGGGTTTTCATGGCTGTGACCTTTCGGGAGCAGATCACCCAGACTTACTTCTGAAACCCCTCTAGATGAGTTTGACCTGATTGTTGTTGTTGTTAGTAGTAGTCCAGCACTTAGCCATTTGTGCCACCCACAACTCCTTTCTTCCCCCTGTGATAACCATTAATAAGCTTTGCTCTCTATACATTTGCCTATTTCATGTAAGTGGAACCATACAGTATTTGTTCCTTTGTGGCTGGTTTATTTCATTCAGCATAATGTCTTCTGGGCTTATCTGTGTTACAGCATGCACTAGAACTTCGGTTCTCTTTGTGGTTGCCTAGTATTCCATTGTATGTATATATCACATTTTGTTTATCCGTTCACCTATTGACAAACATTTAGGTTATTTCCACCTTTTGGCTACTGTGAATTGTGCTGCAGTGAATATTGGTATACAACCTTCTGTTTGTGTCCCTGCTTTCAATACTTTGGGGTATATATATACTTAGGATTGGGATTGTGAAATCATATGGTAATTTTATGTTTAACTTTTTGAGGAACCATCAAATTATTTTCTACAGTGCCTATACCATTTTACATTCTCATCAGCAATGGCTGAGGGTTCCAATTTCTCTACATCCTTGCTTATCTTCATCATTCTTGATGCAAATGAGGGACCCATTTCAAACTGAGTTAGTCAGAAAAGGGATGATTCTTTTTCAATTCACTGAATAACATCCCCGGTGTCCTAGTTACAATATTGGGAAGCTGTCTTCTCCATCTGATTTCTTTGGCTCTCTTTTGCCATGTGGTGGCCCCTAGCAGCTCCAGGCTTTCATCTATCCCAGGGGGAAATAAGTGAGCCTCTTTTCTGATAGTCTCTATATGAGTTCCAGGGCAGACTCCTAGGGGCTGCACTGAGTCGTGTGTCCACCTTTCAAGGGAAAGGCTTTCTCTGTACACTCTGGGGGAAAATCCTTTTCTCTTTTACCTTCCGTAGTCCTGATGTTCCTTGGTTCCTTGGCAATCTTCTTGTGGCATTTGTTTTCAATCCTATATGTAATCTGCTCTTTTTATAATTAGGTTGAGGACACACCCAACACTGATAGAGCCTCATTAACATAACAAAGAAAACCTTTTTCTTTACATCTACTGGTATAGAGGTTAGATTCAAACACATATTTTGGGGGAGACAGTTCAAACTAACAGTAGTTAACTATCATACAGCAACTAAAAATGCACATGTCTTTTTTTTCCAGATGCAGTGATTTTAAAGTAGTCATGTGCCACATAATGTCTGTTCAGGCAATATCCAACAGCATATATGTCTGTGGTCCCATAAGGTTACAATAGAGTTCAGAAATTCTGATCAGAAAATGGAATGGAATAAACACAGACAACATGTGTGTCTCATGTCTCTTGTATACAAAATGACTGCACTGCCAGGCGTATAATGGTACAGTACATACATAATCTATAATACATATGTCTCGATAGTCATAATAAGTTCCTATGTTACTGACTCATGCATATATTTTACTTTCTATGTAAAAAGTTTACTGTATAACATTGTGTGCTTTGACTCAAAGGCGCAGCATCCAATCTCGTATAACACACATCTCTTGAGTGTTGTAGCATTATCTCTCCATTTAATTTTCTTTGGAAAATATAACTATAAAGTTCATCATGGCTCCCAAATACAGAAAAGCCGGTACCAGTGATAGAAGCAGCAAGAGGCAAAGGAGAAGTATCAATTTGGAAACCAAATTAAAGGTTATGAAACAACATGAAGGTGGAAAATCAGTGAATGCTATTGCTTGCAATTTAGGCATGTTACCCTCAACAATCACGATGGTCCTCAAAAATAGAAAAGTTCTCCACATTGTTATAAGATAAGCTCTGTTGAAAGATACAAGGCTGATGAAAATGTAAGTGAGACCTATATCAGAGATGGAGAAATTTCTAACGATGTGGGTTGAGGAACAAACACAAAAGAGGAACCGTCTCAGCATGTTGACCCTTGCTGCTAGGACACGAAGCTTGTTTGAGATGCTTAAAGGAAAAGCAGGCCCAGACTACAATACGGTGTTCACAATACAACGTCCAAATCATATAACATTCTATTCATAGAATGTATCATGGACACTAAGCTATATATGACTGTACTAGGTTATGGGGAAAAAAAAAAAACAAGCAAACATTTATTGACGATTTAGTGCATGCCAGGACTCCCTGGGTGGCACAAATGGTTAAGTGCTCAACTGCTAGCTGTAAGGTTGGCAGGTTGAACCCACTCAGAGGCTTTTTGGGAGAAAGACCTGGCAATCTGCTTCTGAAAGGTCACAACCTTTGAAAACACTCTGGAGCAGTTCTACTCTGCACACATATGGGGTTGCACTGAGTCAGAATTGACTCAATAGTAACTAATAATAGTATGTGCCAGGACAAGTGCTGGCTGTTTTAAACATGTCATCTCATGTTGAACTGTGAGCTTGATGCTATTATTATTATCCCCCATTTAACAGACAAGAAGCCAGAGGTCTGGAATTTTAAGTGACTAGCCAAAGGCTTCACATTGAGAGAGTGAGAATTCTAAATGAAGTCTTCTCAAAGAATGAGGTTACACATGAGCAAGTTTTCCCCCAACCCCAGCAGTATTTGTGAAGCAAAAGATTAGAAGTCACCCAAGGATCCATCCAAAGGGACCGGTTGAACAAACTGTGGTACATCTATACAGGGTGTACTGGGTAGGTGTAAGAGAGAATAAGGAAAGTCTCTATATACCAGTGTGAAGCTATTATCAGGACATATTGCTAACTGGAAAAGACCAGCTACAGAAACATGTGTGTAGTATACTGCCTTTTATATAAATAGGGGTAAATAGGAATGTGCACACATATTTATTTATATTTTGAAAAATAAACAATGGACAAATAAACCACAAGAGTAGAAGCTAGACTTTCTGTGTTATAAGTTGGCTTTACAAAAAAAAAAAACAAAAAACTCACTGCTGTTGAGTCGAATCCGACTCATAGCAACCCCACCTTGGGTCTCCACAGCAGTATCATTACAGAAGTAGATTGCCCAATCTTCCTTCCAAGGAGTGGCTGGTGGGTTGGAAGCATGTAAATATTTTATATAACTGAAAACCAAATTAAACCAAAAAGAATAAAAGCCATCTCTTAACAATGAAAACAAACTAAACAAATTGTCTTGTATATCAAATTTATGGCCTAACCTCACAGGGAATTATATCAAGTGACTTTGAAGTACATAAATTTGTGCATTTCAAGTGGGACAAAGAGAACTACAAATAAAACTTAAACTGCATTCAGTAGTCTTATGTTGGTAATAAAAATGGTATTGTTGTTTTGAAGTTATTATATATACAAATATACATATTAAACCATACACAATTATATTACTGTCTTTGGGAACCAAGATTTTCATTGTAAGGGAAGAGGTGCAAATATAAACTCTTGGAAATTAAGTAGAATCTTGTCATTTTTAATGAGAATTAGAAGCAGCAGTGTATAAAGTTACTTGTTTTATCCCATGAGTAATTGCAGTTGTGTAATTAGGCACCACCAGACCCCACACCAGATCTCTTGTCTCAAGTCAGACCCTCTTTCCCATGACCCAGCTGACCCAGACATTATCCTGTGCACAATAGAACATAGTGGATGCTCGCTTGATAAATGGAGAAAAGATTGAAGTTGTCAAAGATTTCATATTACTTGGATTCACAATCAACACCCATGGAAGCAGCAGTCAAGAAATTAGACACCACATTGCACTGGGCAAATCTGCTGCATAAGACCTCTTTAAAGTGCTGAAGAGCAAGGAGATCTCTTTGAAGACTAAGGTGTGCCTAAGCCAAGCCATGGTATTTTCAATTACCTCATATGCATGTGAAAGCTGGACAATGAATAAGGAAGACCTTCAAAGAAGAGTTGATGCTTTTGAGTTGTGGTGTTGGCGAAGAATACTGTGGACTGCCAGAAGAACTAACAAGTCTATCCTGGGAGAAGTGCAGGCAGAATGCTCCTTGGAAGTGAGAATGGCCAGACTTCATCTCATCTACTTTGGTCATGTTGTCAGAAGGGACCATTCCCTGGAGGAGGTTATCATGCTTGGTAAAGTGGAGGAGGGCCCTCAGTGAGATGGATTGACACAGTGGATGCAACAGTGAGCTCCGGTATAGCAAGGATTGTGAGGCTGGCACAGGACTGGGCAGTGTTTTTTCTGTTGTACTTAGAGTCGTTATGAGTCAGAGCCAACTGGGTGGCACCTAACAACAACAACAACATTGGATGAATGGGATGAACATGCTATTTCCATGGCATCTGTGGCTCCCAGAGACATTGGTATCCCTAGAGAGGTGTGGCCTATACCAGGTGACACTGTCAGAGGGGGTGACACTAAAATGACTGTCTATAAAATTTTTGTGCACTGTTTCAGCAGAATTTTTTTATTTTTTCATAAAATTATTCCTGTAGTTAATTATAACAACAGTTAACATGTATTGATAGACCTACAAGGCTAAACCTCTATGCTGATTTACTTTTTGAGGTTGGGCAATCTACTTCGGTAGTGACACCGCCTTGGAAACCCAAGGAGGGGTCACTATGAGTCGGGTGCAACTTGACGACAGTGAGTTTGGTTTTGGAATGCACTCTTGTTGGGGCTGTCATTATTACCCAACTACAATGACACTTCAAATCATGTGGTTTTGTCTGCACATACTATAAGCATGCACTGTTGTTTTCATTGCTGCTGGGGTTTTTATAGTCACTGATTTTGTCCAGTTTTCTGATATAGCTATAGTATTGTGATAAGCAGTATTTGTGAATCTATATCAATAACTTTTTGGAGAATTAAGTATTAATTAAAGGAAAAGAAAAACAAAACTTTAAAAGGCTTCTGCTCATTTACTAATAATGGAATTCAAAGTAGAAAGATTTTACAAAATAATTTTACTAGTATTCATATAATCTAAGAAATAGTACATTTAAGCGATTTACAACTATACCACATATTATTCTATGATTAAAATTGATAATAACCATTGCTAAGGATTCTGTATGGTCTGGCATGGGATGAGGTCCGTGGGAGCAGGGGGTGACACCATGAGTTACTGGGTGACACCAACACTAGCAACGCCACTGCCCAAAGTCTATTTGGAGGATATGCTCTGGGGTCTGCCCACTGCCAGCACCAGCTGCTCCTTCTGTATGCAGGACCCAGGGGTGTGGGGTGGCCAGGAAGCCAAGGCCTCAAAGAGCTGCCAGTCATCAGCCAGGCTGGAAGCCTTCTTGGCCGAGGACTGGGAAATGCTCCCCAGGCTGAGCTCTTGCTGCCAGGACCAGATTCAGTCCTATGAGGTGGCAGGGTAATTCAATCCTGGTCAAGAGGCAGGCCTTTGCTGATTTTTGGTTTTCTTTGTTTGTTCGTTCAATTGATTTCTCAAGTCTTTTGCCAACCTTGGCCTCAGCTGTGCTTTTCAGGCTCTGGGTGCAGAAGTGGGTGGGTGTGTCCCCTCAGAAGCCTCATTCCGAATCACAAGGCCCTGGTAGTCTAAGAATCAGGCTTTGCTGTGGGCCTCAATGTCTCTGAAACACAGCATAAGGTCCCAGCAGCCTAGGCTTCCTGATCTTATGTGGCTCTTTCCTGAGTGGTGCCTTAACAAGATCAGCCCTGTGGCAGATTCTGTTCTTCCATGTGTCCCAGCTCCAGTGTTTGGACACGCCTGTCCCTGAGGCTGAGTCCTTTCTGAACCTCTGAACCTCAACCTAGCCTCCATCCCAAGCCTCAGCCACCACTGTGATCATCTGCTGATTACCTTAGTAAGGAGGTCAACAAATGAGGCCATCACATATTTGTCAGGCCTGCCTCTTGTTTTGAAATGCTTTGAGCCAACATTTAAAAATCAGTAGATCTTATGCCCACCACCCATCTGTCAGTCTGTGGTAGCTTGTGTATTGCTACAATGCTAGAAGCCATACCACTGGTATTTCAAATACCACAGGATCACCCATGGTGAACAGATTTCAGTGGAGTGTCTAGATTCAGACAGACTAGGAAGAAAGGCCTGGCAATCTACTTCTGAAAATTAACCAATGACATCTTTATGGACCACAATAGAATATTGTCCAATATAGTGCTGGAAGATGAACCCCCTCAGTTGGAAGTTATTTAAAATACACATTAACAATGCACTCAAACATACCAACCATCATGAAGAGGATACAGGTTGCCATGAGTCAAAGCTGACTCAAGGGCAACTAACAACAGCAGATGTCATGTACAACTTAGATTTCCAGTTTCTCTTGAAAAATCAGAACACCTGCCCACATGGGAGCATTCCTACTTGGCGACAGTTGGCTGAAGGGAGTAGTGGCCACCCTTTTATTTGCCACAGATGCCACCACCACTTCAGTGCATATTGAGGCAGGTGTACCATCTCTCCTGGGGGACTTCACTCCCATTTATGCATTAGGATACCTGCCTGGCTTTGGTAGACATTTAAGTTTCTGATATTTGCCCAGTACCTCCAGGACCAATGTTGTATCTCCTCTCTTCCTCACACCCATCCCCAGCCCCCTGCCTTTGATGTCAGATTCCACACTCCTTGACCTTGTACCTAGCTCCCTTAGGGATACAGCCCTTCTCCCTGCATGGAACTAACGGCCCCATCTGCTGCCTGTTTCTATCTCTTCCAGACCCCATGTCCCACCTGGTCTCAGGACTGCCCGTCTTTGAGGCCACTGTGCTTGTTCTCAGGGCCTTTGCCCCACAAAGTGGGCTGTGGGTGGCATCCAGGCTTACCCTTCTGCTCTGACCCTCCCCACTGCCTCCTGTGTCCCAGATCCAAAAAATGACCTTTCCACCAAGGACAGGTCAATATTTAAAATGGTCATTTTGCAACTCAAAGCAGTGAACTATTTGTCCACCTTAGTTACTCTTATACCTCTACTTCTCCTGCCTCCGATTCAAAAATATCTAAAACCAAAAAACAAAATAAAACTCACAGCCATCGAGTCAGTTCTGACTCATAGCAACCCCTATTGGATTTCTGAGGTGGTAAATCTTTATGGAATTAGATTGCCCCATCTTCCTTCTAGGAGCTCTGGTACCTAAGGCATTTCGCTGCTAACCAGAAGGCTGGCGGTTCAAACCCACAGCCATTACTCCAGAAGGAAGGTTGGGCAATCTACTTCCATAGTAATATCACCTTGGACACTCAAAGAGGGGTCGCTATGAGTCAGATCCTACTCAACGGCAGTGAGTTTTTTTTTTTTTTTTTTTTGAGGAGCTCCGGTGTTGTAGTGCCTAAGGCATTTGACTGCTAACCAGAAAGCTGGCAGTTCAAAACCACCAGCCATTCCTCAAAAGGAAGATTGGGCAATCTACTTCTGTAGAGATACCACCTTGGAACCCCAATGAGGGGTCACTATGAGTTGGAAACAACTTGACAGCAGCATGGTTTGGTACCTTCTTTCTATGGAGCAGCTGGTGGGTTTGAACCACCAGCCTTCTGGTTAACAGGCAGATGCCTTAGGGACTACACCACCAACCAAACCAAACCAAATGCACTGCCATCGAGTTGGATCTGACTCATAGCGACCCCTCCTTGGTTGGGGTGACACCGAGGCAGTGTCACTATGGAAGCAGATTGCTCAACCTTCCCAGAACTCCTTAAAAATATTTAAAGGGGAGAAAATATGAGACATTGCATTGAACACAAAACAAGACATTTGAGGCATTTTTATGCTTCAAATGGAAAGACGATAAGAATTTAATATATTCGGAGCTTTAGGTGGTACCAGCCTGGATTGTCATTCCTAAAAAGATACTTTTTTTTTTTTTTTTTTACTTTTCTTATCCTTTCAAATATAACACTTGATATCATACAAACCTCAGTGTAGGTTATAAAGCATTATGATCTAATGAACACCTGAGGGTCTAATTCCCAAATTAAGAATCAGTACACAAATGAAAGTAGACATTTATCCCCTCCTGATGTACCCCATTTTTCTCCTGGCCCCACCTCAGGTAATCTTTATTCTGAAGTTTAATTTATCATTTCCTTTTCCCTTCTTATTTTAAACTTTTTATTTGGAAATAATTTCAAATTTACAGGAAATGTGCAAAAGTAAAAAGAATACAAAGAACACCTATATACCCATTTTCCAGATTCGCCTGTTGTTAATGTTTAACCCATCTTTTTTTTTTTTTTTCCCAATTGTGGTAGGTGTATAGATAAGAAAATATTTGCCATTTTGACATTTTTTACATGTACAATTCAGTGACATTTGTTAAGTTCATCATCTTATGCAACCATCACCACTCAAAAACTGACTGCTGTCAAGTCGAATCTGACTCACAGCGACCCATTCTTGGGTTTCCAAGGCGATATCTCCACAGAAGTAGATTGCCCAATCTTCCTTCTGAGGAGTGGCTGGTGGGTTTGCACTGCCAGCCTTCTGGTTAGCAGTCAAGTGCCTTAGGCAGTACACCACCAGAACTTGCCCATCATACTCTCCGTGTCCAAATTTTTCTATCACCCTTGACCCTAAGCAATCAACTCCCTTTCCACCTCCTGCCCACTCCTGGTAATCACTAAACAGATTTTGGTCTCTATTATTTGCCTATTCTAGATATTTCATATAAGTAAGATCATACAATATTTGTCATTTTGTGACTTATTCATGTTCTTTCTCATTTGATCTTGTTCTCCCTCTCCCTCCTCCTCCTCCCATACAGGCACTCACATACACACACACACACACACACACGCTCATGCACACACACACAAACACATGCACACTTTTTTTTTTTTACCCCAGAAGCCTTTGAGACTGACTAAGTCACATTATGTGTGGCCCCTTACTCCTAAAATCTTCAGTGTGTGTTTCCTAACACACTATTCTCTTACATAATCACATTACGTTAATCAACTTCAGTAAATTGACCTAATAATACTCTTTATAATTTTTTTTCATCCAGAAAGGATCCAGTCTTTTAGCATCATTGAATCTGGAATATTGCCACAGTTTCTTTGTCTTTTACAACACTGATATTTTTAAGAATCCGTGTTTCCCTTCTCCCTCATTTTTTTAAAATGGAATGCTCCTCATTTCAAGTTTGTCTACCGTTTCTGAATTTGCTCTCCCATGACTTAATATTATGTTTTTAGCTTTCATCTGTGCTGTTGCATGTGATTGTACTCCAGCCATGTTTGGTATCATCCCGCTATATGAATATTTCTTGTTGTTGTTAGATGTCATCGAGTCATCTCTGACTCCTAGCAACCCTATGCACAGCAGAACAAAGCACTGCCCAGTCCTGTGCCAGCCTCACGATCCTTGCTATACCTGAGCCCATTGTTGCAGCCACTGTGTCAATCCATCTTGTTGAGGGTCTTCCCCTTTTTCATTGACCCTCCACTTTACCAAGCATGATATCCTTCTCCAGGTAATGGTTTCTTCTGACAACACGACCAAAGTAGGTGAGACGAAGTCTGGCCATTCTCACTTCAAAGGAGCATTCTGCCTTCACTTCTTCCAAGACAGAATTGTTAGTTCTTTTAGCAGTCCATGGTACTCTTAGCATTCTTCTCCAACACCACAGCTCAAAAGCATCAACTCTTCTTCAGTCTTTCTTATTCATTGTCCAGCTCTCGCACACATAAGAGGTGACTCAAAATACCGTGACTTGGGTTAGGCACACATTAGTCTTCAAGGAGACATCTTTGCTTTTCATCACTGGAAAGAGGTCTTTTGCAGCAGATTTGCCCAGTGCAATACATTGTCTGATGTCCTGGTTGCTGCTTCCACTGATGTTGATTGGAGAACCAAGTAGTATGAAGTCCTTGACAACTTAAATCTTTTCTCCATTTATCATGAAGCTGTTTATTGGACCAGTTGTGAGGATTTTTGTTTTCTTTATATTGAGGTAGTAATCCATATTGCAGACTATAGTCTTTCATCTTCATCAGTAAGGCTTCAAGTCATCCTCATTTTCAGCAAGCAAAGTTGTGTCATCAGTGTATCATGTGTATCATTAACTCGTTGTTAATGAGTCTTCTTCCAAACCTGGTGCTATGTTCTTCTTTATATAATCCAGCTTCTCAGATTATTTGCTCAGCATACAGATTGAATAAGTGTGGTGAAAGGATACAACCCTGACGCACTCCCTTCTTGATTTTGAACCATGCAGTGTCCCCTTGTTCTGTTTGAATGACAGCCTCCTGATCTATGTACAGGTACTTCATGAGTACAGTTTAGTGTTCTGGAATTCCCATCCTTCTCAGTGTTACCCATAATTTGTTATGATCCACATACTCGAATGCTTTTGCATAGTCAATAAAACATAAGTAAACATCTTTCTTGTATTCTTTGCTTTCAGCTAAGATCCATCTGACATCAGCA
>NW_006921953.1:3071432-3073192 GCF_000298275.1 Orycteropus afer afer | reverse complement strand
TATCTTCTGTGTCTGTGTTAATTGGTTTCCCTTTTCTTTGTTGAAGAGGGTCTGTGCAATCCTTCTGCCTAGTCCGCCATCTTGCCCCGCCTCCACCTTCTAATTTTTTATTGAGATTTTGATTATGCCTTTTTTCCATAACATTACGATTTTCCAATAGATTTTGATTTATAGAAAAGTGATATAGTACAGAGAGTTACAATATACTCCATACCCAGTTTCCTCTATTATTAACACTTTGGAATAGTATAGTACATTTGTTACAATTAATGAACCAATACTGATACATTATTATTAACTAAAGTCCACATTATATTCAGATTTTCTTAGTTTTTACCTAAATGGCCATTTTCTGTTCCAGGATCCCATGCAGGATATCCACCCCATTACATTTAATCATCATGTCTCCTTAGGCTTCTCTTGTCTGTGACAGTTTTTCAAATTCTCCTTGTTTTTGATGTCCTCAACAGTTTTAAGGAGTACTGGTTGGGTACTTTGTAGAATACCCATCAATTTATATTTTTCTGGTGTTTTTCCCATGGCTAAACAGGCAGTATGGGTTTTTGAAAAGAAGACCATAGAGATGAAGTGCCAGCCTTACCACACATCAGGGTACACGTGATCAACATGACTTAA
The DNA here is from genome assembly GCF_000298275.1 of Orycteropus afer afer. NCBI lineage: Eukaryota > Metazoa > Chordata > Mammalia > Tubulidentata > Orycteropodidae > Orycteropus > Orycteropus afer. The sequence continues at coordinate 3,072,556 of NW_006921953.1, read as the reverse complement.
CCACTGTTGATGTTAATCTTTATATGTGTGTGTATGTATAATTTTATTTTGTTGCTGTTGAGAATATACACAACAGAACATACACCAACAATTTCTACAGGTATAATTCAGTGACATTGATTACGTTTTTCAAGTTGTGCAAACACTCTCACCTTCCTTTTCTGAATTTTTGCTCCTTGGTAGCATAGTGCCTAAGGCACTTGACTGCTAACCATAAGGCTGGAGGTTCAAACCTACCAGCCACTCCTGGAAAGGAAGATTGGGTGATCTACTTCCGTAGTGATACCACCCTAGAAACCCAAGGAGGGGTCACTATGAGTTGGATCCGACTCGACAGCAGTGAGTTTGGGTTTGGGATTTTTGTTAACATAAACTCACTGTCCCATAAGGTTCTTATCAAATCTTTTAAGTTGCTGCTATCAATTTGCTCCCATATATGTTGTTGTTCTTATGTGCTGTTGAGTCGGACCCGACTCATGGCGACCCCTCCTTGGGTTTCCGAGGCACTATTACTATGGAAGTAGATTGCCCAACCCTCCTTCCGAGGAGTGGCTGGTGGGTTTGAACCGCCAGCCTTATGGTTAGCAGTCAAGTGCCTTAGGCACTATGCTACCAGAGCTCCCCAATCCCATATATAGATAGTTCTTAAAGAATATAATACTCAAGGCAGACATTCTTTACTAGTTAAGCTAAATTATCATTTGGTTTTAAGAAGATTTACATGGATATTTTCACTTTAAAGTTTAAAGATTATCTCAAGGCAATGGTTTCAGGGGTTCGTCCAGCCTCCAAAGGTCCAATGTAATCCATGAGAACTTGAAATTCCAATCTGCATTTCCCCCCATTTTATCAGTATTCTTTTATAGCATCTTGGTCAAAATGTTTAGTAATGGTAGCCAGGCATCATCCAGTTGTTCTGGTCTCATGACAAAGGAGGCAGTTGTTAATGGAGGCTATTAGCTACACATTTCATATCCTCCTCCTATTCCTGTCTCTCTTTCTTTCTCTGTTGCTCTAAGTGAATGGGAGCTCTGGTAGCATAGTGTCTAAGGCACTTGACTGCTAACCAGAAGGCTGGCGGTTCAAACCCATCAGCCACTCCTCGGAAGGAAGATGGGGCAATC
>NW_006921953.1:3064852-3071332 GCF_000298275.1 Orycteropus afer afer | reverse complement strand
CATTTTTGAATTATCTTCAGTAAGATTTTACTTGCATGTGATATTAACGACATTGTTTGATAATTTCCACATTCTGTGGGATCACCTTTCTTTAGAATTGATACAAATATGGATCTCTTCCACTCAGTTGGCCAGGTAGCTGTCTTAAAACATCTCAATGGGTAGTCCGTCAATTCCTACAGCCTTGTTTTTCACCAATTCCTTCACTGCAGCTTTGACTTCTTCCTTCAGTACCATTGGTTCTTGATCATATACCACCTCCTGAAATGAATGAACATCAACCAATTCTTTTTGTACAGTGACTCTGTGTATTCCTTCCATCTTGTGTTGATGTTTCCTGCATCATTCAATATTTTGCCCATAGAATCTTTCAATATTGCAACTCAAGGCTTAATTTTTTTCCTTAGTTCTTTCAGTTTGAGAAATGCTGAGAATGTTCTTCCCTTTTGGTTTTCTAACTCTAGGTCTTTGCACATTTCATTATAATAATTGACTTTGTCTTCTTGAGCTGCTCGTTGAAATCTCCTGTTCTGTTCTTTTGTTTTGTCATTTCTTCCATTTGTTTTAGCTACTTTTCACTCAAGGGCAAGTTTCAGAGTCTCTACTGACATCTGTTTTGTTTTTTTCTTCCTTTCTTTTATTTTTAATGACCTCTTGCTTTCTTCATGGATGATGTTCTTGATGTCACCCCACAAGTCCTCTGGTTTTTGGTCACTGGTGTTCAGTGCATCAAATCTATTCTTTAGATAGTCTATAAATTCAAGAGGGATATTATCAAGGTCATATTTTGGCTCTTGTGGACCTGTTCTAATTGTCTTCAATTTCAACTTGAATGTGCATATGAGCAGTTCATGGTTTGTTCCACAATCAGCTTCTGGCTTTGTTTTAGCTGAAGATACTGAACTTCTTCATCACCTCTTGCCACAGTTATAGTTGATCTCATTTCCATGTATATCTGGCAAAGTCCATGTGTATAGCCATCATTTATGTTGTTGAACAAGATATTTGCAATGAGTAAGTTGTTGGTCTTGCAAAATTCTATCATATGGTCTCCAGCATTATTTCTGTCAACAAGGCAATATTTTCCAACTACTGGTAACTCTTCTTTGTTTCCAATTTTTCCACTCCAGTCACCAGTGATAATCAACACATCTTGATTGCATGTTCGGTTAGTTTCAGGCTGTAGAGGTTGGTAGAAATCTTCAGTTTCCTCATCTTTGTCATTGGAAGTTGGTGCACAGGTTTGAATAATAGTAGTATTAACTATTAATAGTAGTATTAATAGTAGTATTAATCCATGTAGGTGTATGGATATTATCCTATCACTGACAACATTGTACTTCAGGACAGATCTTGAAAACGGTCCTTGTGATGATGAATGCCACACCATTCCTCTTCAGTTTGTCATTCCTGGCATAGTTGATCATATGGTTGTCTGACTTAAAATGGCCAAAGCCTGTCCATTTCAGCTCACTAATGCCTGGGATATCAATCTTTATGCATTCCATTCCAATTCTGACAACTTCCAATTTTCCTAGATTCATACTTTGTACATTCCATGTTCTAATTATTAATGGATGTTTGCATCTGTTTCTACTCATTTTGAGTCCTGCCATATCAGCCAGTGGAGGTTCCGAAAGCTTTACTCCATCCATATCGTTAAGATCATCTCTACTCTGAGGAGTCAGCTTTTCCCTAGTCACATTTTGAGTGTCTTCTGACCTAATGGGATCATCTTCCATCGGGGCTATTCGTAAAGTTTTCCAGCAATATATCAGTGTTTCACTGCTATTCATAAGGTTTTCACTGGCCGGTTGTTTGAGAAGTGGATGACCTCTTCCTTTTTCTGAGTCTTAGTCCAGAGGCTGTGCTGAAACCTGTCCACTATAGGTAACCCTGCTGGTATTTTGCATCATCGGTGGTATAGCCTCCAGCCTCACAGCAAAACACAAGCCACCACAGGACAAGAAACTGACAGACAAGTTCGTCTCCCTTAGTTGTTCCTAAGCACTCTGCGTCTGCCTCTCTGGGGCCTGGCCCTTAAATAAAGCCACCCCGAGCCACACACCTGTAGTGAACATACTACACTTTATTTGCATATTAGCATGTTGTTGGACATGTGATATTTCTAGTTTTTTTGTTACTGTGAGTAGTGCTGCTAGAAACATTCCTGCACAGGTAAGAGTTTCCTTAGGGTTTATACTGAGAAGTCACCTTGCTGGGTCATACACTCACTGCCATACAGTCCGACTCATAGTGACCCCTCCTTGGGTTTCCAAGGCAGAATCACTATGGCAGTAGATTGCCCAACATTCCTTCCAAGGAGTGGCTGGTGGGTTTGAACCGCCAGCCTTCTGGTTAGCAGTCAAATGCCTTAAGCACTAGGCCACCAGAGCTCCCAAGCTGGGTCATAAAGTATGTAAATATTAAAATTTTCAAGATAATTCCAGATTGTTTTCCAAAATGTGTATACTAATTTATACTCCTACTGGCAGTCAATAAGAGTTCTTATGGCTTCATATCCTCTCCAATACTTGGTATTGATGAACTTCTTGTTTCCTGACGTTCTAAAACCAGTTGTCGTCAAGTCAGTTCTGACACATAGTGACCCCATGGTGTGAAGTAGAATTGGGCTCCATAGGGTTTTCAATGGCTTATTTTTTGGAAGTAGATCTCCAGGCCTTTCTTCCAAGGCACTTCTGGGTGGACATGGGCTGCCAGCCTTTTGGTTAGCAGCTGAGCATTAACTGTTTACACAACCTAAATTGTTGTCTCATTATGATTATAATTAGTATTGCCCTGATTACTAAAGACATTGAACATGTTTTCATGTGTTTCGATCATATATATGTGTTTCTCTTCCCATGAAGTAGTGTAGTAGTTATGATAATAATAATAATAATAATAAAATAATAATAATGCTACCTCTTGTTTATCACTTACTGCATGTGAAAAATTAGTTTAAGCACACATATCACTTAATCCTGAAAACAGCCTAATGAGGTAAGTAGCATTATTATCCTCTTTCTATGCATGCATTTTGCCCATTTTTCCATCTCTTTTTCTTACTGACTTGTTTAAACCTTCTGTTTTAGTGCTCTTTGACATAACTCCAGCAGGAAAAGGGAAGGTTCCCCATTCTTCCTCAGTTGACACTTGAGAGTGGGGCTTCTTTTTATTGGCTAGCAGGAATGAAAGTCCTGGATCCTGTGTGGCCTTCTGTGACACCACGTAAATGGGGATGTTGGGGCACCTTGTTACAGCCTGCTGAGAGTTGAGTGGCTCCCCAGTCAACCAAGGATGAGGATGAGGTCACCATTGTTTCTGTAGTGTTTGGCTGGAGTAGAGATTATTGTCTTCTGTCTTGCCAGGAAACTTCTTTCCTGGTTGTTTGGCTATACAGAACAGGCTTCCACTGGGGATTTTTTTGTCTGTGTCCACCGATGTTTCTAGGCTGCCAGCTTCTTCAGCCCCATGTCTAGAATATATAAGGCAAAAGGAAAATCCAGGGAACTCATCACCATAATGTTCTTCAGGTCCCAAGCTCCCTGGTCAGTCTGCCTTCTTTTCTCCATCATAAAAGTCTTCTTATGTTTGTTTTACATATAATGTCCAGGATGTTTAGCTGTGTTTGGTGGGAGGAATAGGTAAAAGTGCATCTACTCTATCTTCCCATAAGTGAAGCCCTTATTGACTTGTGAGAATTCTTTATATCCTCTGATTGCTAATCCTTAGTCAAACAGGAGTGTTGCATGTACTGAAAATACAATTTCCCAGTTTGTGTTTTGTTTTTTGTTTGGTTTCATATTTTCTTTATTGTGTTTTTGATGAGCATCATTTTGATGAGTTCTTTATTTTAAAGTAGTGGTGCTTATCAGTTTTTCTTTCCTTTTTAGGGTTAACGCTTTTTGTTTCTTGTTTAAGAAATCATTTTCTTACTGCATTTTAGGAAGATATTTTTCCCCTAAAAGTTTTAATGTTTTGGTTCTCACATTTAAGTCCTTAATTTGCCTGGAATTGATTTTGGTGTATGTTATGGGGTAAGGGTACAATTTCATATTTTTAAACAGCTTCATTAAAGTAATTGGTATACAATAAACTGAACATACTTACAGTGTACAATTTGGTAAGCTTTGACGTATAAATGTATACACCCATGGAACAATCACCACAATAAAGAAAATGAACATATCCATGACCCCAAATGCTTTCTCATGCCCTTTGGTAATCCTTCCTCCCTGCCCTTCCCCATCCTCTCTCCATCCTCAGGCTATCACTGATAGGCTTTCTTTTATTATAAGTTAGTACGAATTTCCTAAAATTTCACTTAAATATAATCATACCGTATATACTATTTTTGCTTGGTTTCTTACACTAATTATCTGGTTTCTTTCATACAGCATAATTATTTTGGAATTCATTCATGTTGTACCATGTATCAATAACAGTTCATTAGGTTTTTTTTTTTTATTGGTGATTACTATTCCATATAGCTATAATACAATTTATTTATCCATTCACTTATTGTTGGATATTGGAATGTTTCCAGTTTGAGACTATTGCAAATGAAGTTGCTATGACCATATATGAACATTCATGTACAAGTCTTTGTATGGACAAAATGCTTTTACTTCTCTTGGATATAAATGCCTTGGAATGGGATGGTTATATCATATAATATGTATATGATTAACTTTGTAAAACACTGCCAAACTGTTTTCCATTTCTACCAGCAGTATATGAAAGTCCCATTTGCTTCATATCTCTGACAACACTTGGTATGATCAGCCTTTTTAATTTTAACATTTCTAAGAAGTGTAGTGTAGTGCCTAAGGCACTTGACTGCTAACCAGAAGGCTGGCAGTTCAAACCCACCAACCACTCCTCGGAAGGAAGGTTGGGCAATCTACTTCCGTAGTGGTACTGCCTCGGAAACCCAAGGAGAGGTGGCTATGAGTCGGTCCAACTCACCAGAAAATAACAACAACAACAAGTGTATAGTAGTATCTCTTTGTGATTTTAATTTACATTTGCATTCACCTAGTGATTAATGAAGAAGCTCTGGTGGTGTAGTGCCTAAAGCATTTGACTACTAACCAGAAGGTTGGTGGTTCAAGCCCACCAGCCACTCCTTGGAAAGAAGATAGGGCAATCTACTTCTGTAAAGATTTACGGCCTCAGAAACCCAGTGAGGGTCTGTTGCTATGAGTCAGAATTGACTTGATGGCAGTGAGTTTGGTATTTTTTGGTTAGTGATTAATGATACTAGGTATCTTTTTATGTGCTTATGAGCATAATTTTTACCATAAACCAGTATTTAATGTTCAGTTATTAAATTTATGCAAAGGTCAGTTTCTTTATGACTTTCTTTAAGTTAATATTTGCTTGAAATTACTATTTGCTTAATTTGGCTCTATGTGAGCCTATTGCTAATTCTTCCCACACCTGAGCCAGTGGAAATACAGTTTTCCATAAAGTCAGTTACGTCAGGTGATTCATCAGTTCCCATTTCTGCCCTTGGAGACCTTCATTCTTCTCAGTCAGGAATGTGTGCTCATCAAGCCTGCAGCTGTCATCCCATGACATCCTTTTTTGTCTTACTCTTTGGGTCTCCTGTCTTTTTCTTTCTTCATTTATTTGTTTTCAAAGAAATAAATGAAGTTGAGAAATAAATGAGTTTCATCTTGTTACATAATGACACAGAGGTGGAGGACATTGTGATGACATCTCAGTATACCTGACTCTTCAGTAACACTGTTCCAATCTGGACTGGTTGCTCTTTACATCTCTTAACTGTCATTTTATACTTCATCTTAGCTTGGAGAGTCCTTTATCTTTTTTCCTGTGTTATATTTCTTATTTTGTGGATCGCATGTCTTTTTCTTTCTTAATTTGCTTCCTCAGTTTGCTTTGGTGAAGAACATGCTTCAGGAACTTTCTCGGTAAAGGTGAGTGGAAAATAAAATTTTTGGCATCTCTCATGTCAAAAATGTCAGTATTATACTCGGACATTTAATTGATAATGTGGTCGAGTGTAGAATTCTAGGTTATAAAGCATATTCCTTCAGCATTTTGTGTGTATCATTTCGTTGTCTTCCTGTTCCCGATGTCCCTGGTGTTCAAAAAGGAACTGCTATGCTGAGTCCTCAGTGGGATCCTTTCCGTTTGGAAACTTACATCCTTCAGTCTTGAAATTATTGAATTATTTTGAGGATGACCTGCTCTTCTCCTTTTTTTTCTATTCTCTCTTCCTGGAATTTCTACCACTTGGATGTTGAACTGTCCTCTACTTTTCCTTACTATTTGTCCTATTTTCAGTCTCTTCATATTTTTCTTTCTGGTATCTTACCTTCATTTTACCTTCTAATTTTTTCTTTTGGGGTCTATCCTGTTTGGTGTTCGTTGGACTTCCTGGATGGATACATTCTCATCTTTCATCATTTCAGGGAAGTTCTCCTCCAGCAAATCTTGGACAATTTT
>NW_006921953.1:3012881-3060562 GCF_000298275.1 Orycteropus afer afer | reverse complement strand
TAGTGATACTGCCTGGGAAACCCAAGGAGGGGTCGCTATGAGTCGGGTCTGACTTGATGGCATATAACAACAACTAAGTGAATAGAGACTAATTGTTGTGCTTTGGATGGTTGCTTGAAAAATTTTAAAAAGTGAGCCAGACACTGTGCAACAAAGGAGGAGGTAGAAGCACTAAACATATTATTAAGCCAATAAACTGAGATGTTCCATGAAACCATGAGCCTAAACTTCCAAACCAAGTTACCAAATCCCATGAGATGCTTTGTTTACATTTGCAGCCTCAGTGGCTACTTTTTGTTGTTGTTATAAATTTATCTATCCATCACATAACTTTTGCCAATTCAACTTTTGACAAGTATACAACTTATTGACAGTAGTTATGTTAATTGGCTATACAACCCTACCCTTAACCGCTGAGATCTTTCCATGTTGATGTTAATCTTGATTACCTGGTTGAGATAGTGTACATCAGTTTCTTCCCTGCAAAATTATTCTGTTCTCTCCCTTACCACATAAGAGCTCTTTGTCATTTTCTGATTTAAAAAATAGCATCATGCCCTTGTTTTATAGATAGATTTTTCTTGTCTCTGACAGTATTGATAATTTATACTGTGGTATTTTTTGTTTGTTTTGTTTGATTTGTTGGCTTTTTGCTGACATTTGTCAAGTATATATTTTCCCATCTTTTTTATTTCAAGATTTTCATATCCTTATGCTTTAGGGGGCGCTCTGGTGACTTAGTGGTTAAAACATTTGGCCGCCACCAAAAGGTCAGTGGTTTGAACCCACCAGTTGCTCTGCAGGAGAGAGATGATGCAGTTTGCTTCCATAAAGATTTACTGCTTTGGAAATCCTATGAGACGGTTCTACTCTGTCCTAAGGGGTCACTATGAGTTGGAATCAACTCTATGGCACTGGGTTTTTTTGGGTTTGATTTTTTTATGCTTTAGGCATATCTCCTTTAAATAGTTCATAGCTGGATTTTTTTTATCATCCAATATATCAATCTCTTTATTTTAACAAATGGGTTTCATCCCTACCATGTAGCAATTATTGATATATTGGATTTATTTCTTTGGTTTTTTAAAATCACTTTGGCTAGACTTTTATTTTTTAGTTCTTACCTTTTGTTTTATTACCTTTGTTGTCTTTATTTTCTCCTTTTATTTGTTTCTTTCTACTAGCCTGGAATATACACAGCCTACTACTATTTTCTCAGTTTTTATTGAGGTAAGATTAATATATCCTATAATGCACAGACCTTAAGTATAATACTTGGTAATTTCACTGGACACACAATTTTGGGCAGTCAGTTATTTTTTTGTCAACACTTTGAAGATATTATTCCACCATTTTCTGGCTTTAAATGTTTCAATGTTTGCATTGAGAAGTGTGCTGTCATTCTAACTGTCATTCCTTTAAAGGTGAGCTGTCTATTAGAGAGATGCAAATCAAAACAATAATGAAATATCATCTCACCCCAGCACTAATAGCAAAGTTCAAAAAAAGAGAAAACAGCAAATGCTGGCAAGGGTGTGGAGAGACTGGGACCATCATACACTGCCGGTGAGACTATAAAATTGTGCAACCACTGTGGAAAACTGTATGGCACTTTTTTAAAAAGCTGGAAATAGAAATACCATATGATCCAGCAATCCCACTACTAGGAATATATCCTAGAGAAATAAGAGCTGTGACACAAACAGATATATACACACCTATGTTCATCACAGCACTATCCACAATAGCAAAAATATGGAAACAACCTAAATGCCCATTAATGAAGGAATGGATCAACAAACTATCATACATACACACAATGGAATATTATGCAACATGAAAGAACAAGGATGAATCTGCAAAATATCTCATAACATGGATGAACTTACAGGATATTATATTGAGTGAAAATATTCAATCACAAAAGGTCAAATATGTATGAGACCACTATTGTAAAAAGCCAAGAAAAGGGATTCACAAAAAAAGAAATATTCTTTGATGGTTACCAGGGGTGGGTGGAGAAGGGAGGATAAATCACTAACTAGAGGGTAGACACATATTAACTTGGGTGAAGGGAAATATTTTTTAAAAATTGTGAATACTGTTTATATGAAAAACTAGGAAAAGAAAAATGAAAAACAAAGGTGAGCTATCTTTTTTTTTTTTTTTTTCTCCCTGGATACTTTACAAATCTTCTCTTTGTCTTTGGTGTTCTGTGGTTTAATGTACCTAGGTATGGATTTCTTTATATTTACCCTATTGGAAATGTGTTTTGCTTCCTAGAATTGTGGATTCAATTTTTTCTTCTAATTATCCCTAGACAATTCGTAGACATTACCTTTTAAAATATTACTTCTCCTCCATTTTATATTCTTTCTTTTTAAAACTTATTCTGTTCTCCATATCTCTTAATGTCTCTTTTGTATTGTCCATGTACTGTCTTACTCCACTGTTATTGTTGTTTCTGTGAGTCACTGAGCTGATTCTGACTCATAGTGACCCTAATGGACAGAGCAGAACTGCCCCCATAGGGTTTCCCAGGCTGTAATTTTTACAGAAGCAGGTCACCAGGTCTTTTCTCCCACAGAGTACCTGGTGGGTTCAAACCACCAGCCTTTCAGTTAGCAGCTGAGCACTTACTTACTACACTACCAGGGATTCCCTGTCTTACTCCATTACATTATTGGTAATATATTTAGGTATATATTTCAGCTCATAATTATCTCTTCAGTTTTGTCTAATCTGTTCTTCAGCCCATCCATTGACTTTTTTGTTTCAACCATTTTACTTTTCATGTATAGAAGTTACATTTTTTTCCTAAACTTCTTGTTCATTTCTTGTAGTCTCTTCTTGTTGTCTTGTCTTTGTGAATGTATAATTTTTTTTTCTTTATACATTTTATACATTACTGTTCTATAACTGTGTTTCTGAAAATTTTAGGATGAAAGAGAAGATATCTTTGTTGTTCATTATTTCTGCTGACTCTCATTCATAGGATCTTGTCTTCTGACCTGTTAATATTTGATTATGAGACCATTGCTTGATCACAGTCAATGAGAATCCTAAATCTAAATTGAGAACATTTTCATCCAGATTAGATTTGCTTCTTCTTCCGCTGACAGCCATGAGAAGCCACTACTCTGGAATCACTTCAGCCACTCTTGAGGGTCTTGACTCAGAGAGGAAATTCCAGCCCAAAGTTTCCTTTGCTGTTGGCCTAAGGCTCTGTGTCCTTGTAGCAATGTTTCTATTGCCATTCATCCTTAGGACAATTTGGCCCCTCCTGGCTCATCATCACTAAGACTATATATAGCTCATGATTTTGTATTTAGAAGGTGGGGTCCTTAAAGAAACATTTACTTCTTTTGGCAGCGACACATGTTGGCAGTACTGTCTCAAAGAATGTTTCCTGTCCAGAATAACTTGACAACCTTAATGCCAGAAGCAGTGTTCTGAGAAGAGATTTTTAACTTCTCAGCCAGGAAACCAAAATAAAATTCTAGGAACTTAGAAAATTATGCCCTAGTAGTACAGGGATACTCTCAGAGTAGTCTTTGGCCTGGAAAGTCAGGTCTCAATATTAAGTGGTTCATAAAACCATTAGTCACTGTTCTTTATATAAGATTCTGCATGAGAATTTCTTTTAGAATTTAGTGCCAGGAAAAGCTTTGTCTGCCCAGAGGGATTGGCTTGCTTCCTCTGCCTAATGGCAAGAGCTTTGTAATACATATTTCCCTTTTTGCCCAAGCTACCAGGAAGCGTTAGTCACAACAGATGCCAGATCACATTGGCTCTTTTAGTGCTATGACTGTCTTCCTATTTTTTTTCATAGTCATGATATCTAGTTTGTTTATATATATATATATTTAGGTTTATAGCATATTTACCTCTAAATCTTCTTTATGGGAAAAGTCAAGTTATAAGTAAATTAAGTTAAAGTTTACAAAGATTTTAGATTAATATACCCTTCCCTTATATTCTTAAAATATCCAACAGGAAGGAGTAATTGGAAATATTTATGCAAATTGATCTGGTGATGACTTCTGAAGCTTCATACCCAAGGCTTGAGCAAATGAGTGCAATTTCCTGTAGAATAGGGAGGCATTTCTGCCTCTGCTCCCCTCTTTTGTAGGCAGTTTGTTCAGACTTCCAAACTGATATCTCCTCTCACTTCCTTTTGCCTTCATTATGGGCCAGAGGTAGAATGAATTGTTCTGGGGCTTCAATCTTCTGAAGAATAACTAAAATCTTGGATATACTAAGACATTTTCTTAGAGAGTCATAGTGTACTAACATACATTATGTTTACTGTAAGTGAAAAGGGGTAGGTATTCTCATACTCATGTTAAATAAAGATGGAAGGAACCCTGGAGGTACAGTGGTTAAGCACTCAGCTGCTAACCAAAAGGTCAACAGTTCAAACCTACCAGCTTCTCCATGGAGAAAGATGTGACTGTCTGCTTCCATAAAGAGTATAGCCTTGGAAACCCTGTGGACAGTTCTATTCAGTCCTATAGGGTCACTATGAGTCAGAATCAATTTAATGGCCATGGGTTATATATAGATGGAAAAACTGACTGATAAGCTCAAATTCAGAGAGTTCTAATCCTACCCTGTGCCATCCACTGATTCATAGTTATTGAATACTACCTTGAGCAAAAGACTGAAATGAAGTGCTCAAATACATAGTCTTTAAAGCAGGATTGTCTGGTTCATAATCCTTCATCACCCATCTACTTACTTACTGTGTAACCTTCCACAAAGTAACTTAACCTCTGTATACCTCAGTTTTCTCATCTGTAAAACAGGAAAAGTAGTAGTATCTACCTCCAAGAGTTGTTATGAAGATAAAATATTAATGCTTAGAACATACAGAAAGCACTCAGAAACGTCAACCAGTATCATCATCATCATTATTACCACTATTATTATTGCTGCAGAGGCTACACTGGGCAGAGAAGTGACCACTGGACCCCTTAATTGTCACATTCAGGAGACTCTTTCCACCTTAACTCAGCTTGTTCTGTGGAACACTCCTTTCTCATTGCAACTCACTGCTCTCTTGGCCCCCATTCCCTATCTCCTTCTCTTCCCTTCCCACTCTCCTGGGCCAACTTTATCCATCCCCATGGCTCCAGACTCTCTCATAATCTGATGATTTTAAATTCCTTCCAAGCCTTTCCTCTGGGCAGTAGTCCTCTACATCCCAGCTTCCTACACATTATCAAACTCCCACTCTTCTTCCCCACCTCAGAGTGGCATGTTGCATCTCTGCCGAGGATTTAGGCTACTAGGGTTAAAATTTTATTCACTTATGTATTCATTCATTCATTCATTCCAGTGCAGCCCTATCTACTAGCACTCATACCTCGTGATTCAGGCTTGGTCCCCTCCTGAGGTTTATGATTGGCTTCCAAGTCTGGGCTGTGTCAGACCACCCTCCCCAGCAGGTGGAGGCCAGACCAGGACAATGTGAGTGTCTCTAGTGGTGCCAGGTTTATAGTGACTCAGCCTTGATGTATGGGCACACTATGGTTGGTGTCTAAAGTATATATCCACACCTACCATCTGATGCCACCCACCTTTGGCGGTTAATTTACTGGGATCCAAATGTGAAGTTGTAGGTTGAGGTGGAGGAAAAAAATTCTTCCTTCCTCATGGTCCAAAGGGACGACAGGGCAAATGGATCATCCAACACCTGGCTCAGGTAGGAACCACAGTGACCAACTTCCTAGTGCTGCCATAACAAAGAACCACATATTAGGTGGTGTATTGTCTTATAATTCTGGAGTCTAGGAGTCTGAAATCAGGGTATAAGCCTTGTTGATTCCTTCTGAGGGCTCTGAGGAAGAATCTGCCCCATGTCTCTCTCCTCGCTTGTAGTGATGCCCTGTGATCCTTGGTGTTCTTTGACTTGTAGATTATTCCAACCCCTGCCATCTTCATCACACGGCCATCTTCTCTGTGGATGTCTCTCTGTGTCTCTTCTCTTTGTATAAGGACACCACTCAGATGGGATTAGGACCCACCCTACTCCAGTACAACTTCATGTTAACTTAACTGATTACATCTTCAAAAACCTTATTTCCAAACAAGATCACATTCACTGCATTCACTGGCGGTTCTGACTTCGACATATCTTTTTTGGGGACATAATTCAATCCATAACACAAACAGATGAAGAATTCTGAAGGTTGGGGAAGGGAGAAAGGGGGACAATTTGAAAGTGTTAGGAAATGTACCAGTGAGGATCTCTGTGGTTTAGAGCACCACTGTGGCGTTCAAATGGAATCCTTGGGTGGTATAAATGGTTAATATACTCACTGCTAACTAGAAGGTTGAGTGTTCAAGTCTACCCGGAGGCACATTAGAAGAAAGGCCTGGTGATCTACTTCCAAAAAGTCAGCCATTGAATACTCTAGGGAGTACCTCTGACACACATGGGGTTGCCATGAGTCAGAGCCAACTGAACAGCAATTGGTTTACTGGTGTGGTGGTGGATGCCTGTGTCCCTCACCCAGTGTCCCTGATGCACAGTTAGCCTCAACTTGGCTGCATTGGTCTGAGCCATTGCCCCTTTGGAGTGGTGACCCGGTGTCCTCTCAACACATCCCTTCCCTGATGTGGCCTGCTTCTCCCCTCCTCACCTCTCCCATGGAGGACTGTATGATATCAGGTATGGTTAGCCCTCCATAAATGTTTGCTGAATCAAAACCGAATGTGTCCTTTTAGGTGAATGAAAGCTAATTTTACTGAGGAATGTTTTGAGATTTTCACAGACCCCTCTTGATATAATTGGAGACACCCTGGGGTATTGCAAAACTAGACCCTACCCCCACTCCTATATACTTTTCACCTCTGCCGCACTGTGGTTTCCCTAATAGTTGAATTGGAAACAGACCAGACTGCCAAAGCAAACCCTCGTGCTTCCATGCACAGGAAAGAGCAGCTTAGGTTGCACTTGCTTAAGTAGTGGCAGTTACATTCACACTAGCAGTTCATGCCTAATAAAAGTCTATTCTGGGGGGATTTGTGAAAGGAATGGGTTTTATATTGGCAGTGGTTTGTGGCCCAGTGTGAGCATAGGCTTTGGCCTTAGCCTGTGGGATTTGCTTTTCCCTAAAGGAGACCCTGCCAAATCCTCAGTCCCCAAGGCCAGGGAAGAGGTCCCTGGGAGTCAGGAGGCTCTGCTCTGGAATCTTGGGATCCTTCCACTGTTGTGGCAAAAGATGTCAGAACATTGGCTGCCTCTGGTTCACCCAGGTCCAGATAGGACAACAAAGAAAGTAGTTTCCTTGAACTCTTCTGTGCAGGGCCCTTGAAGTGTGGAGAGCCCCACAGAGGGATGACCTTGCATGGACTCCAAGGCTGGTTTCCAGAAATTATTCATGGAGAGGCGCTCACACACTGGTGTAAGGGCTGAGCACAGGAGAGAACAGCTGGTCTGGAGAACTCTGAGTGAGGCTGAATTTTCCATGAAGATAGAGACCTCAGCCATCCTACAGGGTGATGGTGGTGGTCACAAGTTGTTGCTAACTGCCATTGTATCAGCTGGAACTCATGGTGACCTCATGTACAACAGAACAAAACACTGTCCAGTCACACACCATCTTCATAATCATTGGCATGTTCATGTCCATTGTTGCAGCCACTGTGTATTTTCAGTGCCTTGCAACCTAGAGGTCTCAGAATAATGTCAGACAATATTCTGTTGTGATCCATAGAGTTTTTATTGAAATTAAACAATAAAAGAAGTGGATCTCCAGGCCTTTCTTCCATCTGTCTTAGTCTGGAAGCTCTGCTGAAATCTATCCACCACGAGTGACCCTGCTGGTATTTGAAATACCAACTGCATGCCTTCCAGCATTATAGAAACATGCCAGCTGCCACAGTATGACAAGCTGACAGATGGTTGGTGGTTTTACCTAATAGCTAGCACTTATGTAAACACTTGCTGCCGTCAAGTCAGATCCAACTTAGCGACCCTCCCTGGGTTTCTGAGGCAGTAACACTACAGAAGTAGGTTGCTCAGTCTTCCTTCTGAGGAGTGGCTGGTGGGTTTGAACCACCAGGCTTCTGGTTACCAGTCAAATGCTAGGCACTATGCCACCAGCACTGCTAGCACCTGTGTAGAGCTTACTATGTACCAGCTGCTAGTCTACGTACTTCACATGAAATAAATCATTTTGACCTTTTATAAACCTTTAAATACTATTATCACCCTCATGTTACAGTTGAGGAAACTGAGGCACAGAGGAGTTTAGTAGCTTAGCCAAGGTCTCGGGATAATAAACGTTGGAGCTGGCATTTGATTGCCGTTAGCTTGGCTCTGGAGTCTGTGTTTGTAATCTCTATGCTGGACTATCACCTCTCAGGAGCTCCTGTTATAAGATAGGGCAACCAAGGGGAAGAGTGGCTAACACTGGCCAGGGACTAGGAGGTGACATTCGAATTAGTGCTGAGGGTGAAGGAGCTTGCCAGATGGAAACAAGGCAGGAAGTCATTCCAATAGAGGGCACACATGTGCAAAAGTGTGGAAATATTTCTACTGGGAGCAGTGAATAATCTGGCATGGTTGGTGCAGGTACGTGTGGCAGCGGTTTGGCAATGAGTGAGTGCAGACTGGACAGAGAAAGCCGGCAGCCAAAGTCGGTTACGGAAATGTTTTATTTGGCTTACATGGTGTTATAATTTTATGTGTGTGTGTGTGTGTGTGTGTGTGAAAATACACATAACCCAAAATCTACCATTTTAAACATTTTAAAATCAACAATTTAATCATTAAATACATTCTCGATGTTGTACAACCACTATCACTATCTAGTTCTAGAACATTTTCATCACTCCAGAAAGACACCCCATACCCACTAGCTTTCAGTCCCCATTCCTCTCTCCCCACAGCCCAGACAACCACAAACTGCATTCTGTCTGTATTGATTTGCCTATTCTGAACGTCTCATATAAACAATCATACACCTGTGCACTGTGCAGCCTTTTGTGTCTGGTTTTTTTCACTCAGCATAATGTTTTTAGGGTTCACCTATGTGGTGGCAGGTATCAAAACTTCATTCCTTTTTTTTCTTTTTTGACCGAATGATCATTAAAAAACAAAATAAACAGAAAAAACACTTGCTATCAAGTCAGCTCTGACTCCTGGCAACCTCATGTGTGTCAGAGCACAACTGTGCTCTGTTAGGTTTTCCATGGCTGATTTTTCTAAAGTAAATCCCCAGGTGTTTCTTCTAAGGTACCTCTGGGTGCACGCAAACCTGCAGCCTTTCAGTTAGCAGCTGAGCAGATTAACCATTTGCACCTCCCAGGGAACTCCGAATGATCATAATGCTTTATCAGAATGCCTTTCAAGAGGTCCCAGGCTCTCTGTTTCCCCACAGTCACTCCCTTTCTCTGTGGTCTTACTCCTGGGTTGAGTCACACAGTGATGTGACTACCTGTGTTTCACTTTCCATCCTTGGTTTAGACAGAACAATTTGGGCCAGATTTCAAGACTCCTGAATGTGGCTCTGAGGAGTTAGCCTTTGTGTGTGGGCTTCAGTGGCTGGCCAGTGCATAATGCTCCCCTGATTTGGGATTTGCTTCCCTAGACGGGCAGACCCCATGGCCATGTCTGGCTGGGTGACCTTGCCCCTGGGTCAGGGGCTGACTGTTCCCTGATGGGAACTCATCTAGTTGGGACCATTCTTCCTCGGCACTTGGTAATTGAGAATGGGAAGAGAAAATATTTCTCTTAGGGCTTGGACTAGCTTAATGTATGAATGGGAGAGGCTGGAGAAGAGGAGAGAAGAATGCTATGGCAGTGACGGACAAGTCTTTGAGTTTGGGGAAATGACACTTGTTGCTTTGTCTTTTAGTAAATTTTCTCATCTTTTCTTTTTTTTTCTTTTTATGGTCTTTTTTTACTCCCTATTTAAGCAAGCAAACCCAGTAGAGTAGTAAAAGACAGAAAAATAATTCATTGTTATAAATAAGTTGCTTTTCCAAAAAGCATTAAAGGTGCTGAATTTTTTAAAGCCAAGTCCATTTGAGGTATAATTTCCAACCAACAAAACCAACCCACTGCCATTGAGTCAATTATGACTCAGTGTACCCCACTGGGTTTCTGAGGCAGTAAATCTTTACAGAAGCAGACTGCCCAGTCTTGCTTCCATGGAGTGGCTGGTGGGTTTGAACCACCAACCCTCTGGTTAGCAGTCAGATGCCTTAGTCACTGTGCTACCAGAGCTCCTTGAGGTATAGTTTACATATAGTAAAATTCACCCTTTTCAGGTGTACAGTTCCATGAGTTTGACAGACATATACATTCCTAGAACTGTAAGATAGTGATTTTTAAGGTGAAAATTGATACACAGATACACTATTTAGAAAGCTCCCTCTCGGACAGTGAGGAAGAAGGGAGTAGTAGGGAGATGGAGGCAGGAAGTGGTTGCACTGCCCTAGACTGAAGTTGAAACCTGAAGCTGGGCAGGGGGCAGGGAGTGGATCAGCAGCTTTAGAGGCCTGACTCCTGAGAAACTGTGATCTGGGGACCTGACACCTAGACACCTGCAGAGGAGAGAGAGAGATGAGGTCAGATACGTTGCTTTTGGCTGTATCTCCCCCGCCACACACACATCCCATTTCCCTCTGTGGCTGTCTTGACAATCTACATCCTTTGTTTCAGCTTCTCACAGGGCTCTGATCTGTGATAAATCCTTGCTTCCCACACCGACTGTGTGTGTTTGTGGTGAGGAAATATAATAACAAAACATTTCCCATTTTGACCATTTTTATGTGTCTATTAATTGCATTCAGCATTCACCATATTGTGCAGCCATTACTACTTTCTGTTTCCAACAGCCTAGAAAACCCTATGCGGCAGTTCTACTCTGTCCTGTAGGGTTGCTTTGGATCAGAATTAACTGAATGGCACGCAACAATAACAACAACAAATCTTTACAGAAGCAGATCAGCAGGCCTTTCCTAGTGTGGTGCTGCTGGGTTACCAACCAAGTGCAGACTGTTTGCACCACCCAGGTACCATCCAACTGCTCCTACTCACTTTATAAGTGTCCCTTACTTCACCGAAACCACCTCCTTTGCCCCAGCTTGTTTGCCAGAGTACCCTTTGGCTGCATAAAAAGAGCTCTGAGGCCCTGTGGTTAAGCATTGGGCTGCTAACCAAAAGGTTGGCAGTTGGAACCCAGCAGCTATTCCAACGGAGAAAGATGAGACAATCTACTTCCATAAAGATTTATAGCCTTGGAAAGCCTATGGGGCAGTTCTAGTCTGTCTTAAAAGGTCACTATGAGTCAGAATCAAATAGACAGTAGTGGATTTGGTTTTGCTAGTTTAGTTGGCTGCCTCTACCCCATCCCTCTCCCTGGACTTCACCTCTGTGGCCCAGAGATTCTCTCCACTTTGACAAAATCACTTGACAAAACCACCTCTCTCCCTGAAACAGCCTCTTTGAGTTCTCTAAATTCTGTTATTATTTTTAAGCCTCCAAGCTTTCCTTTTTTGATTGTTTATTTCATTTTTGTTTCACTTCTTAGCCATTCAGGCTTTCCCTAACTAATGGCCATGTATTATCAACATTTTGTTTTCTAAAACTTGGTAATCATACAGTGTCTTTCTTTGACTTCTCTCTCAACATTCATCCTGGGAAGACTATATTGTGGTTCACCCAGAGGTATTTTTTGCACTGGGTCTTGTGACATGGGTTTTCTTTTCCTTGTAAGTGCTAAATCTCTCTGGGCTAAGCTGTTTCTAGCTACTATCAAATTGGCTCCTGGCTCATGACAACTCCATGGACAATGGAATGAAAAGCTACCTGGTCCTGTTCCATCCCCATGATTGGTTGCAGATCAGACCTCTGTTATCAGTTGGTTTTCATTGGCTGACTTTCAAAAGTAGATCACCAGGCCTTTCTTCCTGGTCCATCTTAGTCTGAAAGCTCTGCTGATACTGTTCAGTATCACAGCAACATACAAACCTCTGTCAAGAGATAGGTGGTGGCTGCACATGAGGTACATTGGTCTGGAATAGAACCTGGGTCTCCCACATGGAAGGCAAGGGAATCTACCACCGAACCACCAGTGGCCTCAGACTAAGAAGCAGGCCTCTCCATCCCTGACCTCTACCCTTCATTCCTGTGACAGGCCTTGGGAACATGTGTGCCTCACCTAACTATGGCTGTCCTAACCTTCAGAACATTCAGTTATCCACATCTTCTAGATTGCTTTCAAAATCATCTGGTTGAAGTTTACAGTAGTCAAATTTGTTACCACATTTATGGCCACTAGCATAGTGCCTAAAGCACTTGACTGCTAACCAGAAGGCTGGCGGTTCAAACCCACCAGCCACTCCTCGGAAGGAAGGTTGGGCAATCCTACTTCTGTAGTGATACCGCCTCAGAAACCCAAGGAGGGCTCGCTATGAGTCGGGGCCGATTCGACGGCACATAACAACAACAAGCAACATCAATAAACCAAAACTAAAATGAAATCAAATTTAAAGAAAGTAAATAAAGAAAGGTGGCCCAGGGCAACAGAGGGACCAGATGGATGCACCAGAATAGAACTAGAATTTTTTTCCTTTTTTTTTCCTTTTATTGTGCTGAAAACCTACACAAGACATTCGCCAACATAACAATGTACCCATTTACAGCTCAGAGACACTGATGACATTTTTCATGTTGTGCCATCATTATTGCTATCCTTTTCCAAAATATTCTACTACCATTATCATAAACTCAGTGCCCACAAACAAAAGCTTAACGGAGGCTACACTTTTCTGAATAGGCATTGGGGATTTTAGATTTGACTTTGGAAACATGTAAATATTTTATAATATTATTAAAATGTTAAATAATTTTTAAAAACTGAAGTACATTTCCCATCTATTTTTGCCCATATATCTTCCCACTTCTAAATTGTAGCTGCCATTTGAGGTGCTGACAATCCAGGAGACGGGAAATCTGAGCAGAGAATCAGGAAGTATGTGTCTCAAGGGAAAGTTTTTCTTGTGAGCTCTTTTTCCCTCAGCATTGAATTCCGAGAGCATCTCCTTGGGAAGCTTCCCAGCACCAAGTTTCCTACCCTTTGGAGACTTTTTTTTTTTTTTTTTCAGTTCCTTTGTTTCATGTGGAATCCAATGCCATCTCTAATAAATTCCTGTATAATTTTCTCTGCAGTAATTTAAGAGAGAGCCCTTTTGAAGGAGAGTTATGTGAAATGGCAGGCAAATGTTTAACCCTGTTTAAGTGTCCGCATAGCTGGAAATTGATCACTTGTAAGCCTTCACAGTGTCCCCAAAGTGGTTATCAATGACCTATTTGTTTACTGAAACTATTCACATTTATTTTTGATGTTAACAATGTTTATGGATATCTTTGACATCTTAGTTAAATTTGCTTAAACCTGTGAAAGCAAGTTTTTCTCCCTTGGTTGAATACCTCTCTGGGTATTATCTGTGGCAATTGAATTTTTTTACCGTCAAAGTTTCCATTGTAAAGTTTCCTTTGGGTTTGGGCTATTTAATGCAGAAAAAACTGAGATACTGCTGTTGACTTCAGTTGAAACAGTGCAAAGACATGTCTTTGAAAGCAGGTGACTGAAAAATATCTATGTGGTCATTTTTGATTGTTTATAATGAAGGAACACTCATTGGCCTGATGCACTGCACTGGGTTGCAGTGGTATGGCCCCTGCTTGGAAGGGGCTGGAAGTGTACCAGGTTCAGGAACTCTGGGATTAGGAGATGTACCAGGGTCCAGCTGGTTGGGAACTCTCTTGGCCTCCTGGAAAAACAGCAGTGAGGACCTGAGGTGGCTGGAAGGCCTAGAAACACAGGATTAGGGCCTGTACAGAACTAGGTCTGGTTCCTGGCCTGTCTGAAGGAGCCATAGTGTATGTACTTTAGTTTAGTTTGGAGGATCACCATACAATCCACCCCATCCCCTAGCTTCAGTAGTTACTTGCTGATCTGGCTTCATCTGTCTCCTCCAGTTTTTGCTGTTGTTTTGTTTTAAAGCAAATCTCAGACACCTCATCATTTCATCTGCAAATATTTGTTTGCATGTCTAAAAGATTAAGGCATTTCATTTTTTACATAAGTACAACGCCATTATGATTTGTTGTTAGTTGCCACTTTTCAAGTCGGCTTCACTTCATGGCAACCTCATGTACAACAGAATGAGATGTTCCCTCTCCTGCACCATTTTCACGATCCTTGGTATGCTTGAGTCCATTATTGTAGCTACTGTGTAATGCCTTCTAGCCTACAGGGGCTCATCTTCCAACACTATATCTAACAATATTCCATTGTGGTCCATAGGGTTTTCTTTTTATTTATTTATTGGTGATTTTTATGATTACTAGTTATTAGTTAATATCACATGCAAGTTAAATTTTGCCGAAGATAATTTAAAAATGGTTGCTGCAGTACATTGACAGGGAACTTCCAGAAATTGAAGCTGATTTCAGAAGAGGCATGGAACAAGGGATTATTGCTGATGTCAGAAAGATCTTGGCTATGTTGTCGGTACTTCTTCTGCACCTGTCCATGTCTTCCTTTTCCTTAGTGGTGTTGTGCTGGTCACCCACTTTTGGTATATTGCCTATCCCTCACCCAAATCAATACATGTCTCTTACCTAGCTAGCAATTTCCCCTCTCTTTCCCTCCCATCCCTAGTAACCAAAACAGACTTTCCTTCCATGTGTAAATCTTTCCTTGACTTTTTACAATAGGGGATTCATACAACATTTGTCCTTTGTGGTTCACTCAGCATAATGTCCTCCAAGTTCATTCACATTGAAAGGTGTTTCATGAATTCTTCATTATTGTTTAATGTTGCATAGTATTCTACTGTGTGTATGGGCCATAGTTTAGTTATCCATTCATCTGTTGAGGAGCAGTTAGGTTGTTTTCATCTCTTTGCTATTGTGAATAGTGCTGTGATGGACATTGATGTGTATATATCTATTTATTTCCTGGCTCTCACTTCTTTAGGATATATACTGTCTTGGTTCTTTAGTGCTGCTATAACAAAAATACCAGAAATGGATGGCTTTCAAAAACAGGAATTTATTCTCTTACAGTTTAGGAAGCTAGAAGTCCAAGTTCAAAGTGCTGGCTCTAGGGGCTGGATGAAGGCCCCTCAACCTTGGAATTCAGCTCTGCCTCCTGTTCCAGGCCCACTGGAACTGGAGGGTTCCATAGCTGCTGGCTTCTGAGGGTGACGAACCTAAGATCAACAGGCAAAATGGGATAATCTCAAGATAGGCAGGCAATACAGCAAACCACTGGTTCAAGTCCAGGAAAGATCCCAAGATTAGCAGGCAACACAGATCAAAAAGTGCCACAAACCTAGAGACCTTTCTCAAAGCCTCTGCTTATATACTGGAAACTACTTAACTTCTCACAGCAGATTCCACCATGGAGATAATTACAGTCTCATCATGGGGAATAACTACATCCAGTTGCCCAGCCACTCAAAACCATGGCCTTAACTACCACACATATGTCTAGTGGGACTGCTGGATCAAATGGTATTTCTATTTTCAACTTTTTAAGGAAGCACCATACCATTTTCCATCATGGTTGTACCATTTTATAGTTCCACCAGCAGTGTACGAGAGTTCCAATCTCTCCACACCCTCACCAGCGTTTGTTGTTTTCTGTCTTGTTGAACTTTGCTATTATTGCTGGAGTGAGGTGATATTTCATTGTTTTGATCTGCATCTTTCTGTTGGTTAATTACAGAAGCTCTGGTGGTATAGTGATTGAAGCATTTGGCTGCTAATCAAAAGGTCAGTGGTTTGCACCCACCAGCCACTCCACAGAAAAAAGATGAAGTAGGCTGCTTCCATAAAGATTTACAGCCTTGGAAATAAGGTGGGGGTCACTATGGGTTGGAATTGACTTGATGGCACTGAGTTTTTTGTTTTGTTTTGTTTTGTTTTTAAATGGCTAATGATCACAAGCATTTCTCATGTGTTTGTTGGCCACCTGAATATCTTCTTTGGTGAAGTGTATGTTCATGTTCTCTGCCCATTTTTGAAGTAGATTGCTTGTCTTTTTGATGTTGAGGTGTTGAAGTTTTCTATAAATTTTAGAGATAAGTCCCTTGTCAGATATGTCATTGCCAGATATTTTTCCCAATTTGTAAGTTCTCTTTTTATTCTTTTGAATGAGCCTTTTGATGTGCATATGAATTTAATTTTTAGAAGATCCCCATCCTATAGTTTATCTTCTGCTGTTCATGCATTTTCTATTATGTTTGATGGTCTATTTATGTCATAAATTAGGGGCCCTAAGTTTGTCCCTATTTTGTCTTTGATAAACTTTATACTTTTAGATTTTATGTTTTGGTCTCTGATCCATCTTGAGTTCATTTTTGTTATGGATCTTGTTTCATTTTTCTGCAAATGGATATCCAGTTTGGCCAGTACCATTTGTTAAAAATATTATCTCTTTCCATTTAATGGGTTTCAGCCCTTTGTCAAAGATCAGCTTTCTATGGGTAAATGGATCTATTTCTGGATTCTCAATTCTGTTCCACTAGTCTATGTGTCTGTTGCATTAATACCAGGCTATTTTGACTGCCATGGCTTTATAGGAGGTTTTGAGATTGGGGAGTGTGAGACCTACTTTGTTTTTCTCCTTCAGTAGTGCTTTACTTATCTGAGGTCCCTTTCCTTTCCGTATAAGATTAGTGATTGTTTTTTCCATGTCCTTAAAGAATGTTGATGGAATCTGGATTGTGACTGCCTTGAATCTATAGATAGCTTTGCGTAGTATTGACATTTTCACAATGTTCAGTCTTCCTATCCATGAGCATGGTATGTTCTTCCATTTATATAAGTCTCTTATAGTTTCTTGTAGTAGTGTTTTGTAGTTTTCTTTGTATAGATCTTGTGTTCCCCTGGTAAGATTTATTCCTAAGGATTTTATCTTTTTGGTAGCTATTATAAGTGGTATTGTTTTCCTAATTTCCTTTTCATGTATCTCTTTGTTGAATCCAACTGATTTTTGTATTTTGATATTTTGTATCCTGCCACTTTGCTGAATCTTTCAATTAGATCCAAGAGTTTTCTTGGGTTTTCTAGGTATAGAATCATATCATCTGCAAAGTGAGGTAGTTTTACTTTTCTTTGCCAGTTTGGATGCCTGGGATTAAATGGGATCCCCAGTAACAGCTGGTAGATGAGGCTGCCCAGCAAAAGAGCCAGGAGGGAACTGGAGACAGCAGTCTGTGGATTTGTACACCCCATGGCTCAGAGTACTGGCTTTGGAGTAAGATAGCCTATGTTCAGTTCTTGGCTCCTGTACCTAATAGCTGTGTGACCTTGGGCAGGTGCTGTAACCTCTATGAGCCTCTATTTCTTGCTGTAAAATGAGGATAATAAGAATATCTGCTTTATGGATAAAGGTTAGATTAAATACTGTGCATTAAGCACCTGGTATTGTTAAATATTCAGTGGATATTAGCTGTGATCCTCAATATCATCATCATCATTGTGATCCTGATGAATATTTCAGGTCACAGGGACTGATGCCCTGCTCTTGGCTATCTATCTGGGGCCTCCTGTGACCTGTTGAAGCAAGGATTACAGGGAATTTTTTGGACAGAGCTTCCTCTTGGAAAACCAATGGAGCATTTGAAGGCAAGTTTGCTAGCTTTTCTTCTTCTTCTTCTTTTTAAATTCTGTTAAGTTATGTATAACATAAAATTTTTCTGTTTTAGCCATTTTTCAGTATATATTTCAGCAACACTCGTTATATTCATCATGTTGTACACCCATCACCACTATGTATTTCCAAACTTTCTTATCACCCCAAATAGAAACTCTATATGATTAAGCAATAACTCTCCATTCTTTCTTCCCCCAGCCTCTATTAACCATGAATATACTTTTGTCTTTAGGCATTTCTCTGTGCCAGATATTTCATATAATTGAGATCATACCATATTTGACTGACTTCACTCAGCATATTTTCAATGTTCATCCATGTTGTAGCATGAACATGTAGCATCCGTGTTCTCTTTATGGCTGAATAATATCCCATTGTATTATTAAAAAAAAAAAAAAACTCACTGCTGTCAAGTTGGATCTGACTCATAGCGACCCCTCCTTGGGTTCCTGAGGCAGTATCATCACGGAAGTAGATTGCCCAATCTTCCTTCTGAGGAGTGACTGGTGAGTTTGAACCACCAGCCTTCTGGTTAGCAGTCAAATGTCTTAGGCACGACACCACCAGAGCTCCTTCTTGTATTATATACTACATTTTATTTATCCATTCATCTGTAACCCATTGGACCTTTGGTTGTTTCTACATTTTGACCATTGTGAATAGTGCTGAAATGAACATTAATGTACACTTATCTGTTTGAGCCCCTGCTTTCAGTTCCAGTGGAGTTTTGATGCCCCATGGTGCTCAAATTCAGAATTCTGCTGGCCTGCATTTCAGAACCCCAGGACCTCTGTGCTCTTGTTCTTTTGGGTGAAGCTTTTTTATAATGCCGTCTTTGAGTCAGCAGCACAAGTTCAAGGCATTGGTACCTCCAAAGGGCCCCATTAGTTCTTCCCTGCCACTCTTTAAATCTGAGTGTGCCTGGTTACAAAGATAAAACAACTGGCCTTAGGTATTTTACCTAAACGTTATACTGTTGCTATTAGGTGCCACTGATTCAGCCCCTGACTCATGACAACCCCATGCACAATGGAATGAAACGCTGTCCAGTCTTGTGCCATCCCCCTGATCAGTAGTAGATTGCACCATTGTGATCTCTAGGATTTTCGTTGGCAGATGCTCCAAAGTAGATCACCAGGCATTCCATTCATAGTCCATCTTAGTCTGGAAGTTCTGTGGAAAATGTTTGTCATCATAGCAACATGCAAGCCTCCACTGACAGGTGGTGGCTATGTATGAGATTCATTGGCCAGGAATTGAACCCAGGTCACCTACATGGAAGGTGTAAATTCTGCCACTGAATCACCCAGTCTGTCCCAGTCCCAAATACTAGTTAAACACATTAATTAAACTTCTCCAAGCATTGTCTCCATGGACACAGAAAGGGAGGGGGGTGGCATAGGAAACGTTTGTCACCCAGATGGGACACATTCTAGGGGAGCCCACCCAGATGTTTCCTGAGCTGTGGGCTGTGATACTGGTATGGAAGATGCTGGAAGGAAAGAGAAACTTCCAAGTAAAAGGGGCCAGTGCAAGGAAAATCCACAATATTTGGATAATAAATAGCACATAAAACTCACTGTCGTCGGATCAGATCTGACTCATAGTGACCCTTCCTTGAGTTTCTGAGATGGTATCACTACAGAAGTAGATTGCCCAACCTTCCTTCCGAGGAGTGGCTAGTGGATTTGAACTGCCAGCCTTCTAGTTACCAGTCAAACGCCTTAGGCACGATGCCGCCAGAGCTCCCAAATAGCATATAGGTTATATATATATAAAAAATTGCTGCTATTGTTTTGGGTCCGGAGCCTGGTCCTTTCTGCAGCAGTCAGACATGTAGCCCAGGGAAACATTTGTTTCAGCTTGTTCAGGATAGTCTTGGTTTGTTTCCACTGTTTCTCAAAACTTTTCTGAATTCTCCTGACCCCCAGGCATCTTGAGCAACCCATTGGTTCTTCTGACCAAACACTGGTGTCTTCCTATCCCACATGCAAACTTAGTAAACTCTTTCATCTCTCATACCCCAGTGGGATTCATCCTGGCCCACCAGAGTGCCTACAAGCAAATGTGTCAGGCCATGCCAGAACTTCAGCCATGGCCTCTCCTCTCTCTGCTGTACCCATGCCTGGAGTTTCATCCCTGCCCCAACCCCCATCTGTGCACCCAGTTGTGTCCAGGGCTCCCTGAATCAAAATGTGGGTCCTGGAAGGCTGGTCCTCTAATAATTAGTACTTACTTTCTCCCATTTTGTTCCCTCTGGGTCTCAGTTTTCTCATCTGTGAAATGGGGATCATTCTTAACTCACAGAATTACCACAGTCATCTTAGAGGCAAATTTTACCCATTGGAATCAAAATCCAAAATAATTTTACCCTGGAAAACAAATGACTTGTCTATTATACTTCAACAAATTTTTTTTTCCTTATGTTCTCTTGAGAAGAGAGGGAAGGAAGGAGGGGGTATGTTGACTGTTGTGGACATACATGTTTTAACTTGAAGAGGGTTCATGCTGTTTTGTGTTTCTGAGATGGGAATCTTCAGATGTCCTTCAAGGTCATTGCTTCCCCATTAGGCAACATACAAAGTGATCAGACCTACTGGCGCCTAATAAGGAGGCATGAAAGACACTCTTTTGGGGACAATTCTGCTTACGCTGTCTGCTTTTCATTTAAACAAATCATTTGTTTTCAGGCAAGATGGATTGCTGGTTACATTGGTGACTCAGTCCCCTGCATAAATATGGGTAGCACTGGAAGATTCTGCTCATGCATTTGGGGCAGGAGAGATCTGTGCCTGCCCAGCCACTGTGCCTCTATTGTAGCCTTTTCCCCAAGCTCCAATTATTGCTTCTCCTTCAGAGCTTTGTGATCCTCGTGATAACTTGATTTGGTTGTTTTTTGAACACTTGGGTTGCCTAGAAAACAACTTCTTCCAGTAAATGGAAATAAAAGTGCTTAAGAGTAATGTCAACAGCCACAGTCTGTCAGCCTTTTACGGCTCTTGGCCGTTTAGAAGATGCTGCTCCAGCCATTACTGCTTTTAGAACCCAAACAATAGCCCAGTGAGGCAGGAGGCATGGATATTATGTTAACCCCGCTGTACAGATGTACAAAGTGGGGCTCAGAAGAGTGATGTGACACATGTAGAAAGTGATAGCCAGAACTGGGATCTTGACTTTTTGACACCAGGGTTTATATTCTGGGACTACCACTTTATCTGTGGGACCGTACCCAAACCAAACCCACTGCCATTGAATTGATTTTGACCCATAGCAGCCCAACAGGACAGAGTAGAACTTCCCTATAGGATTTCTAAGACTAAATCTTTACACAAGCAGATTTCTTCATCTTTCTCCCACAGAGTGGCTGGGGGGTTTGAACGGCCAACCTTTTGGTTAGCAGCCAAATGCTTTAACCACTGTGCCACCAAAGCTCCTTTGGAACCTTAGAGAGTCAATTATATCATTTGAAATTTAGTTTTCTCATGTGCATAATAGAGAAGTTAGTAATGCCTGCACTGAAGGGAGGATTAAATGACATTTTGTTTGTGAAGTCCCTTGGCATAGTGCCTAAGGCATCTGACTGCTAACCAGAAGGCTGGCAATTCAAACCCACCAGCCACTCCTCAGAAGGAAGATTGGGCAATCTACTTCTGTAGAGATACCACCTTGGAAACCCAAGGAGGGGTCACTATGAGTTGAATTGACTTGATAGCAGTGAGTTGGTGTTTTTTTTTTTTTTTTTTTTTTAGCATGGTGGTACAATGGTTAAGTGCTTGGCTGCTAACCAAAATGTTAGTGGTCAATCCAGCAACTACTTCTCAGGAGAAAGATGTGGCAGTATGCTTTTGTAAAGGTTACAGCCTTGGAAATCCTATGTAGCATAGTGCCTAAGGCACTTGACTGCTAACCAGGGCAATCTACTTCCGTAGTGATACTGCCTTGGAAACCCAAGGAGGGGTCACTATGAGTCATGTCCAACTCAATGGTACATAACAACAACAACAACAACTCTGTCCTATAGAGTCATTAAGAGTTGGAATCACATGACAGTAACAGATTTGGCTGAGTAGCGTGACTGGTTCAGAGCAGATGAACCACTGCTTTTATTCTTGCTAAGTCGGCAGCAAAGAGAAAGATGCTCAATTGGCCTTGCCTCAGTTGTTGATAGGCATACATGGTGCATTTACAAATCATGCATGCAAAAGTCCACAGACCTGTGGTGGTTACAGCAATGCCAGTGGAAAATAAGTGTGGTGGGCACAATCCTAAGATAACCCCCCAACAGTACTGCACCCTGGGATAAATATTTTGTATAATTCTCTTCCTTTGAGTGTGACTGAACCTGCAACCATGATGGGATATTACCAATCTACCAGTTGCTGTCAAGTCAATTCCAACTCTTGGTGACTGACTGCATGTGTGTCAGAGCAGAACTATGCTCCATAGAGTTTTCAGTGGCTGAATTTTTGGAGGTAGAGTGCCAGACCTTTCTTCTGAGGCACTTCTGGGAGGACTTGAGCCACCAAGCTTTCAGTTAGCAGCTGAATGTGGTAACTGTTTGCACCACCCAGAGACCCCCATGATTATATTACATTTATGGCAAAAGTAACTTTGCAGATATAATTAAGGTTACTAATCAATTGGCTCTGGTATTGCAGCTCTGGTAGCATAGTGCCTAAGGCACTTGACTGCTAACCAGAAGGCTGGCGTTTCAAACCCACCAGCCACTCCTCAGAAGGAAGATGGGGCAATCTACTTCCATAGTGATACTGCCTCAGAAACCCAAGGAGGGGTTGCTATGAGTCGGGTCCGACTCGATGGCACATAACAAACAACAACATTCAACTGGCTTTGATTTAATCAAAAGAGGTTATCTGGATGGGCCTGAATTAATAAGATGAGCCCTTCAAATTTGCACCTAGAAGTCAGAGACAAAAGAAAACAGAGAGATGTGGAGTGTGAGAGAGCCTTTAGAGGGTATCAAGTGGTAAGGAACTGTGGGCAGCTTCTAGAAGTTAAGAGTGACCACCACCACGCCCCACCAGCAAAAAATGGGCATCTCATTCCTACAGCCACAAGGAACTGAATTCTGCCAACATCAGCTTAAGTTTGAAAGGCTCTTATATTCCAAAAGGAACACAGAATCCTTAACACCTTGATTTCAGCCCTAAGCAGAGGACCCAGTCACACTGTGCCTGCACTTCTGACCTACAGACACTGGGAAATACATTTTAACCTGCTAAGTTTGTGGTAATTTGTTATACAGCAAGAGAAGAATACAATGAGCAAGGCTACTACACAGGGGCTTGTGGCAAAACATAGTGGCTTAAGTAACAAACGTTTATTATCTTATGGTTTCTGAGACTGAGTGGCTTAATGGGGTGCCTCTGCCTCAGGGTCTGTACCTGGCCCTTTCTTCCTCCAGATATCCATGTGGTATGTTCTTTCACTTCATTTACATCTCTGCTCAAATGCCACCTCCTCCAAGAGTTCTTCCCAGACATGCTGTGTAATGGCACCCATCACTCTCACATACAGCTGCTGATTTTTTTTTCATAGTGCTTAGCTTTGCTCATTATATATATAATCATTATATACATATAATATATATATAATATATATATATAATATATATATGTAGCTCCTCAGCCCCTGCGGCTGCAAGAGTCAGGAAAAGTCTCTAGCTTGATGTGGAAAAGCCTCCAGCTTGACATTTGATCCAGGAACTTTGGATTTGCCACCTTCTATAAGTGTGTGAGCCATTTTCCTAAGATAAATTTCTCTGTATATGCATATGTTGTTTGTTGTTGTTATGTGCCATCAAGTCAGACCTGACTCATAGCAACCCCTTCTTGGGTTTCCGAGGCGATATCACTACGGAAATAGATTGCCCAACCTTCCTTGCAAGGAGTGACTGGTGGCTTTGAACCGCCAGCCTTCTGGTTAGCAGTCAAATGCCTTAGGCACTATGCTACCAGAGCTCCACATAAGCCTCCCCCCCACCTTCTTGTTTGTCCGGAGGGCACAGCCGTTTTGATTGTTTACATGTGGCAGCCATTTTGGATATTTAAAGTGATGAGGGTGCAGCCATTTTTAATGTTTACAAGTGGCGGCCATTTTGGATATTTAAAGTGACCAAGGGCACAGCCATTATAAGTGGCAACCATTTTGGATTTTAAAGTGATAGCATTCTCATTTGGATTCCAGGGACCTAAGAACAGGCAGTGAGGCGGGAAGCAGGGAGAGGACAGAAAAGGCAAAGGGGATAGGAACAGATTGAGGAGTCAGCCTCAGGGACCCAGGAAAAGACAGGGAACCCAGGCCATGCCCCACAAGGAGTGAGGTGGGAAGGCAGAGAGAGGACAGTAAAGGCAAAGAGGATAGCAACAGATCGAGGAGTTAGCCGCAGGGATTCAGCTAAGGGTGGTTGGAGGGATTTCCAACAGCTCAGGGAGACAAACTAGTCTGTCGGTTTGTCCTACTGTGGTGACGTGTTGCTATGAGTCTTGAGGCTGTGCCACTGGTGTTTCAAAATCACTGTGGTGCACCTGCTGCACAGGTATCAGCCCGGCTTGCAGACTGAGACAGACTAGGAAGAAGGAGGAGGCCATCCACTTCCCAAAGAATTGGCCAGAGAAAACCTTATGAATAGCAGAGAAACACTGTCTGATGTATTACTGTGCAAATTTATGAACAGTCCAGAAGCATTGTCCAATACAGAGGAGGAAGATGAGTCACTTAGCTTAGAAAGCTCTCAAAGTAGGATTGGGAAAGAGCTGCATTATCAGAGTAAAATCAGCCTGACTCATATGAATAAGGTAAAGCTTTTGAGACCTCCATTTGCTGATGTGGCACCACTCAAATTGAGGAGAAACAGTGGCAAACTTCCACCAATAATTGGAACATGGAATACACAAAGTATGAATCTAGGAACATTGGAAGTTCAGCAACATAGAAACACACAAACTTCCACTGACAGATATGTAGTGGCTGTGCAAGGTGCATTGACTAGGAATCAAACCTGGGTCTCTTGCATGAAAGTCAAGAATTCTACCACTGAACTCCACTGCTTGTCTATTTCTCTCTCTCTCTCTCTCTCTCTCTCTCTCTCTCTCTGATTTATATTCTGGAGTCCATATGTTCCTCTATGGGAATGTAAGCTTCTTGAGGGCAAGGGACTATCTTTTATTCTCAGTGGACTCCCCTGTACCTAAGTCAAAGCTTGGAATAGAACTCAATAAAAATGTGCTGAGTGAATTAGTGAAAAGCGTTCATCTGCTAACCAAAAGGTCAGCGGTTTGAGCCCCCCAGGCACTCTGCGGGAGAAAGGTGAGGCAGCCTTGGAAATTCTGTGGGCTTTTCAACTCTGTCCTGTAGGTTTGCTATGAATTGGAATCCACTCAATGGCAATTTGGTTTGCTTTTTAGTTGTCCTAAAGAATTGACTTCATAGTAAACAAACAAACTTTTGTACATCAATAATAACAGTAGTAATAAACACGACGTCTGCTCCCCCTGCTAAGAGTTAGGCAGGCTTCGCTGATTCCAAGTGATCCTTGATCATTTTATCCTTTTGACAATATTACAATGTTGGAAAAAGAGTCTGTTTATTATGATTAATATACGAAGTATCCACAATATAAATTCTCTGGCCACATTCCACTACAGTTAGAAAGGTTAAGAAAGAAACATAGCAGGCTACAATGATTGTTTTTCAATATGAAGAATTTTTTTAAACATTTCATAAGGGAAAAGAAAATATTAAGTCTTTACAAAAAATATTTTCAATAAAACCTCCAGGCAAAAAAATATAGTAAAGCAATTATTTATTTATGAATAAGGTAAGAGAATAGATTCATTTAAAATTTATTTTTCATTACTGCTATATTATAAATACTTGTGAAGTGAACTTCAATGATGACATGTTTTTACAGCAGGTCATAGTTTCACTGAAAACAAGAATAAAATAACTAGGCAGAGCACCTAAAGTTAATTATGAGAGAAATTGATGTGAAATTCTCACTCTCTAGTGCTCCTTTGAGAATCTGATAAAAAGTTATGGACTCAGACAAAAGTACACATTCATGTAAAATCTCAGGGTGTTGAGAATTTTCTGAGCCCAAGTTAAAAACCTCTTTTCTAAAGGAATATTTAAAAGCAGTGTTCCTGACTGTGACTGACCCCACGTGCTCTTGCTGAAATCTGCTTTCATTTGGCCAGGGTTGAGAGACTATCTTCGCATTAAACTGAGCACTGTTTCTTTAGGTTGTAGTGAAATAAACCTTAAAATCTACTGCTGCTGAGTCAATTCTGACACATAGCAACTCTGTAGGATAGAGTAGAACTGCCCCATAGGGTTTTCAAAGCTGTAATCTTTATAAGCAGACAACCACATCTTTCTCCCACAGAGTGCTGGTGGGTTTGAACCACCAATGATTTTTTGGTTAGCAACCAGATCAAGGGAAACCACTACTGTGGTTTGAATGTTATACAGTAAATTTGTGTGGTTGTTCAGCATCTTCCTTAAAAATTCTGTAGGTGCTCTCTCTCTCTCTCTTTTTAATGAAAACATAAGCTAAATCCTATAGTGATGCTGTATGGCAGTGTAAGAATCATGAGCCATCCACTCACTGAGGTCTTGTGGAGTATGGGGTATCGTTAATTAGCCTGTGTCTTTTGCTGACTGATGAGAGGTGAATGTCAGAAGGAACAGAAGAAATGGTAATGGCTTTGGGATCAGACTCAAAATTCTAGCATTCCCACCAATGAGCTTTGTGACCTTAACCAGCTGGAACCTCGGTTTTTCCATCTGTATTGTTGCTATGTGCTGTCCCATCAGTTCTGACTCGTGGCTAACAGAGTGTACAACAGAATGAAACACTGCACCATCCTCACAATCATTGCCATGCTTTAGCCCATTGTCACCGCCACCGTGTCAGTCCACCTCCTTGAGGCTTCATCTTTTTCCCTGACCCTCCACTTTACCCAGCATGATATCCTTCTCCAGGGTCTGGTCCCTTCTGATAACATGACCAAAATAAGTGAGACAAAGTCTGGCCAGTCTCACTTCTAAGGAGCATTCTGGCTGTACTTCCTCCAAGACAGATTTTTTCATTCTTCTAGCAGTCTATGGTACATGCAGTATTTTTTGACAACACCACAATTCAAATGCATCAATTCTTCTAGTCTTCCTTATTCATTGTCCAGCTTTGACCTGCATATGAGGCAGCAGAAAATACCATGGCTTGGACCAGGCACACCTTAGTCTTCAAAATGACATCTTTGCTCTTGAACACTTTAAAGAAATCTTTTGCCCAGTGCAATATGTTGTCTGATTTCTTGACTGCTGCTTCCATGGGTGTTATTGTGGATCCAAATAAAATGAAATCATTGACAACTTCAAACTTTTCTCCATTTATCATAATGTTGCTTATTGGCCCAGTTGTGAGGATTTTGTTTTCTGTATGTTGAGGTGTAGTCTTTGATCTTCGTCAATAACTGCTTAATGACATCCCTCATTTTACTTCCTCTTCTGATTCCAGCTTGAATTTTGGCAATTTCCAGTTGATGTACTACTGTAACTGTTTTTGACTCATCTTTAGTAAAATTGTACTTGCATATGATACTAATGATATTGTTCAATAATTTCCACATTCTGTGGGATCACCCTTCTTTGGAATGGGCACAAATATGGATCTCTTCCAGTCAGTTGGCCAGGTAGCTGTCTTTTATGTATCTTGGCATAAACAAGTGAGTGCCTCCTGTGCTGCATCTGTTTGTTTAAACATCTTAATTCCTTGTTTTTCATCAATTCCTTCAGTGCAGATGGAATTTCTTCCTTTCCACCTATAAAATAGAAATAAAAATTACACTAGCCTTCAAGGGTTGTTGTGGAAAGTAGGAATTATGCATTACAAGCACCTGGCACATGAGTGCTCAGTGAATGATAGCTATTGCTGTTGCTGCTGTTTATATCATTAATATCGACAATATTTCATAACGTTTCTCCATATTGAGCTGTACTAAGTTTCTAGGGCTGCCATAACAAAATTTTACAAACTGGATGGCTTCTAGTTCTTGGGTGGCACAAATCGTTTGCCCTTGGTTACTAACCTAAAAGCTGGCGGTTCAAACCTATCCAGTGGCACTGTGGAAGAAAGGCCTGGCAATCTGTTTCCATAAAGATTACAGTCAAGAAAAACCTATGAAGCAGTTCTGCTCTGCAACACATGGGATAGCTGTGAATCAGAATCGACTTGATGGCAATGAGTGTGGTTTTGGGCTTTGGGGTCTAGTAGCATAGTGCCTAAGGCACTTGACTGCTAACCAGAAGGCTAGCAGTTCAAACCCATCATCCACTCCTCAGAAGGAAGGTTGGGCAATCTACTTCTGTAGCGATACCACCTCAGAAACCCAAGGAGTGGTCACTATGAGTCAGGTCCAACTTGACGGCACATAATGACAACATAACAACAGAAAAATATTTTCTTACAGATCTAGAAGTTAGAAGTCCAAATCAATGTGTCAGCAGCATTATGCTCTCTCTGAAGGCACTGAGGGAAGATCCTTTCTTGTCTCTCCCAGCTTCTGGTAGCCCCAGCGTGTAGACACATCTTCACATGGCATCCTTCCTCTATGTATGTCCTTCTGTGTCTCTTCTCCCCTTTTATAGGACCCACCATACTCTCGTAAAACTTCAGGTTAATTTTGCTGATAGTATCTTCAATGATACTATTCTTAAACCATGTCAATTCCCAGGTATCACGGGATTAGAACTTCAACATAACTTTGTGAGGGACACAGTTCAATCTATAACCTGGATATACATCATAATATCTGAGAAGCATTGGAAAATAATTCCCAGGCCCTATCCAAGAACTATCAAATGGGAATTTCTTGGAATAGGGTCAGATGTGCTGTCATTTTCTCCTCCAGATCCACATCCCATCATTGTCCACCCTGTTCTGGGCCCCAGGAGGCTGATGATGGACACTGCTTCCAGTTGGGGTTGGCCAGTAGGGATCCTGGCAGGAGATGGAGGGTGTGAGGCACTTGTTGCTCTGGCTCTGCCCTGCTACACATCACTGTGGACCACCTGCATCCCTCAACCAAAGGGCTCAGCACTGTTCCCAGCTCCTCCACATGACCTTCTTTCTCATTAGAATCCTTCCAGCATGCCCTTTAGTCTCTGCTATTACCAGCCTCTGACAACCACACCATGCCTTGCCCACAGCTTTGTAAGTACATTCCTTTATGAAATTCTCCTCAAATGACCCATTCTGAATGTCCTCTGTCTCCTGTGGGGACCTGACTGATACACCAGTGTTCCTCTGGTCACTGGAGCAGAAAGTTTTGCAGAACCATCTCTTGTACTTACTGCATGGAGTTGATACTTTACAAAGCTGTTCACATGGTCTGTTAGACCTTCAGTAACTCCATGTGGAAGAAAGACAGGACATTCACAAAGTGGGGCAGCAAGGAGCAGGTGAAAGCACAGATTTTGAGGATGGCTGTCTCAAGGAAAGGCTCCCCTTTGGTCCGTGAGATTTCCAAATGTCCCCTTCTCTCAGCAGGGCTTTTGGATTCAGCAGCTGCTCAGTAGGGTCCTGGGGTGGGCATGGGAGGATTGGCTTCTTGGGACAAGAGGCTACCAGGTCAAGCATCCTAAGGGAAAAGCCATTGTCCTGTGAGTCTAAAGTCCATGAGCTTGCATTTAGACCTTCCCCATCTTCCTGCCATGATGCTGTGCCACTCACCATGGCTTCTGGATTGAGGACAGCTTTGGATCCGCATGGAGGCAGGATCTTCACAGTGCTGGGCATCTGCCCAGCTTTCCTGGTTTGGACATTTCCTCTTTTGTTATCTATCAATATCTATCTAATTTTTTATATGTCCTCTGAATCAACAGGAGGAGCTAGAATGTGAGGCATTTCCAAACTTATTTGACCTTAGAATCTTTTCATGTGGAAAGAGAGGAGCCTCTCTTAGATCCAATGACCATCTCCCAACCCGGGACTGATGCACAGAAGAATCCCCTGGAACTTAAAATTACTGATTGCTAAAGGGGCAGGGAGGCAGCATCTTCTGACCTCCTCTAACTCCACAAAAGGAAAACAGAATCACTATCAGAAACCCAAGGCCTGTTATCATAAGGCCACACATGCTGCCACCCTCCAGACCTCTTACTAACCTTGACACCAACCATTCCTCCCATGGCACCCACCACCCCTCTGCTGGGTTCTATAATTCTCTGCAGTGCCCACACACAGAACTCATAGATTATGGGGTTTATTAAGGAACCAACAGGCTATAGTTCAAATTCAGGAATGCACTTAGTCTCTCTCATCTGTCCATCTCTCTCAGCAGTCAGCCATCTCTCTCAGTCACATGTCTCTCTCGCTCTCTCTCTCTCAGCAGTGTGTGTCTTTTGTGTCTGTCTCTCAGCAGCGTGTCCTTCAGCCAGCAGCCAGAAAGACACTTCTGCCTCTAAGAGGGCTCCTTTTGAGCCTGGTAGAGCGGCCAAAACCAATCAATCCCAACATCAGAATTCTACACACCTGAGAGAGAGCGACCTTCCCAGAAGATTGCTTCGTGCTGCTCCAACAGAAATATACCAGGTGGATTACTCTAACAATCAGCTACTCAGTTGCTCATGGCGAAGTGGGAGTTATCAAAGACTATGACTAGAAAAGTTATGCCATGTAATTTACTACACCACACTGATGGTCAGCCCCAGTCCAGACTGATGGACTAATGGAATTGGAATCTTTGGGGCAGGCCCAGAAACTGTATTTATTTATTTTTAATTGTGGTAAAAATATACACACTAAGACATTCTCCAGCACAACTTCCACATTTATAATGATTACATTCTTTATATTGTGCCACCATTATTGCTATCCTTTTCCAAATATTCTAGCACTGTTAATATAAACTCAATACCTCCCAAAGCAAAACTCCTTTTTCCTCTCTTCCTACTTTCCCTATTGTTGTTAGGTGCTTTCCACTTGACTCTGACTCATAGTGACCCTATGTACAACAGAACAAAAAGCTGTCCAGTCCTGCATCACCCTCACAATCATTGCTATTTTTGAGCCCATTGTTGCAGCCACTGTATCACTCCATCCTACTGAGGGTCTTCCTCTTTTTCGCTGACCCTCTACTTTTACCAAGTGTGATGTCCTTCTGCAGGGACTGGTCCCTGCTGATAACATGTCCAGAGTCTCACCATCCTCATTTCCAAGGAGCGTTCTGGCTATTCTTATCCCAAGACAAATTTGTTCATTCTGACAGTTGATATTCTTCACTGACACCACAGTTTAAAGGCATCAGTTTGTTTTGGGGCTTCATTTTTCATTGCCCACCTTTCATATGCATGGGAGGCAATTGAAAAGACCATGCTTGGGTCAGGCACACCTTAGTTCTCAAAGTGGCATCTTTGCATTTTACCATCTTAACGAGATCTTTCCTCACAGATTTGCCTGATGCAATATGTCACTTGATTTCTTGACTGCCGCTTCCATGGGCATTGGTTGTGAATCAAAGTAAAATGAAATCTTTGTTGACTTCAACTGGTAACCGTTAATAAACTTTGGTTTCTAAATACTTGCTTATTTCATATAAGTGAGATCATATAGTATTTATACTTAATGTTTTTAAGGTTCATCCATGTTGTGGCATGCATCAGGACTTCATTTCTCTTCATGACTACATAATATTCCATTGTATGTATATGACATCTGTGAGAGTTGGAACTTGTTGGGACTGCCTTATTTTTCCAGGTCTTGCAAGTTTTCCATCTTTGATAGCATGCAGTCTTACCACTTTTTTTATCATTAATTTTAGTGGCAAATATTTGAGATTTCCTTCTCTGATAGGTTTCTGCCTTACAGAGGTTTTAGCTCTTGCAGGTTTTTATTGTACCACATTTTGCTTGTCCATTCATCTGTTGATGGGCATTGTGGTTGTTTCTACCTTTTGGCTATTGTGAAAAGTGCTGTGGTGAACATTGATATTCAGGTTGCTGTTTGCATTCCTGTCTTCATTTTTTCTGGGTTCAGGCATACCTTTATTGTGATTCACAGATACTGCGGTTTTTTTCACACATTGTAGATTTGTTGTGGTGACCCGGCATCAAGCAAGTCTATCAGTGCCATTTTTCCAACAGCATGTGCTCATTTTATGTCTCTGTGTCACAGTTTAGTAATTCTCACAATATTTCAAACTTTTTAATAATACTATTGCATACTTAATAGACTACAGTATAGTATAAATGTAACTTTTATATGCACCAGGAAACCATAATATTTGTGGCTCATTTTATTGCAATATTGGCTTTATTGTGGTGGTCTGGAACTGAACCTGCAGTATCCCTGAGGTATGCCTATACATAGCTAGGATTGGGATTATTGGGTCATATGGTAGCTCTATGTTCATTAAAAAAAAAAAAATTGTTATTGTTGTTGAGAATATATACAGCAAAATATACATCAGTTCAACAATTTCTACATGTAAAATTCAGTGACATTGATTACATTCTTCAAGTTGTATAACCATTCTCACCCTCCTTTTTTCAGTTATTCCTTTCCCACTAACATAAACTCATAGCCCTCGATGGTTCCTATCTAATTTTTTGAGTTGTTGTTGTCACTTTGATCTCATATACCAAATACAAAACCCATTGATTCTGACTTATAGTGACCCTATAGGACCAAATAGAACTGCCCCATAGAATTTATGGCTGTAAAATCTTTTTTTTTTTTTGTAAATCTTTTTTTCCCAAATGATTTTGTTTCACATTGTTCTCCCTCTCTATCCAAAATCTCCTACACAGATCCCCCTCTGAGTGGTTTATAGTGGTAGCCGGGCACCATTTAGTTCTTCTGGTTTCATAGTCGTGTAGGCTGAGGATCGCATGGTGTACCAGTCACCAGGACTAATTGCTTCCATGAATCTTTGGTTTTCTTCATTCTTCTTTGCTCTGGACGAGGAGAGACCCATTGTTGCATCTAGATGGCTGCTTGCAAGCTTTTAAGATCCCAGTCACTACTCGCCAAAGTAGGAAGTGGAACAATGTTTTGTGTAGTATGTTATGCCAATTGAGCTTGAGGTCCCCTATGACTATGGTCCCGAGCCCACAGGTTCAACTACTCCATCCCTCTGGGTAGCTGACTGTGACCAAGAAGTGACTACAACCTTGTCCTTGTCAGCTCTACTGTACACCTGGGAATTCAGATCATACAAATACACTTATAGGCCCATTGTCTGCCAACCCTACACATGGTCTTGGGTACACTCCCCACTTCATGGACATACCTAATAGTTTCAGCCTGTCCACCCATCTATCCACCCGTATATCCATGTTTACTTTCACTGACAATGCAGTAATGTATGTGCAAAAGGGTTCAACTTTGTTGTCTGTACCTCCCCTGTACCTCTCTCTGTCTTCCTCTTCCTCAATGCCACCATGCTGATCATTCACATTTGGTACATTGCCCTTCTCTTCAGAAAGGTGAAGTTTTAAAGGGATTCACTTATCTGTTAGACACTGTTAGACACAAAGGGGTGGAAACAGTTTGTGGTATTAAAAAAACTAAAAGTTATATATGTTGTTATGTTGT
Organism: Orycteropus afer afer; assembly: GCF_000298275.1. NCBI lineage: Eukaryota > Metazoa > Chordata > Mammalia > Tubulidentata > Orycteropodidae > Orycteropus > Orycteropus afer. The sequence goes on along the minus strand of NW_006921953.1, from coordinate 3,027,253 downwards.
TGTTATGTGCCGTCGAGTCAGCCCCGACTCATAGCAACCCCTCCTTGGGTTTCCGAGGCAGTATCACTACAGAAGTAGGATTGCCCAACCTTCCTTCCGAGGAGTGGCTGGTGGATTTGAACCACCAGCCTTCTGGTTCGCAATCAAGTGCTTTAGCCACTATGCTACCAAAAGTTTTATATATATATATATATATATATATATTCATATACACACACAGCATGTATTGCTTAGTATTCATTTGCACATCTGACTACATACATGTCCATGGTCCCATAAAATTTTTTTTTTCCCAAGGGAAAGCAGCTCTCCTTTTGTTCTTTACTTCTCCCTAATGCTAACCAGAAGGCCAGCGGTTCAAACACACAAACCACTCCTCAGAAGGAAGATTGGGCAATCTATGTCTATACAGATACCATCTCAGAAACCCAAGGAGGGGTCACGATGAGTCGAATCGACTCAATGGCAGTGAGTTTTAGAATGGTTTTAAGACTCCAAACCCAGACTCTTGTATCACTGGACCATGTGTGGGATACAGGCAGGTGAGGCAGAGGACATGGCTGTGAGTGTAGGCTCTCAGGCATTGTCCAACTGGCAGGTGGTGGTAGGGACTGCGGGGCCCAGGCTGCTCCTGCTGCTCAGGTGGGTGGAACAGCATTCAGGGCAGGGTGTGCTCTTCTCCCTCTCCACTCACTTCCTTTCACTTTACTGCCACTGCCACTGCTGTGGCCAGTTCCTCCAGCCTCTGCTGGCAGCTCCAGGAGTGGCAGCAGTGGCAACAAGGATGACCAGAGTGGGCTCCCCCAAGGTTTTAATGTGGTGTTCATAAACCATCCTATTTCATAGAATGTATCATGGACATTTAATGACACCCTCCTACACCTAACAACAATAGGGAAAGTGACATATGTATGTATGTATGTGTATACATACACATACATATACATGCATAGGAGCCTTGGTGGCACAATAGTTAAGTGCTTGGCTATTAACCAAAAGGTTGGTGGCTCCAACCCAGCCACTCCATGGAAGAAATATATGGCACTCTGCTTCTGTAAAGATTTACAACCTTGGAAACCCTATGGGACAATTCTACTCTGCCCTAAGGGTCTCTGTTGGAATCAACTCAACTACAATCCGTTTGGGGTTTGGTACACATATATCTCATAAAATTTGCCATTTTGGTCATTTTTAAGGGTATGCTTAAGAAGTCCCTGGGTGGTGCAAATGGTTAAGCACTGGACTGCTAACCAAAAAGTTGGTGGTTCAAACCCACCTAGAGGCTCCTTAGCAGGAAGGCCTGGCAATCTGCTTCTGAAAGATTACAGCCATGAAAACTCTATGGAGTAGTTCTGCTCTGCACACTTGGAGTTGCCCTGAGTCAGAATCAACTCCATTGCAACTAACAGCAACAACAACAAAGGTACACTTCAGCAACATTATTACATTCATGATGTTGTGCAACCATCACCACTATTTCCAAAAGTTCAATCCAAACAGAAACTTAAGCAATGACTTCCCATTCCCATATTTCTCCCCAGTTCTGGTAACCACTAATAAACTTTGGTCTCTATGTATTTGTTTTCTTTTAATGGCTGAAAAATATTCCATCATATGCCTGTACCACGTTTTGTTTATCCATTTCTCTGTTGATGGACATAGAGTTGTTTCTACATTTTGGCTATTGTAATTAGTGCTGCAATAAACGTTGATGCACAAGTTTGAGTCCATGCTTTCAAGTCTCTTGGGTATATACCTAGGGGTTGAATTGCTGGATCTTTTCTGGGGGGAGGGCAGAGACATTATAAAATTAATGAACTCTGTTATGATGACTGCCATAAGAGAGGCATGTGAGAGGAGATACCTAAGAAAAATAAAAGTAAAACAGCATGCATGGTGAGCTGGCTGACACAATGTATCTGTGCCTGTCCCAGTCTGGCCATTCTAGGATTCTCCTTTCCACAAGTGCTTCTGGTTATCATCAGCGAGAAATGCTAGACCAGGGATGGTCAGCTTGACCATTCTGCTGACAGCACAGGGGCTCCCTAAGGAAAGCAAGCAGATGGCAGAACACCCCTGGGCTCTGGCAGGATGTTGACAGACTCAAGCAGCATCTCTTGTTTTACCCACACATCTGTCACAGCTGTCTCCCTACACTTGGCCCACCCAAGGTGCTGGCAGGGCTCTTTCTCCAGGGTCCTGGGTGCAGACTCCTCCAACTTTTGCTCTTCATTCTAGTCTTTAGCATGTGTGAACTGAAACAAAAATCTCAATATTTGGAGATGAATTCTGCCCAGGCTGACTTGGCTGGGAGCAGGAAAGCGTTGATAGGAGATGACCCAATTAAACCAGTTGCCATGGTGTTAACACCAACTTGTTATGAACCTATGTGTGTTGGGGTAGAACTGTACTCCATGGGGTTCTCAATGGCTGGTTTTTCAGAAGTAGATTACCAGGCCTTTCTTCCAACGCACCTCTGGTTGTACTTGAACTTCCAATGTTTCAGTTGGCAGCCAAGCAAGTTAACCATTTGCACATTTAGAGATTCCAAATGATGAACAGAGAAACTCCATTCATCAAGCCATCTCCCAAGGAAATGAGGTCCTTTCTAGTAACATTTATAAGTTGAGGATTTATAAATATTCCAATATATATATCTCAAACTCATTGCCATCGAGTCGAAATGTTTAAGTTTATAAATTTATAAATTTTTAAGTTATAAATTATAACTTAATTTATAACTTACAAGTTTATAAATTTATAAAGATGCAGTCCTATCCCCAAGCACACAGGCCAGGGGAGCCGTAGGACATGGCCTTTCTCTCTGAGCAAAGAGGACAATGCTGTTGTCTGAGTTGCTGGGAGTCCTATGAGGAGTTGAGTGTAAAACATTCATGCCACCCTCTCACCTGGCATGCAGTAGGCACGCACACAGTCAACCCCTCCTCCTCTCCCAGGGCTACTTTGTGTCCTTTTGGTATTTATCCACACAGCCCAACTCAGAGGTGCAATGAGGCATGTGTATGATGGAGATGTGGGCAGGATTTTAGGAAGATTCCACAGATGAGGATGGACCATCAGAGATCTTTGAAGACTGAGGCCAAGAACTCCAAGGTCTCTCACAGTCAGATACAGGTTTCCCCACTATCTGAAAGTAGAGCGTTCCTACAAAAATTTTTGTAAGCCAAAATGGCAGAAGTGAAGAAACAATTACTATTAATTTATTTGGGAAAAAGTTTTGAGCATTCCCAGACCAAAAATAAAAAATAATAACCTACCAAATTATACCAAATAACACATAAAACCTAAAATAACACTAACATATAGTGTTCATAGACACAGTTCAAAGTTTTGGCAGCTTGATGCTGAGATGCTGAGTGTAGTTCCTGGGGAAGGAACTTGGCAACGGCACACTCGTTGCTCCAGGTGAGCACAGCTGCTTTAATGGCTCGCTGAAAAGCAAGCACTGAACATTGGTTTTGCTTGTTGCCTTTTCTTGTAAAGGCAGAAATCCTCTTCAGATTTCTCTCTGTAGGGAGAACAGGTACTAATCAAAGTCTTTCATGACAGTGAAGTGGCATAAAGCAAACTTTTTAGAAGTGGGGGATACCTGTAATAACTCCTTTGAGCTTTGCCTCCAAGGCTTCAAACTGGTTCATTCTGGTTCAACTCTCTGCTGAGAATTTGCATTTCCATGCCAGATATACTGAATCAGAATCTACATTTTAACAGATCCCAGGTGATTCTTATGTATAAATTCTAAAAATGCATACATAAGAATCACCTGGGGACCTGTAAGACTCACCTGTGAATCTTGTTAAACTGTAGACTCTGATTCAGTATATCTGGGATGGAAATGCAAGTTCTCAGCAGGGGGCAAAACTGGAATGAACTGGTTTGAAGCTCTGTTTGCCTCCTCTTCATGAGGATGTAAACAAAAACTGACTGTGAGTGGATTCCGACTCATAGTGACCCCCACTGGGTTTCTCAGGTGGTAATCTTTACAGAAGTAGAATGTCCAGTCTTCCTTCCATGGCGCAGCTGGTGGGTTTGAACTACCAACCTTCTGGTTATCAGTCAAATGCCTTCAGCACTATGCCACCAGTGAGGATTAAATGGAAGTCCTCAGTAACTGTTAGCTGTGGGTGTCCTTGTTAATATCATTGCGGTCACCATCATCCCCCTCATGCTTTAACCTTTGTCCATCCTGTTCCACTTCCTTCACAAACACACAGCCACTACACCATGCCTTTGCTATCTTTCTGGCACTCAGAATTCCCCTACCTTTTCTAGTCACAGCAACTTCTTCTACACTGAGGGTGTGACCCACCAGGAGAAATTCTGTGATGCACATATAGGGCATTAAATAACATCACTCCACATGCCAAGAAAGTTATCTTCTTCCCTTTCAGGCTGATGTCAAGGAGCAAGTCTCATGTTGGTGCTAGTGTGTCCTTAATGCCTCTCAAACATTTGCTGATTTCTCTTTTTCAGCAAAGAGAGAGCAGGCCATGATTTTGAGCCTAAAGCAAGCCGCAGTATCTGGTTATAATTTAATAGCTTCCTTTCCTTTTATTTATTTTTAGAATTTCTTTCTATTTTTGGCAAGTGAAGCTTTTTTTTTTTTTAATTTACATAGTATATAAAGTTTACTTTTAAAATAACTTTAAGCTTATGGGGGGAAAAAGAGAATCAATTTAAAGAAAAATGATATTGTTGTTGGCTGCTGTTGAGTCAGCTCCCGGCTCGTGCCGACCCCATGCACAATGGAACAAAACGCTGTCTGGTTCTGTGCCGTCCCCCTGATTGGTTATGGATCGGACTCTTGTGATTCTTAGGGTCTTTACTTGATGGTTTTCAGGCCTTTCTCCCTAACATGTGTTAGTCTGGGAACTCCATTGAAACCTGTTCAGCATTATAGCAACACAAGCCTCCACTGACAGATGGGCTGTGCACGAGATGCATTGCCCAGGAATTGAATATAGGTCTTCTAATTCTTCTGCTGAACCATCACGGCCTCACAAAGAAAAACATTAAGTAATGGTACAGGAGGTCTATGGCTATGGCAGAAATCACAAGGGCTAGCCCCTGCCTACTTCTGCTGCTGTGCTAAGTACTTTAGGTGCATCAGCTCATCTAATTCTCACAGCAACCCCATATTGTTGTTGTTGTTATGTGCTGTCGAGTTGGACCCGACTCATAGAGACCCCACCTTAGGTTTCTGCGGCGTATCACTACGGAAATAGATCATCCAACCCTCCTTCCAAGGAGTAACTGGTGGGTTTGAACCACCAGCCTTCTGGTTAGCAGTCAAATGCCTTAGGCACTATGCTACCAGAGTTCCTCAGCAACCCCATAGGACCTATTATGGTTCCCATTTTGAAGATGAGAAAATGGAAGCAAAGAGGAGGGAGGAGATTGTAGAGGCCATTAGAAAGGAGGCTGGGCAGCCCTTGGAGAACTGTTGATTAGGGTGAGTGATTCTGAGGGCGCTGGGAAGATTCTTCTGTGGTTTATATTCTGGGAGGCAGGTGGGCATCGTCATTCAAGATGGATTTAGGAAAGAGGAAGACCAGGAGGGAGGCTGAGGGAATGGGTTAGTGTGAACAAGTTGAGTTTGAGATGGAGTCCTGAAGATCCCTGATAAATAAAAGGCTTTCATGAAGTTTTTGATGTATTTTGTTTCCTGAAGTGTCCATTGTAGGGAATTAGAAATGAAGATTTGGAGTCGAGCTGAAGGCTGAGCTAGGAACAAGCTGAGTGGCCCCCAGTGTCTCCACATTGGCCATTGGCTTATATTTAACTTTGCAAATCTCCCTACTTTTGGCACTCCACATCTCCCACCATACTTACTGCTTTCTAATGTACTAGATAGAGGTTTAATGGGTCAATGGTAATTCTTGCCTCCCAGGCCAGAGACCTGGGTTCAGTTCCCGGCCAATGCACCTCAAGTATTGAGATTGGTTGCTATGAGTCTGAACAACTCTCAGTAGAGATTCCAGACCAACATAGACTACGAAGGCCTGGTGATCTACTTCTGAAAATCAGCTAATAAACTCTATGGATCACAACAGCTTGATCTGCAACCAATCATGGGAATGGTGCAGGATCGGGCAGCATTTTGTCTTGTCAGTGGGCCACCATGAGTCAAGGACCAGTTTGACAGCAGCTAACATCAGCAACAATGTACTAGATGATAACCCACTGATTGATTTATGTTAAGTGTTGTCCCCAGTATCCTACTAGAATGTGAGTACCAGGAGGGCGGGAATCTTTGCCATCTTCACTGCTGTGTCCCAAGCATGAAGGTGCTAAGAATAGGTATTTGTGAAGGTGCTAAGAATAGGTATTTGTTGAATGAATGGAAAGAAGTTAGTGGAAATTATAGCCAGAGGGGCTAGAAAACAGATCCAGTCTAACAAATACCTCTCCCACCACGTGCTCTGAAGGTGGTCCTGCCTCGCCCAGGCACCCAGGGCAGTGGCCCTGCAGGCTGGGCTGTCAAGCTGTCCTGCAGCAAGAGCTCAGCTATGCTCCACAGCAGGCTTGGTCCTACGGCTTCCAGGGCTGCATGTCAGTGGGGTTATCTGCTGCTGTGAGAAGAATGCTTTTAAACTCGTGCCTGGGTTCCTGACCTCCTGAGAGAGAAAACAGATGCACCATTTAACCCCTTGTTGCTGCTGGAGGAGCCCCAAGCTTCTGGTTTTAGGGAGTCAGGTCAAGCTAGGGAATTTCTGGCCTTTGGACCCTAAGGGTTAATGAGAGCCTGGTGTTCCCAGAACCTGAATCTTGTAAACCCCAGAGCTCACCACAGGATCTGTGAACTCTGAGACCAGAGAGGCCTAAGGCCGCAGGGCCCCGCCAACCCTTTGCCTTGGAAGCCTGGCACCTGTCCGGGTCCTGATTAACAACCGGAGGGGCAGCTCTCAGGTTTCGGTGGGTTCAATGTACACATGGCACAAGGTCAAAGAGGTGGAAGTACTGTTTTCTTTTGCCACTGGGAGGTCAGGAATACTTAATAAAACCTGTGTCCCCCACCTGGCTGGGCAGTGGATGTGCTTTTAAAATTTAATTAGCTCTTTTCAGGGCTCTACTCAAAGGCACCTCTTCACTCAGGCAAACAGTAATACATTAAATACATGCTGAGGCAGAAGTGGCATTTTGGAAGGAGACTGAACTTAGAGGTGAAGACTTCCATTCAAGTACAAATGCTGCTATGTGACTTTGGGCACTCACTCAACCTCTCTGATCTCTGCTTCCTTTGTAGATAACAAAATCCAGTTGCATGGAGTTGTTATAAGGCTGAGGTTACACTGGTGGGCCTGTAGACTGAACCACGTAACTGAGTCAATTTTGTTTGACTTGCACAATGTTTTGAAGTATTTGAATTATTAGCAGTTAAAAATTAGATGTCCCTTAAAATTCCATGTTCTTTGAAAAGTGGGAAGTTCTAACAATACCGACCAGAATTATTCCAGCATTTCCACAGTCAGGGCTGAGTGACAGCGCTACTTTCACTTGTAACCCAGGGAGGACGGTGTCCTATATACAGTCTTCTTGTCATCATGTGTGTTACACTCAAGAGAAGATATTTACATGTCTAAAAGGGCGGTGTGAATATGATTTAGAGTCCCAGGGTGGTGCAAATGGTTAAAACATTGGGCTACTAACTGGAAGGTCAGGAGGTTTGAGTCCATCCAGAGGCACTTGTAAGAAAGGCCTGGTGATCTACTTCTAAAAAAATGAGCCACTGGAAACCTTTTGGCGCACAGTCCTACTCTGCATTGAACACCAATGGCAGTCGCCCTGAGTCACAATCTATTTGACAGCAACATGTTTACTGGAATGTGATTTGCTAGTCAATGCCTGAAGGCTGGGAATGGAACAGGGCGTCATTATTCTCCCCCTAAACCTGTGCCCTTGTCATTGGGGACCTTAGCAACAGGAGGCTTGTGCCTCTCCCTGAGCTCTCTGTAACCCCGGCTGATTTCCTGAAGAGGAGGAGGCCTCCTGGTATTTACAATATGTAGACCAGGCAGGCCAAAGGGCCTGTACCTGCACAGTGTCCATGGCTGCAAAGAAAGGGCCAGATGTTTGAGCTCTCCCTTGTTTATAAACGAAATGTCTGTTCCCATCCAGACCTTCTGTGTTTACATGACAGGAGGGGCTGGGGGCTGACTTGTGCACATTTGGAAAGCATCCATGGGGGAGGTTGCTGGTTGGCACTCATCCGCTCCCCTCTTAATAGTGTGACCTTGAGTGAGTTCATTAACATCTCCCACCTCAGTTTCCTCATCTGTAAAGCAGTGATATTAACAATACCTACCTCGTAGAATTGTATCTAAATTAACGTTTCTAAAAAACGCAGAACAATGCCTGGCAGGCGGTAAGTGCTCATTTTTCGTTTTCCACTTGCTGTGGAGTTGACTCTGACTCATGGCAACCCCATGTGTGTCAGAGCAGAACGGTGCTCCATAGGGTTTGCAGTGACTGAGTTTTTGGCCTTTGTTCCAAAGCTTCTCTGGGTGGATGAGAACCTCTAACCTTCTGGTTGGTAGCAGGTGCTTAACCGCCTCGGAAACCCAAGGAGGGGTCAGAAATGACTCAATGGCAGTGAGTTTAGTTTTTTTAACTGTTTGTACCACCCAAGAACTCTCAGTAAATGCTCAGTATATGTTTATTATTATTATTTTATGATGGTTATTATCATTCCTGCCTCTTTTTCTGTCCTCTTTTATTCCTTATTTCTGCTCCTGCCCAAACACAATAGCGCATTTACCCAACCCCTAAGCATCGGCTCTTTCAGGGAAAGAAAACAAAAGCCACACGCATCTTAGGCTTCCTATGAAAATCAGCTAATTTCTACACATTTAATTAAAAGCAGAGTTTTCACAAACACTTACAATTCAGAAATGTTTGCTCACTCTCCAGTGATATTGAAAAGAAACCCTTATTTATACTTGCACATTACCTAGCCTGAAGTAAAAACCTTTGTCATAGCTCAAAGGTGTGTGGCTCTCAAAAGAACTGGAATCCCAGAGCAAACAAGTCCATCGATGCTGCTGAAGTTCAATTACACTTAAAAAATATTTCCCTTTAGTTAGCTGTGCACTGAGGCGTGAAATTGCACCTAACCATCCACTTACTAGAGCCTTTTGAACATTTAGGCCTCACAACATTTGGGCAAGGTAAGTGGTGCCAGCCTTCAGCTGGTTCTGCTTTGCTAATTATTCCAAATAAAGAGCAAATGCTGCCTTCCTGTTCCTTCCCTCTTTTCTGCAGTCGTCTGCTCTTCGTGGAAATTCATTTGTTTTCACACCAATTTCCATTTTGGCTTAAGTTCTGAAGAGCGAGCCATGGGGACATTTGTTAATGAAAAATCTGGGAAATTTGATTTGGAAATTTCCAAATGTTCTTTTCTGTACAGGCATTTAATTGTTGAAAGGCTCTGGCTTGTAATTTGTAGTTAAATTTGTAAAGTCCTGGAAGGTTTTGATTTTTTGGTTTTGTTTTTTCAGTGAATGCAGAGTCAAAATTAAGTTAAAAAAAATTGTCCAACTTTGTGTTTGGCCTGATTCTCTATTTTCATCAGCTGTTACGGATGGAGACTATTGAATAGCACAACAATAGTAATTTAGGGATTTCAGAGCTCAATGGGGATGATTTACAGAAACCTGAAGCTCTTAACATAATATTTTGTTAAAAATGTTTCCTCTTATTGTGCTTGATTTAATGCAGATTCTTCTCTTTTGTTCTTTAGTTCTTCAAATGGCTGAAATAAGTTAAATGCATACAGGTTTATCTTAGCCTCAAATGCAAAGATAAAAGGAATCAATATGAAAAGCTCCCTATAAGTTATATCAATGACAGAAGAATGTTGAATTTTCATTACTGACCAGAGTAAATGCCTCAGCTGCTTTTGGTTAAAAGCTGTGTTGAGGATTGGGTCTAACTGCTGGGGAAGAAAAAAAAAAAAAAAAACCTCTGATTTAACCTCCTGGCAGCTCAATGTTATCTGTAAAATGGTGGTAATAAAATGAGAGGTAAGCTTTGTGGAAGTGTATAGCATGGGACAGAGCAAGTACTGCATATATAGCTGCTTTTGTCATAATCCCTTCCTTCCTGCTTTCCAAAATATTTAATAAACTCCTACTATGTTCTAGGAGCCATGCCAGGTGCCAAGAAGACCAAAAACCAACCAACCAACCAGTTACCATTGAGTCGATTCAGACTCACTGAGACCCCACGTGTGTCCGAGTAGAACTGTGTTCCATAAGGTTTTCAATGGCTGATTTTCAGAAGTCAGTCACCAGACTTTTTTTCTGAGCCATCTCTGGGTGAACTCAAACCACAAACCTTTTGGTAAGCAATGAGCATGTTAACCATTAGTACCACCAGGGACTCCAAGAAGACAGGGCCGAGAAAACTCACCAATTCAAAACCAAATCAACCAAACTGACTGAAAGTTTGAGGACAGCTTGCTAAGTACCTCAACTTGTACATATCTTCACCTGATGTCTTCCTTAAATTCTTGAACCGGTATGGAATTTATTCAGCTCTTTCTCTAATTTGCTCACTAGTATTTTGAATAGGGGGGAAAAATAGCAAAGCAAATGCCTTCATATTTTTGGAGAACACACTCTGTACTTGCTAAGATTCCTTCATGCTCATCACCTCATTTTGTTCTATGACAAACTCCCTGTCAGGTCAATATTATTATCTTCCTCATGTTACAGATGAGGAAACTGAGGCCCAAAAGCATTAGCAAGTTGCCCAAGGTCACAAAGCTAGAAGGAATTTCTTAATGAGGTCCCTTGTAAAAACTCTTGCATGTTGGCTACCCCAGTCTCTCTAAATTATAGAAATCGTTTAAATACCCACAAGTGTTCCCATGGTTATCCAAACTATCAATACATTGATTTCATATTTAAGAGCGCAATCTCCACTCAACAGAGAGCTGAGTAGCTCTTCTGTGGGAGGAATCTGAAACTAGCCAGCTAGTAATTGCCTGTGGCTAACCTGGAGCTCTGGTAGCATAGTACCTAAGGCATTTGACTCCTAACCAGAAGGTTGGTGGTTCCAACCCACCAGCCACTCCTCGGAAGGAAGACTGAGCAATCTACTTCTGTAGAGATAACAGCCTCGGAAACCCAAGAAGGGCTCACTATGAGTCACAATTGACTTGATGGCAGTGAGTTTGATTTTTGTGGTTTTAACTTGGTCCAAACCCAAACCAACCAGTGCCGTCAAGTCAGCTCTGATTCACAGTGACCCCATGTATGTCAGAGTAGAACTGTGCTGCACAGGGTTTTCAGTGGCTGATTTTTTAGAAGTAGCTCAGTAAGCCTTTTGTCTAAGGCACTTCTGGATGGGACTCTACCTTCCACTTTTCAGTTAGTAGCCAAGGGCTTTAACTGTTTGCCCTACCTAGGGACTTCCTTATTTGGGAAAGCAGGAAGCACAAATGAGTGTTCTCTGGACCTCCCCATTGTAGCCCTTCTTCTCAGCGTGGGAGTGACAGCTCTGCTGGGCCATTGCTGTCTCTTACAATTGAAAATAGGACATGAAGTGGCCATACAGTCAGGAGAGCTGACCCAGAGATGGCCTGGCAAGCAAGACCCCCAGGCCCAGCCTTGAAGCTCTCTGGAGATTCCTCTAGGCCATAAAGTCAGGGGAAGTGACCCACTCCCTAGGGGTGAGGCAGGACTGGGAATTCAATTCCTGGGCTGCTGCCAGTTTCCATCTCTCCACAGTCACTGGGCAGACCCACTGCCAAAACCGTGAAGTGGCTCCTTTCTTTTCACCAGCCTCCGATAGAGAAGGGCTCTTTTAAAGGTGAGGCCATCCAGACTTTCCCATGGGAATTTCTCCTATTTATTGCCTTAAATTTAAAAAAAAAAAAAAAAAAAAATTCTTTTTTTTTTAAAATACTGGCATGAAATCAGATACCCCATCCACAGGCCCTCAAAACTGGAATATAATCAATGGAGATCTTGGGTATCTGTCTTCCCTCCCCCACTGAACTGCAAACTACATATCAGCAAGGTCTGGGACTGACTGATTTTTCAGATGTCCCAGCAAATGCATGTTGTAAAGACCTTGTTTAAACTCTGGAAGAAAAAATGTCCATGCATTTTGTAGTAATAGGAATAAGGCCAAAAAAGGAGGAAAAAAAAAAAGGAGTCTATGGCTATGTCCGTTGTCAGGCAAGTTGATGGTTATTATTAGTTCCTATGGAGTCAGCTCTGACTCATGGCAACCTTATGTATAACAGAACAAAACATTGCCCAGTTCTGGGCCATCTTCATGTTTGTTGGTATGTTTGAGTTCATCATTACGGCTATTGTGTCAGTCCATGTCATGGAGAATTTCCCTTGTCTTCACTAACCCTCTTCTTTACCAAATAAGATGCCCTTCTCTAGCAATTTGTCTTGATAATATGTCCAAAGTAAGTGAGTCAAAGTGTCACCATCCTTGGCTCTAAGGAGAATTCTGGCTGTATTTTTTCCAGCCTCATTTGTTCATCCTTTTGGGAGTCCACCATGATGTACCCAATATTCTTTGCCAATGTCACAGTTTGAATGGATCAATTATTCTTCTGTAGGTAGGGGTAGATATAAAGCAAACTAGAAGTTAAAGGAATCAGAAGCTAAGGCTTTCTAAACAATTTGATTCTTAATGATGTTTTACCTGTTTGAGAGGAGGGTGGCTACACGCTTTACAATTTCCCATCTCACAGACCCTCTACTGATAACACCAAGTACAACTCTTAGTTTGGAATCACAGGTTATTAGAATTCACTTAACAAAACTTTCCCTGCAGGTTTTGTGTGTTTTGGCATGGACTTCAAGCTCGTTGTGGCTGTGGTGCTGGTCTGTGGCCAGTCTCCCCAGAGGAGGAGGGCTGCTGTGCTCATCTTTGTGAAGAATGTTTTTCTGCTTGGTCATTTCTCCCTTGTCAACTCTATAAAGCCTTCTCAGCCTGAGAAAGGTGCTTCTGGGTTAGGTCTTGCTGTATACTGTTTATTTTATTAAATCTGGGGATTCTCGATCTATTGAGACTCTCTGGGTTCATGGGCAGTTCAGGCAGACTGCCGTGATTAGGCTAACGCAGAAACAAACCTACCAGGAATATAACAAGTTGGCTTTCCCTGACAAATCCCAAATCAAATGCTTCTTATGATATGTTTTTGTAATAATAAAGTTTATAAAGTTTTAATGATAGAGTTTCTACTCATTGCAGAAAATATAAAGAAGATAATAAAAACCCACTCATTATACCATTCTTAAGGAGCCCTGGTCATGCAGTGGTCAACTGCTAACAGAGAAGTTGGCAGTTTGAACCCACAGCCACTCAAGACAGATGAGGTAGCCTGCTTCCTTGAAGATTTACAGCCTATGGGGGCAGTTCCATTCTGTCTTATAGGGTCGTTATAAGTCAAAATTGACTTGATGGCAATGGGTTTGGTTTGGTTTTATACCACCATTAAGAGATTAACTCTTGTTAACATGTTGAATTTTCTTCTGTCTTGCCTCAAAATTATTTATATCTACAGGCAGTCCCCAGGTTATATACCTCCATCTTAGGGACAACTCCTGTTATTGTTGTTAGGTGTTGTTGAGTCAGTTTCAACTCATAACAACCCCTATATACAACAAAACAAAACATTGCCTGGTCCTGTGCCATCCTCACAATCATTGCCATGCTTGACCTCATCAACATAGCCATTGTGTCGATCCATCTTTTTGAGGGTCTTCTCCTTTTTTGCTGACCTTCTACTTTGCCAAGCATGATATCTTTCTCCAGGGATTGGTCCTTTCTGAAAACATGACCAAGGTATGAAAGACGTAGTCTGGCCATTCTCTCATCTAAGGAAAAAACTGGTTGTACTTCTTCCAAGACAGATTTGTTTGTTCTTCTAGCAGTCCATTGTTCATTCAATATTCCTTGCCAACACCGCAATTCAAATGCATCAATTCTTTGGCAGTCTTCCTTATTCATTGTCCAGCTTCCATATGCATATGAGGCTATTAAAAATACCATGGCTTAAGTCAGGCATACTTTAGTCTTCAAAGTGACATCATTGATCTTTAGCACTTTATAAAGGTCTGTTGCAGCAGAATGGCCCAATGTAATACTGCAAAAACGACAAGGAGGCCACATGTTCCGACCTCCTTTAATTCCACAAAGGGAAGACAGGGTTACCAGCAGTAACCCAAGGCCTATTGCTGCCAGGTAGACATGTTGCCTCCCTCCAGTCCTTTCTCCAACCGTTCCTCCCAGAGCACCCACCACCTCTCTCCTGGGTTCGATAATTCACTGCAGTGGCCACACAGAACTCACAGATTACAAGGTTTATTAGGGAAGCACCA
>NW_006921953.1:3007722-3012616 GCF_000298275.1 Orycteropus afer afer | reverse complement strand
AGAGAGTGGGCACCTCCCAGAACATTGTTTTGTGCCACTCCCAACAGAAATACTCCAGGTGGACACCTTCAGCAATCAGGAGCTCCTCAGTTGCTCATAGCAAATCCCACCTTGGAGTTTACAAAGACTTATGGATAGAAAAGCCACACAAAGTAATTTACTATACCACAAATACGTTGTTTGATTTCATGACTGCTGCTTCCGTGGGCATTGATCATGGATCCAAGTAAAAAGAAATCCTTGACAACTTCAATATTTTCTCCATTTATCATGATGTTGTTTATTGGTCCAGTTGTGAGGATTTTTGTTTTCTTTATTTTGAGGTGTAAACCATATTGAAGACTGTCTTCTTTGATATTTATCAGTGAGTGCTTCAAGTCTTCTTCACTTTCATCAGGAAGAGTGTGTCATCTGCATACCTCAGGTTGTTAATGAGTCTTCCTCCAGTCCTGATGCTGAGTTCTTCTTCATATAGTTTAGCTTCTCTGATTATTTGTCCAGAATACCGATTGAAAAAATATGGTGAAAGGATTAAACCTTGATGCACACTTTTCTTGATTTAAACCATGCAGTATCCCTCTAGTTTTGTTTGAACCACAGCCTTTTGGTCTATGTTCAGGTTCCTCATGAGCACAATTAGTGTTCTGGAATTCCCATTCTTTACAACGTTACCCATAATTTGCTATGATCCATGCAGGAGAATGCTTTTGTGTAGCCCTACTTGCCCTTTAATGTTATGTAAATTTGTCCCCACTTTGAAACAATTGAACCACCCCCTACTCTCAACAAATTCTTTATCACAGTCACCTTCACTTGCTGCACATGCAGCTTTTAAATCACTAAAAAACTTCCAGCCTTTTCTTACACTAAAGTAAAGCTATGTAAGAACCATATGCATCTGATCCAATTTACATACAAATTCTTAAAAGTACAATAAGTAACAGATCACATTCATAACCCAGGGACTGCCTGTATGTAAGACTGAGATAACACTCTGCACATTACTTTTGTAGCTTTTCTCATCATTGCTGTGTTGTTGTTGTTAGGTGCCCTGGAGTTGTCTCCAATTCATAGTGACCATAAGTACTACAGAATGAAACACTGCCCGGCCTCGCAATCCTTGATATACCCAAGCACATCAATGTAGCCACTGTCACTGTGTCAATCCATCTTGTTTAGGGCCTTCCCCTTTTTCATTGACCCTCCACTTTACCAAGTATGATATCCTTCTCCAGGGAATCCTTCTGACAACATGACCAAAGTTATGTGAGATGAAGTCTGGTCATTCACGTTGCCAAGGAGCATTCGAGCTGCACGTCTTTGTTAGTTCTTCTGGCAGTCCATGATACTTTCAGTATTCTTCGCCAACCCCACAACTCAAAAGTATCAACTCTTGTTCAGCCTTCCTTATTCATTCCCCAGCTTTCACATGTGTATGAGGTAATTGAAAATACCATGGCTTGGATTAGGTGCACCTTAGTATTCAAAGAGACATCTTTGCTCTTCAGCACTTTAAAGAGGTCTTTTGCAGCAGATTTGCCCAGTGCAGTACATCATTTGATGTCTTGACTGATGCTTCCATTGGTGTTGATTGTAGACCCAAGTAATAAGAAATCTTTGACAACTTCAATCTTTTCTCCATTTATGCTGCCCATTGGGCTAGTTATGAAGATTTTCATTTTCTTTACATTGAGGTGTAATCCATACTGCAGACTTTAGTCTTCAATATTCATCAGTAAGTGCTTCAAGTCATCTTCACTTTCAGCAAGCAAAGTTGTGTCATCTGCATATAGCAGGTTGTTAATGAGTCTTCCTCTAATTGTGATGCCATGTTCTTCTTCATATACTCCAGCTTCTTGGATTATTTGCTTAGCATACAAATTGAATAAGTATGATGAAAGGATACAACCCCAACTCACTCCCTTCCTGATTTTAAGCCATGCAGTATCCCCCTGTTCTGTTCGAATGGTTCCTGGCCTATGTACATGTTCCTCATGAGCACAATTAAGTGTTCTAGAATACTCACTCTTCTCAATGTTATCCATAATTTGTTATGATCCACACAATCAAATGCTTTTGCATAGTCCATAAAACACAAGTAAACATCTTTCTGGAATTCTTTGCTTTGAACCAAGATCTATCTGACATCAGCAATGATATCTCTTGTTCCATGTCCTCTTCTGAATCTAGCTTGCATTTCTGGAAGTTCTCTGGCAATATATTGCTGCAACCATTTTGGAATTATCTTCAGCAAGATTCCACTTGAGTGTGATATTAATGATATTGTTAGATAGTTTTCTGTGGGATCACTTTTCTTTGGAATGGGTACAAATATGGATTTTTCTAGTCAGTTGGCCAGGTAGCTGTCTTCTGAATTTCTTGGCACATCCAAGTGAGTGCCTCCAGCATGGCATCCATTTGTTGAAACAGCTCAATGGGTATTCTGTCAACTCCTGGAGCCTTGTTCTTTGCCAATTCCTTCAGTACATCTTTGACTTCTTCCTTCAATACCATTGGTTCTTGATCATATGCCACCTCCTGAAATGGATGAACATCAACCAATTCTTTTTGGTACAATGACTCTGTGTATTCTTTCCAAATTCTTCTGATGTCTCCTGCATCATTCAATATTTTGTCCATAGAATCTTTCAATATTGCAACTCAAGGCTTGAATTTTTTTCTTTGGTTCTTTCAACTTGAGAAATGTCAAGTGTGTTCTTCCCTTTTGGTTTCCTAACTCCAGGTCTTTGCACATTTCATTATAATAATTGACTTTGTCTTCTCAGCCGCTCTTTGAAATCTTCTGTTCAGCTCTTTCATTTCTACCATTTGCTTTAGATACTCTCAGTTCAAAAGCAAGTTTCAGAGTATCTTCTGACATCCATTTTGATCTTTTCTTCCTTTCCTGTCTTTTTAATGACCTTTTGCTTTCTTCATGAATGATATTATTCTTGATGTCATCGCACAATTCCTCTGGTTTTGGTCACTGGGGTTCCATGTGTGAAATCTATTCTTTAGATGGTCTCTAAATTCAGGAAGAATATATTGTTGTTGTTAGGTGCCATCAAGTCATCTCTGACTCATCACATCCCTATGCACAGCAGAACGAAACATTGCCTAGTCCTATGCCAGGTCCATGATCCTTGGTATACTTGAGCCCATTGCCACAGCCACTGTGTCAATCCATCTCTTTTGTCGACTTTCCACCTTACCAAGCATGACATCCTTATCCAGGGAATGGTCCCTTCTGATAACATGACCAAAGTAGGTGAGATAAAGTCTGGCCATTCTCACGTCCAAGGAGCATTCTGGCTGCACTTCCTCCAGGAGATTTGTTAGTTCTTTTAGCAGTCCGTGGTACTTTCAGCATTCTTAGCCAGCACCAGCACTCAAAAGAATTCTTCCTTGGTCTTCCTTATTCATTGTCCAGCTCTCACATGTATATGAGGCAATTGAAAATATCATGGCTTGTGTCAGGTGCACCTTAGTCCTCAAGGAGACATCCTTGCTCCTCAGTACTTGAAAGAGGTCCTTTGCAGCCAACTTTCCCAGTGCTATATGTCATCTGACGTCCTGACTGCTGCTTCCATTGGTGTCAATTGTAGAACCAAGCAATGTGAAGTCTTTGACAACTTCAATCTTTTCTCCATTTATTGTGATGCTACTTATAGGTCTAGTTATGAGGATTTTTGTTTTCTTAAAACTGAAACATAATCCATACTACAGACTATATTTTTCAATCTTCATCCGTGCTAAAAGGGCAGGGAGGCTACATCTTCTGACCTCCTCTAACTTCACAAGAGGAAGACAGAATCACCATCAATAGCTCAAGGCCTATTCCTGTGAGGCCAAACATGTTACCTCCCTCCAGCCCTTTCATCAGCCCTGACACCAACCGTTCCTCCAGCAGCACCCACCACCTTCCTGCTGGGTTCAATAATTCACTGCAGTGGACACACAGAACTCACAAATTATGGGGTTTAATAGGGAAGCACAAAGCTACAATTCAAGTTCAGGGAAAACACTCACTCTCTCTCAGTCTGCTGTCTCTCAGCCAACAGTCTCTCACAATCTCTCTCCCAGCAATGCATGTGGCTTGTGCCTCTTTCCCAGCAGTGCAAGTCTCTCAGAAGCACGTTTCTCTCAGGAGCACGTTTCTCTCAGCAGCATGTCCTTCTCAGCCAGCAGTCAGAGAGACTCCTGCCTCTAGGAGGCATCCTTTTGAGCCTGGCAGAGTAGCCAAACTAACCAATCATAACATCAGAATTCTAAACACCTGAGAGAGAGCAAACTTCCCAGAACATTGTTTTGTGCCACTCTCAACAGAAATACCCCAGGTGGATTAATTTTAATGATTAGGAGCTACTCAATTGCTCAGGGCAAATTCTACCACAGAGTTTACAAAGACTTATGGCTAGAAAAGCCATACTAGGTAATTTACTACACCGCAATCAGTAAGTGCTTCAAGTCATCCTCACTTTCAGCAAGCAAAGTTGTGTTGTCAGTGTATCACGGGTTGTTAATGATTCTGCCTCCAATCCTGATGCCATGTTCTTCTTCATATAGTCCAGCTTCTCAAATTATTTGCTCAGCCAACAGATTGAATAAGTATAGTGAAAAGATACAACCCTGATGCACTCCCTTCTTGATTTAAAACCATGCAGTGTCCCCTTGTTCTGTTTGAATGACAGCCTCCTGGGCTAGGTACAGGTTCTTCATGAGCACAATTAAGTGTTCTGGAATTCCCATTCTTCTCAATGTTATCCACAATTTATTGTGATCCATACAATTAAATGCTTTTACATAGTCAATAAAACACAAGTAAACATCTTTCTGGTATTCTTTGCTTTGAGCCAAGATCCATCTGACATCAGCAATGATATCCCTTGTTCAA
>NW_006921953.1:3006501-3007237 GCF_000298275.1 Orycteropus afer afer | reverse complement strand
TTTTTTTTTTTTCCTCAGTTCTTTCAGCTTGAGAAATGTTGAGAGTGTTCTTCCCTTTTGGTCTTTCATTATAGTAATTGGCTTAGTCTGCTCAAGCTACTCTTTAAAATCTTCTGTTCAGCTTTTTTTCTTGTCATTTCTTTCATTTGCTTTAGCTACTCTCTGCTCAAGGGCAAGTTTCAGAGTCTCTTCTCTCATCCATTTTGGTCTTTTCTTCTTTTCTCATCTTTTTAATGACATCTTGCTTTCTTCATGAGTGATATTCTTGATGTCATCCCACAGTTCTTCTGGTTTTCTGTCATTGGTGTTCAATGCATCAAATCTATTCTTTAGATGGTCTTAAATTCAGTAAAGATATATTCAAGATCATATTTTGGCTCTCATGGACTTGTTTTAATTGTCTTCAACTTCAAGTTGAACTTGCATATGAGCAGTTGATTGTCTGTTCCACAATCAGCTCCTGGCCTGGTTTTGGTGGAAGATATTGAGCTTTTCCATCACCTGTTGCCACAGATGTACTCAGTCTGATTCCTGTGTATTCCATCTGGCAAAGTCCAAGTGTATAGCCGCCATTTGTGTTGTTGAAAAACGGTATTTGCAATGAATAAGCCATTGGTCTTGCAAAATTCCATCATGCAATCTCCAGCATTATTTCTGTCACCAATGCCAAATTTTCCAACTACCAGTGATTCTTCTTTGTTTCCAACTTTTGCATTCCAGTCACCAGTGATAATTA
>NW_006921953.1:2996278-3006348 GCF_000298275.1 Orycteropus afer afer | reverse complement strand
TATTAACTGGTCTTCCTTGTAGGCATATGGATATTATCCTATCACTGACAGTATTGTACTTCAGGACAGATCTTGAAACATCCTTTGTGATGATGAATGCCATGCCTTGTCTCTTTAATTTGTCATTCCCAGCATTGTAGATCATATGATCGTCTGATTCAAATGGCCAAAAACAGTCCATTTCAGCTCACTAATGCCTAGCATATCAATCTTTATGTGTTCCATTTCATTTTTGACAACTTCGAATTTTCCTAAATTAACACTTTGTATATTCCATGTTCCAATTATTAATGAATGTTTGCAGCTATTTCTCCTCAATTTGAGTCATGCCACATCAGCAAATGGAGGTCTTGAAAGCTTTACTCCATCCACGGCATTAAGGTTGACTCCACTCTGAGGACGCAGCTCTCTCCCAGTCGTATTTTGAGATCCTTCCTATCTGAGGAGCTCATTTTCCAGCAGTATACCAGGCAGTGTTTCAGGGCTATTTATAAAATTTTCCAGTAATATATCAGACAGTGTTTCTCTGCTCTTCATAAGGTTTTTCCTGGCCAATTCTTTGCAAAGTGAATGGCCTCTTCCTTCTTCCTAGTCTGCCTCAGTCTGTAAGCCATGCTGAAACCTGTCCACCATGGGTGACTGTGCTAGTATTCAAAATACCAGTGGCATACTGGCATAGCCTCCAGCCTCACAGCAACACACAAGCCACCACAGTACAACAGACTGACAGATGAGTGTTGGCATCCTTGCTATATCATGAGCATTTCTTCATGTCATTAAAATTACTTACAAAGGTCTCATTTTATATGCTTTAAACCATTTTCTTATAGAGTATTTCAAGCACTTTTCAATAATAGAGAGAATAGTATGAACCCCCACGTATCAATCACTTGGTTCCAATGATGATCACATCATGACTAATCGTGTTTCATCTAAACTCCCATCCATTAACCACTTAGATATTTTTTAAACATATTACTGAATATCATTTCATGTTTTTCATAAATATTTCAAAAATGAATCTTTAAAAGTAAAATGCTTTTAAAAAACATAACCAAAATACCATTTATTATACCTAAACATGCAACCATTTCAGGAGGTAGCATATGATCAAGAACCAATGGTATTGAAGGATGAAATCCAAGATGACCTGAAGGAAATGGCAAAAAACAAGCTCAAGAAATTGATGAAATACCCATTGAGATGTTTCAACAAAGAGTGCTGGAGGAGCTCACTCATTTATGCCAAGAAATTTGGAAGATAACTTCCTGGCCAACTGACTGGAAGAGATCAATATTTTTGCCCATTCCAATGAAAGGTGATCCAACAGAATATGGAAATTATTGAGCAGCATCATTAATATCACATGCAAGTAAAATATTGCTGAAGATAATTAAAAAATGGTTGCAGCAGTATATTGACAGGGGACTGCCAGAAATTCATGTCACATTCAGAAGAGGATGTGGAACAGGGGGTATTACTGTTGATATCAGATAGATCTTGGCTGAAAGATGTTTACCTGTTTTTGTTTGTTTATTTGTTTTTTGGTTTTTTTTTTGACATGCAAAGGCATTTGATTGAGTGGATCTTAACAAACTATGGATAATATTGCAAAGAATGGGAATTCTAAAACAATTGTTCTCATGACCAAGAGGCAATCATTAGAAAAGAGCAAGGAGATACCACATAGTTTAAATCAGGAAGAATGTGCATCAGAGTTGTATCCTTTCACCATATTTATTCAATCTATATGCTGAGCAAATAATCCAAGAAGTTGTACTCTATGAGGAAGAATACAGCATCAGAATTAGAGGAAGACTCATGAACAACCTGCAATATGCAGATGACACAAACTTTCTTGCTGGAGAGTAAAGGAAACTTGAAGTACTCACTGATGAAGATCAAAGAAGACAGCCTTCTCTATGGATCACATTTCAACATAAAGAAAACAGAAGTCCTCACAACTGCACCAATAAGCAACATCACAATAAATGGAGAAAATATTGAAGTTGTCAGAGATTTTATTTTACTTAGATCCACACTCAATGCCCATGGAAGCAGCAGTCAAGAAATAAGATGACACATTGCATTAGACAAATCTCCTGAAAAAGACCTCTTTAAATGTTAAAGAGCAAAGACGTCACTTTGAAGACTAAGGTGAGTCTGACCCAAGCCATTTTCTGACTGCTGCATATGCATGCGAAAACCAGACAATGAATTAGGAAGACTGCAGAAGAATTGATGCATTTGAATTGTGGTGTTGCTAAAGAATATTGAAAATACCATGGACTGCCAGAAGAATGAACAAATCTGTCTCTGAAGAAGTGCAGCTGGAACTCTTCTTAGAAGCGAGGATGGCCAGGCTTCATCTCACGTGCTTTGGTCATGTTTTCAGAAATGACTAGTCCCTGGGGAAGAACATCATGCTTGTTAAAGTAGAAGCAAAAAACCAAACCAAACTCACTGCCATTGAGTCGATTCTGACTTATAGTGACCCCGTTTGGGTTTCCAAGGTAATAAATCTTTATAAAAGTAGATTGCCCAGTCTTCCTTCTGTGGAGTGGCTGACATGGGATTGAACCTCCACCTGGTTAGCAGTCAAATGCCTTAGGCACTACACCACCAGAGCTCCTTGTTAAAGGAAAGGGTCAGCAAAAAAGGGAAAGACCCTCAAAGAGATGGATTGATACAGTGGCTGCAATGATGGACTCAAGGATAGCAAAGATTGTGAGGATTGTGCAAGACCGGGCAGTATTTCATTCTCTTGCTATGAGTTGGAACCAACTCGATGCCACTTAACAACAAGAACATACCTAAAGAATTAACAAATACTTAATTGTTGTTTTAGGTGATATTGAATCAATTTTCAACTCATAGAGACCCATGTGACACAGTAGAACTGCTCTATAGGGTTTTCTTGGCTGTAATCTTTATGGGAGCTGATCTCTAAGTCTTTATCCTGCAGAGGCTCTAGGTGGATTCAAACCACCAACCTTTCAGCTATCAGTAAAGTGCTTAACTGTTTCCCCACCAGATTTACTTCAAATATTTAATATCAATTAAATATCCAGTTAGTGTTCATGTGTTACCAATTGTTTCGTACTGTTTGAATCAAGATCCACATAAGACTCCTACATTGTGATCAGTTTATATTTCTGTTAGTCTCTCTTTTTTAAAAAAATAATTGTTGTTGTTGTTGAAAACATACATAGTAGAACATACACTAATGTAATAATGTTTTTTTTTAATTTTTATTGTGATTTGGGTGACAGTTTACAGAGCAAATTCACTTTCCATACAGTAGTTCATACACATTTTTTCTCATGACATTGTAATTCCCCACAATGTAACAGCTCTCTTCCCACTTCCTTCCTCTAGTTACCTCTTCCCTGTGTTCTCTCCCATGCACTCCCGCCCCCTGAGCTGTCTCCCTGTTCACACACTGCCCTTCTGTTCTCCCATGATTGCTCGCTCCAAGGAGTGTATCTACCTGATGTAAATGTTCATCCCATATGCCTATCTATTGTTTGGCTGGAAGATACAAGAATGAGTTCAATTTCAGACCTGTAGGATGGCTAGGGGCCATAGTCTCAGGGGTCTCACCAGGCTCTATCTATCTTAGATCTTTTTTATTTTTGTTTTTTATGATTTTGAGTTTTGTTCCATATTGTTCTCCCACTCTCTCCAGGATCTCCTGCACCGATTCTCCTCTGAGTGGTTGACAGTGGTAGCTGGGTATCATCTGGTTCTTCTGGTCTCATGGTCATATAGGCTGAGGATCACATGGTTTTCTAGTCCCTTGGACTAATTGTTTCCATATGTCTTTGGTTTTCTTCATTCTTCTTTGCTCTGAATGAGGAGAGCCCCATTGTTGCATCTAGATGGTCATTTACAAGCTTTTGAGACCCCAGTCACTACTCACCACAGTAGGATGTAGAACAAAGTTTTTGTGTAGTAGGTTATGACAATTGAGCTTGGTGTCCCCTGCGACCATGGTCCTGAGCCCACAGGTCTAACTACTCACTCCCTCCAGGTAGCTGGCTGTGACCAAGAAGCCACCACAACCTTGCCCCTTATCAACTCCACTATACACCCAGACATTCTTACAGTACATACAAATATGCATGTAGAAATATTGTCTGCTAACCCTATACATGGTTATGAACACACTACCCACTGTCAAATTCAATAATTTCTTACATGTACAATTAATTCATTGACATTGATTACTTTCTTCAATTCTCACCCTCCTTTTCCAAATTGTCCCTCCCCAATAACACAGACTCACTGCTCCCTAACCTTCCTATCTATCATTTCAAGTTGCTGTTCCCAATTTGATTCCATATAGAATCAAATTTTTTTCACCTGTGATTTGGGTCAAAGTTTACACAGCAAATTGGTTTTCCATCAACAATCTATACCCATTCTTTTTTGTGGCATTTATTGCAATTAGATAGTTCTTTAAAAGAGCACAGTGCTCAAGGTAGACATTCTTCACTATTTGAGCTGAACTACTGTTTAGTTTAGCAGCTCTGGTGGCATAATGCCTAAGGCACTTGACTGCTAACCAGAAGGCTGGTGGTTCAAACCCACCAACCACTCCCCAGAAGAAAGGTTAGGCAATCTACTTATGTAGTGACATCACCTCAGAAACCCAAGAGGGGTCTCTATGAGTCAAATCTGACTCCACAGCAATGAGTTTGGTTTTTTTTTTCTTTTTCTTTTTTTTTTTTGGTTCACTGTATTAGAGCTTAAATTCTAAAGCATTTGGTTTGTGGAGAGCTGCTGTCTGCAGTGGGAGCCCTAACTCCATTTTGAGTCTTGACTTAAGCTCAAATGCCATTTGAGTCCTTTCTGATCTTAAACCAGTAATGTGGCCATGCATAGACAAGTCAAGACAAACCTAGGGAGGTTTGCCCTCAGGAAGAATGTGGTTGAAAGCAGATTATGCACCTTATCTAATTTAAATTAAAGGTTGGGGTCCTGATATTGTCTTATAGCCACCTTGTGACTATAACTCAGGGCTGCACAGTCATGAGTCATACCCAGAACACCACATAGCCAGGTGGCCAAGCCCCAGCACAAATCTTGTAACCCTTTTTAATCTTTAATAATATATGTATCCCAATCACAGTCCTTTACTGGCTTTTGTAGTCCCACATGTCACAGTGATGAGCTGACCTGCCACTAATCATGATTTTGTGATTACTTATGTTGTATTCTATCAGATATAATGAACACCATGACTGTGATTCAGTGGATTGTATTCAGCTTCTATACTGTGTACATGCTGATGGCTTCCCTCATCCTGGATGATTGTCTTTGTTTTGTCTTTGTCCTATCTAAGGCTTAATAAGGGAGCTCTGGTGGCATAGTGCCTAAGGCATTTGACTGCTAACCAGAAGGCTAGTGGTTCAAACCCACCAGCCACTCCTCAGAAGGAAGGTTGGGCAATCAACTTCCGTAGTGATATTGCCTTGGAAACCCAAGGAGGGGTCACTATGAGTAAGATCCAACTCAACAGCAGTGAGTTGAGGAGTTTTAAGGCTTAATAAAAAGGTATCTATTGAACAAGTTTGAATCTGAAGTCTTTTTTCACCTAACACACTATACAGATTATTAGGTGACATTGGTTACATTTTTTACAGTGTGTCAACCTTTTCATTAGTTCTGTTCTCATTCCACTTACAATAATCTAGTTTTCCTACTCCATTACATTCTCATCTTTGCTTTAGGGTAATTGTTGACCATTTGTATTATGTAGATTATTTTTTAAAGGAGCGCAGTATTTACAGGTTATAGTCTTTATTTTATGAGCCACTCTGTTATTTAGCTAAAAGGTAACCTCAGGGGCTAGTTTCAGGTCAAGTCCTCCAATCTCAACTGGTCCAGTAAGTCTGGACTTTCTAAGAATTTGAATTCTGTCCCCCATTTTTTACCCCTTTTATCAGGATGGCATATAACAACAACAACAACATCAGGATCCAACCAACTACTGTGGCCCTTCTCAGAATGCTTGGTAGTGGTAGCCAGCTACCATCTAGTTCTTCTGATCTCAAGGTAGATAAAGCCATGGTTCCTATAGACAGGGTCAGATTAACCAACGAACAAGGTGAGCACAGACTTCCATGTGAAAATATTCACTACAGATTAGCAACTAAACACAAGTAAGCCCGTGCTTACCTTGCTTAGCAGTATTTTGTCCCTGTTGGGGATTGTAAATTTGAAAAGAGACTTTGATTCTTTAGTTTCTGTGAGGTTGGGAGAGAGACAGATGCCAGCCATACCTGGAAGCAGAATTTTTGATGTGTGGTGAAAAAATGTGAAACTGTTCACTACAAATTAGTAAGTAAGCACAAGATTTCTTACCTTTGTTTCTTACCTAGCTTATTGGGTAATCTGACACTGCCTGTAGACTAATTTCTTCTCTGAGTCTTTGGTTTCCTTCTTTCTCTTTTGATCCAGATGAGTAGAGACAAATAGTTGTATCTTAGATGGCTACTAGCAAGCTTTTAAGACTCCAGACACTATTCACCAAACTAGGATATAGAACATATATGAAGTATATGCCAATTAACCAAGTTATCTCATGAGACTACAGTCCTAAGCCTACCAACCCAGAAAACCAAACTCACAAGGTGTTTTGTTATGTTGCAGTGTAGTAAATTACTTAGTATGGCTTTTCTACCCATAAGTCATTGTAAACTCAGTGGTGGAATGAGCAACTGAGGACCTCCTGAATGTAAATGTTATCCACCTGGGTTATTTCTGTTGGGCGTGGCTCTCTCTCTCTGACTGCTGGTTGAGGAAGATGTGCTGCTGAGAGACACGCGCGCTCCTGAAAGAGACATGTGCTGCTGGGAAAGAGATGCAAGAGACACACATTGCTGAGTAAAACACCAAGGGACATGCACTGCTGGGGGAGAGACTGTGAGAGACTTGGCTGAGAGATGGTGGGCTAGGAGAGAGACTGAGCGTTTTTCCTGAACTTGAATTGTAGCCTGGTGCTTCCCTAATAAACTCCATAATCTGTCAGTTCTGTGTGGCCACTGCAGCGAATTATCGAACCCAGGAGAGAGGTGGTGGGTGCTTTGGGAGGAATGGTTGGAGAAAGGGCTGGAGGGAGGCAGCATGTCTGGCCTCTCAGGAATAGGCCTTGGGCTATTGATGGTGATTCTGTCTTCCTCTTGTGGAATTCTAGGAGGTCGGAATATGTGGCCTCCTTGTCCTTTTTGCATATTCAAAGTATCTATAACTATGCCCCATATGTGGTTTATTATATATATGTATATATATGCATGCACATACATACCTATATATCCATATAGCTACATCTGTATGTGTATACATGCATACACACACATATATATACCCATATGTATATTATGCATGAAAGAGCTCTGGTGGTGTAGTGGTTAATGCATTTGGCTGCTAACCAAAAGGTTGGTGTTCAAACCCAGAGGAAAGATGGGGCAGTCTCCTTCCATAAAGATTTACAGCCTCAGAAACCCAATGGGGTTCACTATGAGTTGGAATTGACTTGATGACAGTGATTTTTATATATGCATGTATACACATATGTAACCACACACGTTTTTATTTTTTTGGTTGTTACTGGTGTTAATTGCAAGATTATGTATGTCTTACGCTTTACCAAAACTGTCCTTTTCTCTAGTGTATTTCTTAATGGCACCTTTTGCCTTGGTCGAGCTGTGCTGTTGAGTCTCTTTCAATCTATAGGTTCTGCCTCTTTTTCCTCACAATTTATTTGTTGAAGAAACCCAGTCATTTGTCCTGCAGAGTTTCCCACAGTCTCAATTTTGATGATTGGCTTCCTGTGGTGTCATTTAATATGTTCCTCTGCCCTGTATTTCCTGTAAATTGGTGGGTAAATCTAGAGGCTTGATGAAAATCAGATTTGATTTTGAAATTGTTGCTGTTAGGTGCCATCAAGTTGATATTTGATTCAGTCACCCTAGGTGACAGAGCAGAACTGTCTCATAGGGTTTTCTAAGAATATTTAATAAATAGTGGTATGTGCTCCCACCAGGAGGTACATAGGAGTGTTTTTCTTTTTGTGATGTTAAAAGCCATTGATGATCATTGCCTAGATTTATTGTTTTATTTATTTTATTAAAAAAAAACAATATTCTAATTCTGTTACTCTTTTATTTATTTGCTGGAATACTTTTATAAAGAGAAACTTGCCCTCATCAAATATTTGGTTACCCTCCAGTGGAGTTCACTTAGGAATATCAGGATAGATGTTTTATTTTTTCTCTATTTACCAATTTTCAAAACAAGGAGTTTTTTCTCTAGTATCTTCCAAAGGTGACCAATGAAATCATGTCATGAGCTTAGGCATTTAAACATGGTATCACTGTGCCTCAGGGACTTGACTGCTAACCAGAAGTTTGGTGGTTCAAACCCACCAGCCACTCCATGGAAGGACGATGGGACAATCTACTTCCATAAAGATTTACCACCTTGGAAGCCCAATGTGGGTCACTATAAGTCAGAAAGAAGACTTTGATGTCAGTGAGTTTGGTTTTTTTGGTTTTAATTTGTTTTTTGTCTGTTGCAATTACTTTTCTTATGGGGTTTAAAAGGGATCTCATCTTGGTCAGTGGTAGCCTGTTCAAGCTGGTTCATGAGTCCTTTTGACATGACCCTTGCATATGCACAGCTACCACGCATCTGTCATTGGTGTTGCCATCATGCTGAACAGGTTTCGGTAGAGCTTCCAGACTAAGATGGAGTAGCAAGAAAGACCTAGTGATCTGATTCTGAACATCAACCAATGAAAACCATATGGAACACAGTGGTCCAGGCTGCAGCCAATTGTAGGGATGGCAAAGGACAGGGCAGCTGTTTTGTTCCATTGTCCGTGTGATCTTCATAAGCCAGAGGCTGACTAAACAGCACCTATCAACAAGTAGTCTTTGATGGTTTCTTTGCTTCTGCTATGACAAGATATTCCAGGCTCATGTAATATATTTCTTGAAGTAGGAAATATGTAAAGAGACCATAATCTGGGCACCGTGGGTACCCATTAGTACTGGGTGATCATTTTTTCTAGGCCTTTTTAGTGGCTAGAACTAGAAAATGCTTGACTTTAAAATAAAACATATTTTGAATTCATGCTACTTTTTTTTTTCAATTTAAATTTAGGGTTGTTGTTGTTGTTGTTGTTATGTGCCGTCGAGTAAGCCCTGACTCATAGCGACCCCTCCTTGGGTTTCCAAGGCAGTATCACTACGGAAGTAGGATTGCCCAACCTTCCTTCCGAGGAGTGGCTGGTGGGTTTGAA
Organism: Orycteropus afer afer; assembly: GCF_000298275.1. Taxonomy (NCBI): domain Eukaryota; kingdom Metazoa; phylum Chordata; class Mammalia; order Tubulidentata; family Orycteropodidae; genus Orycteropus; species Orycteropus afer. Next base: position 2,997,038 of record NW_006921953.1, on the reverse strand, counting down.
CCGCCAGCCTTCTGGTGAGCAGGCAAGTGTCTTAGCCACTATTTTTATTTAACATGATATTGTACCCATGCTGAAAATCCTGCTTCTGGGCCAGTGGCTGGAACAGGTAAGGTAGGTGGGGGACAGCCCCCAGGCAGCAGGGAGCAGTGGCAGACAGGGCCAGCAGGAACAGGTAACGGGTAGCCCAGGAAGTGAGCGGAGCACTTGGAACAGCTAAGGGAGACAAACCTGTCTGTTGGTTTGTCGTACTATGGTGGCTTGTGTGTTGCTGTGAGGCTGGAGGCTGCGCCAGCAGGGGTGCCCATGGTGGACCAGTTTTAGTAGAGCTTCCAGACTGAGACAGACTAGGAAGAAGGAAGAGACCATCTACTTCTCAAAGAATTAGCCAGTGAAAACCTTATGAATAGTAGTGAAACACTGTCTGATACATTACTGGAAAATGTTATGAATAGCCATGAAACACTGTCCAATACAGTTCTGGAAGATGAGTTCCTCAGGTTGGAAGGCAGTCAAAATATGATTGTGAAAGAGCTGCCTCATCAGAGTCTCATTGCCATCGAGTCGGATCTGACTCATAACAAACGCTCCTTGGGTTTCTGAGGCAGTATCACTACAGAAGTAGATTGCCCAACCTTCCTTCTGAGGAGTAACTGGTGAGTTTGAACCACCAGCCCTCTGGTTAGCAGTCAAATGCCTTAGGCACTACGCCAACTTGAGGTGTGCCACTACAGCAAATGGAGGCCCTGAAAGCTCTACTTTA
>NW_006921953.1:2941983-2983300 GCF_000298275.1 Orycteropus afer afer | reverse complement strand
TCACAATTAAAAAATAAAAAATAAATTAAAAAAAAGAATGTTTCAAGATCTATCCTGAAGTACAATGCTGTCAGTGATAGAATAATATCCATACGTTTAAAAGGAAAGCCAGTTAATACTATTGTTATTCAAATTTATGCACCAACCACCAAAGCCAAAGATGAGGAAATTGAAGATTTTTACCAACTTTTGCAGTCTGAAATTGACCAAATATGCAATCAAGATGTGCTGATTATCACTGTGACTAGAATGCAAAAGTTGGAAACAAAGAAGAATCACCAACAGTTGGAAAATTTGGCCTTGGAGATAGAAAGAGCTAGAAATAATGTTGGAGATCACATGATAGAATTTTGCAAGACCAATGACTTATTCATTGCAAATACCTTTTTTCAACAAAACAAACAGCGGCTATACACATGGACTTCACCAGATGTAGTACACAGGAATCAGACTGACTACATTTGTGGCAAGAGGCAATGGAGAAGCTCAATATCTTCAGCCAAAACAAGGCCAGGGGCTGATTATGGAACCAACCATCAACTGCTCATTTGCAAGTTGAAGTTGAAGTTGAAGACAATTAAAACAAGTCCATGAGAGCCAAAATATGACCTTGATTATATCCATCCTGAATTTAGAGACCATTTAAAGAATAGATTTGATTCAGTGAACACCAATGACTGAAAACCAGAGGAATTGTGGGATGACATCAAGAACATCATCCATGAAAAAAGCAAGAAGTTATTAAAAAGACAGGAAAGGAATAAAAGACCAAAATGGATGTCAGAAGAGACTCTGAAACTTGCCCTTGAACAGAGTAGTTAAAGCAAATGGAAGAAATGACAAGATAAAAGAGCTAAACAGAAGATTTCAAAGAGCAGCTCAAGATGACAAAGTCAATTATTATAATGAAATGTGCAAAGACATGGAGTTGGAAAACCAAAAGGGAAGAACTCACTTGGCATTTCTCAGCTGAAAGAACTGAGGAGGAAATTTGAGCCTCGAATTGCAGTATTGAAAGATTCTATGGGCAATATATTGAATGATGCAGGAAACATCAAAAGAAGATTGAAGGAATGAATACACAGAGTCACTTTACCAAAAAGAATTGGTTGATGTTCATCCATTTCAGGAGGTGGTATATGATCAAGAACCAATAGTACTGAAGGAAGAAGTCAAAGCTGTACTGAGGGTAGTGGCAAAAAACAATGCTCTAGGAATTGACAGGATACCCATTGAGATGTTTCAACAAACAGATGGAGGGCTGGAGGCATTCACTCAGCTATGTGAAAAGACTTGGAAGACAACAACCTACCTGGCCAACTGACTGGAAGAGATCCATATTTGTGCCCATTCCAAAGAAAGGTGGTCCCACAGAATGTGGAAATTATTGAACAATATCATTAATATTTCACACAAGTAAAATCTTACTGAAGATAATTCAAAAATGGTTACAGCAGTATATTGACAGAGAACTTGCAGAGATGCAAGCTGGATTCAGAAGAGGACATGAAACGAGGGATATCATTGCTGATGTCAGATGGATCTTGGCTCAAAGCAAAGAATACCAGGAGGATGTTTACTTATGTTTCATTGACTATGCAAAGGCATTCAATTGTGTGGATCATAAAAAATTAAGGATAACATTGAGAAGAATGGGAATTCCAGAACACTTTATTTTGCTCATGAGGAACTTGTTCATAGACGAGGAGGCTGTCATTCGAACAGAACAAGGGGCCACTGCATGGTTTTAAATCAAGAAAAGAGTGCATCAGGGTTGTATCTTTTCACCATACTTATTCAATCTGTACGCTAAACAAATAGTCCGAGAAGATGGACTATATGAAGAAGAACATGGCATCAGGATTGGAGGAAGACTCATTAACAACTTGTGTTATGCAAATGACACTACTTTGCTCTCTGCAATTGAGGATGACTTGAAACACTTCCTGAGGGAGACTGAAGAATAGTCTGCAGTATGGATTACACCTCAATATAAAGAAAACAACAATCCTCACAACTGGACCAATAAGCAGCATCATGATAAATGGAGAAAAGATTAAAATTGTCAAAGACTTCATATTACTTAGTTCTATAATTAAGACCAATGGAAGCAGCAGTCAAGATATCAGACATCGTATAGCATTGGGCAAATCTGCTGCAAAGGACCTCTTTCAAGTGTTGAAGAGCAAAGATGTTTCCTTGAAGGCTAAGGTGTGCTTGACACAAGCCATGGCATTTTCAATCTCCTCATATTCATGTGAGTGCTGAACAATGGATAAAAAAGACCAAAGAAGAGTCGAAGCTTTTGAGTTGTGGTGTTGGTGAAGAATACTGAAATTACCATGGACTGCTAAAAGAACTAACAAATCTATTTCCTGGAAGAAGTGAAGCCGGAATGCTCCTTGGAAGCAAGAGCGGCCAGACTTTGTCTCACCTACTTTGGTCATGTTGTAAGAAAGGACCATTCCCTGGGGAAGGATATCATGCTTGGTAAAGTGGAGGAACAATGAAAAAGAGGAAGGCCTTCAATGAGATGGATTGGCAAGGTGACTGCAATGATGGACTCAGGCATAGCAAAGATCATGGGGCTGGCACAGAACCAGGCCGTGTTTCATTCTGCTGTACATGAGGTTGCTATGAGTCAGAGATGACTCGACGACACCTAACAACAACAACAAACAACCACAGTCTAATTCACTTGTCTTATCCCATAATATTAGGAGCTCTGGTGATGTAGTGGATAAGGAATTTGGCTGCTAACAAGAAGGTCAGCGGTTCAAACCCACCAGCTGTCTCTGTACGAAGAAGATGAGGCAATCTACTTCCATAAAGATTTACAGCCTTGGAAACCCAATGAGGGTTGCTATGAATTGGAATTGACTCAATGGCAGTGGGTTAGAGTTTTGGTTTTGTTTTGTTTTTATCCCATAATATACATGCAACAGTCTTAAAATAACAATATCAAACTATCCTCAACAATATCATTACTGACCACAATTCAAGATTTTCTTTACTGGTGTTTTCTTTTGTCCTGAAGGAAAACTTCCCTTTTAATGGAAGTATTATATGCCATATTTGATGTAAAATTTTGTCTAGTTTTGACATTAAGGTCACATTCAAATTATTGCTATTATAAAGTGCTGTGATAAACATCTTTATCTCTGACTTTTCTTTCTGATACATTCTTTAGGTCAGAATTTTAGGAATAGAATCAGATAGTCAAAAGTAGCGACAGAAGCTCAGCATGTCATTGTTGTTGTTAGGTGCTGTTGAGTCAACTCCGACTCATAGTGATCCCTATGTACAACAGAAGGAAACACTGCCGGGTCCTGCACCAGCCTCACAATCCTTGCTATGTGTGGGCCCATTGTTGCAGCCACTGTGTAAATCCATCTCATTGAGAGACTTCCCATTTTTCACTAAGGGACAGCAAAAGCTCAGCACACCTATTGCCCAATTCCTTTTTCAGAAACAGCTGTGCATGACAGTACCTACTTCCCTGTACCTCTATCAAAATTTATTCATTATTATTAATAATAATTAAAGACTCAGTTTTACCAAACTGATTCAAAACAGGAGAACCCTTGTTGTTTGATCGCTGTGTATTTTCTATCACCAGCTATGTTTATTGAATGGTTATAGTTCTTCTAGGTCCCTGGGTGGCAAAGACAGGTTGTGTTCAGCTGCTAACCTGAAGGTTGGAGTTTCTCAATAATGACCAGAATTACTGGTCAGATGAAGTCTGATGAGACCCCAATACTATGGCCATCGAATACATTCTGCACCTGGAATAACACTCACTCCCAGGGGCTGGCTTTCAGCCCAGTAGTTAACAAGATGTACATGCAGACCACTCAACCCGGGATGACACCCACATACTCTATGGTTATACATCCCTTAGAGCAATAGACCACAGGACACAAGAGGACCAACATTCAAATTGAGGAAATGCAGTACAAATAGGAGAGCACGAATAGGAGGAGCACAGGGGGAGAGTTACTGGATAGAGAGGAGAGGAGACTGGGTTAGGGTTGGACATGGTAAATGGGGAGTGAAACTAAATGTACACGTAAGGTTGAATGTAAAACAAGCTCTTAAAATAAAATAAAGAAAGAAATGAAAAATAAAGGTCGGAGTTTCTAACCCACCTAGTGGTACCATAGAAGAAAGATCTGACAATCTGCTTCCAAAGATTGCAGCCAAGAGAACACTCCGGAGCTCAGTTCTACTCTGTAACACACGGGATCACCATGAGTTGGAATCAACCCAGTTGCAATGGGTTTGGGGGTTTGGTTTAGTTTTGTTAACAGTTCTATTTTGAATTGTCTATTGGGATAGGAAATCAGGAAATTTTAATATTTGTCTTAATGATTGCAAGATTTTTTTTAATCTGTCAAGAACAACAGTCCTTTGTTTATATTTGTAGCAAATATTTTTCTCACTTTGTCATCTTTCAACTTTTATGATTTTTTGATATGGAATACTTAAAAATTATAAACTAGTCAAATTTGCTTTTATGCTTACAAAGTCCAGTCGCACCTCATATGTCAGTTAATTGTTTACCCATATTTTCTTCCAGTTTATGTAAGGCTTCGTTTATTTTTTTTTGGTTTTTTCCTTTTCTTTTCATCTGTAATTTATTATGATATATGTGGCGTAGTGCCTAAGGCATCTGACTGCTAACCAGAAGCCTGGCAGTTCAAACCCACCAGCGACTCCTCAGAAGGAAGGTTGGGCAATTCCATTGTGATACCACCTCGGAAACCCAAGGAGGGGTCGCTATGGGTCAGGGTCGACTGGACAGCAGTGCGTTTGGTTTTTTGGTTTTGATTATGCAAAGGAGTTTGGACCTTTTCCTGATGGGCAGGACTGCTGAGCCGGGAGGAATTCCAACAAGGAAGTGAAGTGATGAGGTCTGCGTTTTGAGTGACAGCCAGTGGGGAGCATGGGTTAGAGTGGCAGGCCTTGGCAGGAAGACAAAGTGGGAGACCACAATGGTGGCCCAGAAGAAGGATGCTGACATCGTCACCACACACAGGGATCATGGAGGAGACACAGTGAAGGGATGGTCCCAGTTGCCATCCAATCAGTTTCGACTCATGGCGACCCCATGTGTGTCAGAGTAGAATTATGTGCTGCATAGGGTTTTCAATGGCTGATTTTTCAGAAGTAGATCACCAGGTTTTTTTTCTGAGGTGCTCCTGGGTGAATTCAAACCTCCACCCTTTCAGTCAGCAACTGAGCACATTAACCATTTGCACCACCCAAGGGAAAAAGAGATGATAAGGATAGTGAATGAAGTCTTGTTTGGATATGGAACTGAAGCAGGAGGTAATGGACAATCACTCCTTAGTCTCCTGTTTGGTCAACTGGGTACCTGGTGATGTTTTTCACTAAGATGGGATTAATAATTCTAATGTTCTGATATTCTGTGATTTGAGACATGTTCTGTGGTGTATCTACTGGTGAACACACGGTGTCATTCTGTTCTTTACTTAGAAGGAAACTGAGGCTCACCTGGCCTGTTCACAAGTATATATGCAGTGACATGAATTCACACCCTATTGTGTTTGGCCAAAGCCAGGGCTGGTTTTCCCACATACAGTGCTGGATCTGGCTCCTCCCATCATCACCTTGTGTGAGCATCTCTTCTCCTGAAATAAATCCTAAGCAACTAGGGTCAGAAGAGGTTCAGTGTGGGCTTTGTTCTCTTTTGTCACTGTTATAGTGGTGGACTCAGTAAAGAATTGCTCAGTAAGGGATGGAGAACATTCCTCTATAACACTGTGGAATTCAGACTTTCTACCCACTCAAGTGAGTCTTCCCTCCCTCATAGGAACAAGAATATATTGTCTCCAGAATTGCCTCCAGTTCTGCCAAAAGGGTATTATCCCCATTTCACAGAAGAAGAAAACTGAGGCCCACACATAATCACTGCCTTGTCCAAAAACTGCAGCTTCCCTGGCTACCTGAGCTAAGCCAGGCATGTCCCTGACTGCTTGTCAGTGCTTGATGGCTGCTCTTGGCCACACATGTTTTTCAGCTGACTGTATGCAGGCCCGTGAGCCTTAGTTTATTAGCAACATTTGATAACCATAAAGAGAGTGGTCATTTGTTCACTTTTTGATCTGAGTTGCTTTTTATAGGCTTTTAAATTTAGAAACTGATTTGGATGAAGTACTGCAGTGAGCTTTTTTAAGTCATGTCAGCAATTCTCAAACATTGCCTAGATTTATTAGCCTGATGCTTGAGGAAGGATGGGGAAGGGAGAGGCTGTTCTTTCAACTTCATCTGTGATCACTTTTTCAGGGCTGTTACTTAACTGCCTAAAAGTTATGTTTGTATAATGATAATTATTGTTCTCTACTACACAAAGAGGGAAATTGAGTTTTCAAAGACAGAGATAAGTGTCTCTTTATTCTGAGTGTGATGCTTGAACTCTTTCTATGACATAGCTTTGTTGTATTTTGTAATTACCTGTCATATATATCTATATATGTATCTGCGTGTATGTGTGTGTGTGTATCCATGATCTATTACATGTATCTACATATATCACATATATCTGTCACATATACCCCTGTTCCTAGACTGAAGCTCCTGGAAAATTAAGGGCTACTTTTTTCTTTTTAGTATTTCTAGCCCAGCATAAACATAACATAGACGAGGCATGTGTCAGTATAGAATATTGGTGAAGACCAGGGCTGTGGAGCGAGACTACTTGGGTTTGAATCTCCGCTCTACCACTGCCACAAGAAAAGTATGTGACCTCAAGCAGATTGTTTCACCTTCCTGTGCCTGTTTCAGCATGTGTAAAATGAGGATAGTATCCATCAACACCATCATTTTCTTTGTCATGTCTTCATCATTGATGCATTGGTTGATTGAATGAACAGATGAACTGGTCCCACATCAGTGTGCCATGGACCAGTGTTAAGAATCTTGCTACCTATGAGCTCTGAGATTCTGTGAAACATGAAACTTTAGTCAACTGAAGCTTGGGTGCTTGAAGATGAATATTGCAATTTGAAGTCATAATTGGACAAAACTCTAAATCTACAATCTCCCCACAGCATCTACAATAGTGCCACATACAACAGTGCCACATATGACGGGGGCTACTTAGAAAATCAGTGGCTCATTAGATAAGAAGGGAAGGTGCTCACAACTTTTTTAATGTTTGAAAAAAAAATTAGTTTTCAACCCATTCACATGATTCAAAAATGCTATAGTTTGTAAGGTATACTGTGAAAAGATATTCTCCCCTTCCATTTTCCAAAATCCCTTCTATTTTCCAGAATAATTCCCTTTCCACAAAGCCAATATTTTAGTTGTATTCAATATCCCTCTAGAAATGTTTTCTATGTATATAAACATATATATATATATATATATATATATATATATACACACATAGAAAAAAAAGGAAAGAAAAAGGAACTTTTCTTCCATCATATTTTCTAACTGGTTATTGTTTTTCTATAGGAAGGCTCTTGATTTTTTTTAGTTCTTTTTATTTATTTATTTGTTTTATTGTGATTTGGGTGAAAGTTTATAGAGCAGATTCACTTTCCATACAGCAGTTCACATACATTTTGTCTCATGACATTGACTACAATTTCCCACAATGCAACAGCTCCCCTCCCACTTCCTCCCGATAGTTATTCTTCCCTGTGTCTTTCCTCTCATGAACTCCTGCCCCCCAAGCTGTCTCCCTGTGCATATACAGCCCTTCTATTCTCCCATGATTGTTCTTTCCAAGTGTATCTACCTAATGTAAATGTTCGGCACATATGCCTGTCTTTTGCTTGGCTGGATGCCACAGGAGTGGGTTCAATTCCAGACCTGAAGGGCAGGTAGGGGCCATAGTCTCAGTGGTTCCATCAGGCTCTATCGGACCAGCAAACCTGGTCTCCTTTTTTTTTTTTTTTTTAATGATTTTGAGTTTTGTTCCACATTGTTCGCCCTCTCTATCCAGGATCTCCTACATAGATCCCCCTCTGAATGGTTGACAGGAGTAGCTGGGCACCATCTAGTTCTTCTGGTCTCATAGCCATATAGGCTGAGGATTGCATAGTGTATCATTCCTTTGGACTAATTGTTTCCATATGTCTTTGGTTTTCTTCATTCTTCTTTGCTCTGGATGAGGAGAGACCCATCCTTGTATCTAGATGGCTGCTTGCAAGCTTTTAAGATCCCAGTCGCCAAAGCAGGAGGTGGAACAAGGTTTTGTATGGTATGTTATGCCAATTGAGCTTGATATTCCCCTGCAACTATGGTCCCGAGCCCACAGGTCCAACTACTTGCTCCTTCAGGGTAGCTGGCTATGCCTAAGAAGTGACTACAACCTTGTCCCTTGTCAGCTCTACTATATACCTGGCAATTCTTACAGAACATACCAATACACTTGTAGAAACATTGTCTGCCAACCCTATACATAGTCTTGGGCACACTCCCCCCTGCATAGTCATACCTAATAGTTCAGCCTGTTCAGCCATCTATCCACCCATGTATCTATGTTAGACTCTCGATTTTTATGTTCATTTTTGTAACTGTATTACTGATTATTTCATTACTTCTAATTCTTTTGGAATTTCTAAGTAAACAACTATATCATATATTCATATGTCTTCAATCTTGTTTTTTGAGCTATAATTCAGGCAGTGAAAGAAAGTAAGTAATAATTTTACTCATTAACATGATGGTCAGAAATAAGTAATCTTATGTTTCTCCTTTGAAGGCTTGTGTCTTGAAAATACCAGTTCTTAAAATATAAAGAGTTTTATAGATTTAAAGTTTTAAAGTCAAATCAGTTTAGTACAAGTTGAAATTTGAGTTCTGACAGGATTGAATTTTAATCAAACCGAGATCTGTAATTCCTTAAGCTATTTGTGCTCACAATTAACTATGATTTACAAAATAGTATTATGTTAAAAATAATTTGATATAGAGAAAAACTACCTAACTTGGAGCAAGTATCCAGCACAGAGTGATGGGAGAAGCTCTAACTTAAGAGTTTGAAAACTTTAGTTTGCATTCTGCCTCTACCTCCAATTCATTGTAACCTTGCCCACCTCTTTGGGCCTCAGGATTTCTGTAAGGTACCAAAGGAGATAATATATAAAGCACATACCACATTGCCTAGCACATGGTTTATATTTTAAATGGTGGTTATTATTAATGTTTCTATTATTATAGGCTACCATTGGTGTGTTGGGAGCTCTGGTGGCATAGTGCCTAAGGTGTTTGACTGTTAACCAGAAGGCTGGTAGTTCAAACCCACCAGCCTCTCCTCAGAAGGATGATTGGGCAATTTACTTCCATAGTGATACCACCTTGGAAACCCAAGGGAGGGGTCTCTATGAGTTGGATTCAACTTGACAGCAGTGAGTTTGGTGTGTTAGGATATGTTGTTTTTAATTGCCAAATTGGCTCTGACTCATGGTGATTCCATGGATAACAGAATGGAAAATTGTCCCATCCTGTGCCATCTTCATGATCATTGGTATGCTTGAGTCCATTGTTGCAACCATTGGGTCAGTCTATCTCATTGAAGGACTCTCATACCTTCACTAGCTCTCCACTTTACCAAACATGATGTCCGTCTCCAGAGATTGGCCCCTCTTGATGATGTGTCTAGACTAAGCAAGTCAAAGTCTTGGACACTATTCTATGTTTTTTCACTGGCTAATTTTTGGAAGTAGATCCTAGGCCTTTCTTCCTAGTCTGTCTCAGTCTGAAAGCCCTGATAAAATCTGCCCATCATGGTAACCCTAGTGATTTTGAAATATCAATGGCATAGCTTCCAACATTTTAGCAACACACAATAAACCACAGTACAAAAAGCTGACAAGTAGTGGATGTTAAGATATAAGTCAGACTGCTATGACCAAAAATAAAAGTTGCCATCAAGTTGATTCTGACTCATGGTGACCACATATGTGTCACAGTAGAATTGTGCTCCATAGGGTTTTCAATAGCTAATTTTTGGAAGTAGATCCCCAGGCCTTTCTTCCAAGGTGCCTCTGGGTGGATTTGAACCTCCAACCTTTTGGTACATATCTGAGCGCTTAACCATTTGCACCACCAGGGAACTCTAGGCTCTTAAACAGAGACTCTGAAATACAAGACAGGAAATTATTCCCCTTTGAAACACTCATACAGAGGCTCCGGTTCCTAATGTTCATCACTCATTTTGCACATGTGGTGCTATCTCGTGGTCTAAGATGGTTGCTCCAGCTATCACTATTGTGCCATCATTCAGCCTGCAGGAAGCAAGGAAGGGAAAGGGTGGCCAGGCAACTTTCTTTTAAGAACATGCCCTAGAAGCTGCTCACATCACTTCTGGTCAGAAACGTTACATGGTCACATCTAATTGTAGGAGAATCTGGGAAAAGTAAGGTTTATGTCCAGTAGGTGTCCAGTAAATGTTGTTTGATGACTACTAGACTGATGCTGGTGAAAGGATTGTTTAGACACTGCAATGCAGTAAATTACATAGTGTGGCTTTTCTAGCCATCTTTGTAAACTCTGTGGTGGAATTTGCCATGAGCAACTAAGTAGCTCCTGATTGTTAAAGTTATCCACCTACAGTATTTCTATTAGGAGCAGCACAAAGTAATTTTCTGGGAAATTCGCTCTTTCTCAGGTGTATAGAATTCTGATGTTGGGATTAGTTAGTTTGGCCACTCTGCCAGGCTCAAAAGGAGCCCTCCTAGAGGCAGAAGAAACCTCTCACTGCTGGCTGAGAGATGTGAGAGACAGGCATTGCTGAGAGAGACACATGAGAGACACACGCTGCTGAGAGAGCGCTATGCTGACACTGCCAGCTGCTGAGTGAGATGGCCAGCTGCGAGAGACTAAGCATGTTCCTGAACTTGAATTGTAGGCTGTTGCTTCCCTAACAAACCCCATAATCTGTGAGTTCTGTGTCACCACTGCAGCAAATTATCAAGCCCAGCAAAGAAGTGGTGGGTGCTGTGGGAGGAATGTTTGGTGTCAGGGCTGGTGAAAGGGCTGGAGGGAGGCAGCTTGTCTGGCCTCACAGGAATAGACCTTGGGCTACTGATGGTGATTCTGTCTTCCTCTTGTGCAGTTAGAGGAGGTCAGAAGATGTGGCCTCCTTGCCCCTTTGGCAGACACAATCAGTGAAGCTCAGCTCACATGATTGACTCCACTTTATCCACAGTGCTGGATATGAGTGAGTCCCAATCCTTTTATCTCAGGAGTCCTGGAACAAAGAGCTTTTTGTATAATCTTCTCAGCAACTTATTAAGACCAGACAACAAAAGCTTCCCTGTCTCTCAGGGCACTTCTCTAATTAGGAAAAATAGTATGTAAAAAGGTGTGGGGGGGAGGTGTGTGCAGCATCTTTCGAGTTTGAAAGCTGTGTTTAGGCTAGAACAGTTCTGCCTTTAATTATCCTGTCTGAGTTGACTTTAATGAGCATTATTTTTAATGCCTTCATTTCAAGAAAAAAAGTGCTTCTTGCATCTAAGCATATAAAACAGCTTCTTTCACTAAAGCTTTAAAGACAGTCGTTGCTGTCCTAGCTATAGTGACTCTGAGCCACAAATGCCATATTGGAGACTTGCCAGGAAGACAAATGGCCAGGCACTATCAGGGGATCACAGGATTCAGGCTGGTCCCCCATTCTGATGTGGAATCCTTCCATGAACCATCTCCCAACAGCACACACAGGGAAACAGTGGCAGATACAGGCAGACAGAGCAGAGAGGCTTACTGAGAGGCTCACATTTCCTCAGATGGATTCTTATATGCATGTTGTTATGGACTGAATTATGTCCCCCCAAAATATGTATGGGAAACCTAACCCCTATACCTGTGGACAGGGAGTCCTGGTGGCACAGTGGTTAACTGCCTCACTGCTAACCTAAAGGTCAATGATTCAAACCCAACAGCTGCTCTGTGGGAGAAAGATGAGTAGGTCTGTTCCCATAAAGGTTTACAGCCTTGAAAATCCTATGGGGCAGTTCTACTCTGCCCTATAGGGTCGCTATGAGTGGAATCAACTTGAAGGCACACACAACAACATACCTGTGGATGTGATCCTGTTTGGAAATAGGGTTGGGTTTTGTTATGTTAATGAGGCCATACCAGTGTAGGGTGTGTCCAAAACCTAATCACTTCTGAGTTATAAAAAGAACAGATTAAACACAGATGCGAGCACAAACTGGGGAAAGCAGATGCCAAGGGAAGGTCTGTCTCCAGGCACCAAGTAAAGCCCTTAAGTACCAATAAGGAAGGAATACATATGGCTGAAAACCCTGATTGAAAATTGTAGCCTCCAGAACTGTGAGAAAGTAAGTTTCTGTTCTTTAAAGTCACCCATTTGTAGTATTGTGTTACTGCAGCACTAACACATATGCCATAACAACTATGTCCTTGCTCTAGGTTGAGGTGTCACCATCAGCCAGGGCCCAAACAAGGAACCCTTTAGCCCCATCTCTCAGCGCCTAGCTCTGAGGATCCCCACCAGGCCAACTGATATTCTCCCAGCCCACTTATCACCATCACATTCTTCCCCTTCCTTTGTATTCTCTATCTTGCCACTCAATTTACCATTTTGTCTTTTTCCCTTCCATGTATAATTTTTTCAAAAGAGTAGAAGTCATACAGCTACATTTAGAAAACAGGTGAAAAGGAAGAAATAATCATGTATAATTCTACATCCTTAATAATTAATTTTTATGTTTCATTCTAGTATTTTTTAATCAATTATTTTCATCATTACAATTATAGTTTACAAACATTTTTATATGTTCCTAAGCCTTTCCCAAAAAATTTTGTCCAGTCATTCAGTAGCTATTTTATGTAAGCACTCTCCTGTTATAAGATGATGTGATTGACATTTAATTTTGCACCTTTGCAGATAACATTGCCTTGAATATTTTCATGTGCATAAGTTTTTCAGGATTTTGAATTATTTCTTTGGGACGTATGCACAAGATCAATGGAAATTAAGTTGTATAGCCTTTGCTATTATAAAATTGGTGCTCAGGAGTTTTGTACCAATTTGTAATGGCATCAGCAATGTTTGAAAATGTTGGTTTCATAGTACTTGTGGCAGAACTCAGAAGTCCTAGTGGCACAAATGGTTAAGCCCTTGGCTGCTGACTGAAAGCTCACTGCTAACTGAAAGGTTGGCATTTTGCTTCCATAAAGATTATAGCAAAGAAAACCCTGTGGAACAGTTCTGCTTTGCCATGTGAAGTTACTCTGACTCAAAAATCGGCTCAACTGCACCTTACACACTAACAGAACAGAACAGAGTTTTTCTATTTTCCTGTTTTGGAAAGGTGAAAATGATACATTTGTTTTACTCTTGGTTTTTTAAAAAAATAGTAATACTTGCTTGTTGTATAAAATTTAGAGAAGCCAAAAAAAATTTAAAATCAACCATAATCTTGCCCTCAGTGGTAATATTATGATACATACATTTTACCTGGGAGTTCTGGTAGCATAGTGCCTAAGGCACTTGACTGCTAACCAGAAGGCTGGTGGTTCAAACCCACCAGCCACTCCTCGGAAGGAAGGTTGGGCAATCTGCTTCCATAGTGATACTGCCTCGGAAACCCAAGGAGGGGTGGCTATGAGTCAGGTTCGACTCGACGGCACATAGCAACAATAACATTTTACCTAACATTAAATATATATGAGATATATATATATATATATATACACACACACACTTTATTTCATCTTACTCTCTTTTCCTTTACTAAAAAATTGAATTTTTTATGTACATTTTCTGTTGTTTGAGTATCTTTTCAGGGTATTCAATATTCTTTTTTGTAAAATTCCCCATTGTTGGAAATTTAGGTTACTTCCAATTTTTGTTAACTTAAATGATATTGTATGATCATATTTATCATACATGTATGATCATATCATATCATATTTATAACTAAATCTTAGAACATTTTAAGACTTCTGTATGTAAGGGCCTGTGTCCTTTGTAGTAGGTATTTGTTGCAATGTTAAAAAAAAGTATATCAAGCAGCTTTAAGGTGAAAAAAGATCTTGTTTAAGTTGAAATTAATGTAATTATAAAGGTGGAAGGCTTTCTATATGCTTATTGGCCAGTTGTACTTTTTCTCTTTTCCATTGGATATTTCAACCCTTTCCTAGTGATATGGAAAGGGTTTTTATACATCAAAGATATTTATCTTTTGTCTTTTTATATATATATACATTACAGAATTTTTTTCAATTTATCATTTGCCTTTCAATTTTTTTTTTTAATTCTTAACCTTCTTCATGGCTCCTGTCTTTGGTATGATATCCTGGAAAGTTTTCTTGCATGTCCAGTATCACAAATATTCTAGTACTTCTAAAGTTTAATTTTCTATATTTGAATCTTTAAACTATTTATGTTTCATCTCGTTGCATGGTAAGTGTAGATTCTCATCCACTTTTCCTCTCCAAATAGATAGCCAGTTGTTCACAATGGTGATGTTATAGAGATAACAAGTTGGTTATTTTAGATATCCAATCTTTTCAGATTAATATATAAATGTAGTACAATTTCAGTCAAAACCTTAATAGGATATTTTGAGAATTTGACCAAGTTATTCTAAAGCCATCTAAGAGAATAAACATACAAGAACAACCAAGGAAACATTAGAAGGAAAAAGTTTAACAAGGAGGGACATATGTTAACAGATATTAAAATATGTTATAAACCTATAATAACAAAAAAGCATATTACCATTTTTAAAATGCATAAGTTGGACTTAGACTGAAAATTTAAACTTTTGTTCTGTAAAAGATATTCTAAATAGAACAATAAGACAAACTATACACTGGGAGAAAATATTTGCAAATCCCATGGCCAACAAAGAATTTGTATCCATAATATACAACAAACTCAAAATTCAACAAGACAACAACCAACCCAGTAAAAATATAGGTATAAGTCACTTCATATATAGATGGCAAATAAGCACATGAAAAAAATGTTCAACATTGTTAGGAAATGCAAATTCAAACCATGAGACACCACTACACACCTATTACCAAAACCAAATTCACTGCCGTTGAGTCGATTCCAACTCATAGCAACTCCCATTGGGTTTCCAAGGCTATAAATCTTTACAGAAGCACACTGACTCAGCTTTCTTCCAAAGAGCAGCTGGTGGGTTTGAACCACCAACCTTTTGGTGAGCAGCCAAATACCTTAACCATTACACCACCAGAGCTCCTTACACACCTATTAGAATGGCTTTAAAAAATACCAACAATGCTAAGTGTGGGTGAAGATGTGGAGCAACTAGAACTCTTGAGCATTGAGAATGTAAAATGTTTTCCAGCCTCTCTAGAAAACAGTTTGTCAGTTTCTTATAAAGGTTAACATTCTCTTTCCATATGACCCAGCAACCTCACTCCTGGGCACTGCTCCTAGAGAAATGAAACCTTATGTTCACACAAAAACTATACAAGAATGTTTATAATAGCATTAATCCTTGTCATCAAAAATTGGAAACAACTTATGTCCTTCAATAAATGTATGGGTAAACAAACTGTTATATATCCAAGTAATAGAATACTCTCAATGATTTAAAAAAAAAAAAAAAAAACTATCAGTACACATCCCACAACTTGGATGAATCTCAATGTATTATGCTGAGTGAAAGAAACCAGTCTCAAAAGGTTATGTGCTATATGATTCCATTTATATGACATTCTACGACAGGCAAAATATAGTGATGGAGAACAGATACATGGTCATTAGGAGTTAAGGAACATTCTGTGAAGGGATTATATGAGAGAATTTTGAAGGGTGTTGGAATTGACCGTTATTCTGTAAATGGTGGCGGTTACAAGAATCTATGCATGTGTTAAAACTCATAGACCCATACACCCAAAGAAAGAAAGAGAAAAAAAGAATTTTATTGTATTTAAAAATTGAAAACCTCTGGCTAAAATCTGAACCAAAAAGTAAGATGGCCACCGGGCATTTGGCCTGTGTGCGCCTGGTCTTGAATCACCTTCCAGAGCAGGAGTGGCTTGGGGTTCGATCTGGTAAAGTACTCAAGACTCTCAAGTTTCAACTTACTTTAAATGTGGGGCTCATTTACTGTCTTGAACCAAAATGGCACATGGTAAGTGTTTTCACATGGGCACAGCCTCTGTGACTTTAATGGATTTCAGTGAAACGCCGTAGGTGGGTCGGGGCGAGGACATGCTTACGAACTGCCTCCAACCGAGGACTGCAGGCCACACAGGCCCCAGTGAGTTCAGTGGGACAGACGATCCTCCACTGGGACCACACAAACGCAAACCACACAAACGCAAAATCTGCTTTGAATCTCTCAGGGCCCTTAAATTCCGACAACTAAAAGGACGCAGAGGGGCAGGCTGGGGCGCTGGAAACATCACTAAACCAGCAGACGCATTCAGCATGACCTTGTTAGTCCATTTTATGAAGGCTCAGTGTCCTCCTCTCATAAAACAGGAATGGGCAGGGGGCAGAATCAACCAAAAGGCCAAACCAAACCCGTTGCCATCTAATCGATTCCAAATCATGGCAACTCCGTGTGTTACAGAGTAGAGCTGTGTTCCACAATATTTTCTTGGCCCTAATCTTCATAGAAGGAACACTGATGGCACAATGGTTATAGTACTCAGCTGCCAACTAGAAGGTCGGTGGTTTGAACCTACTAGCCACTCTGTAGGAGAAAGATGTGGCAATCTGCTTCCCTAAAGACTGTAGCTTTGGAAACCCTATGGGGCACTTCTACTCTGCCCTGTAGGGTTACTATGAGTCAGAATTGACTCGACAGCAGTGAGTTTGTTTGCTTGTTTGTTTCTTGAATCTTTATGGAAATGGATTGCCAGGCCTTTCTTTCACAGCTCCAGCTGGGTAGGTTTGAACAGCCTACCTTTCAGCTAGTAGCTGAATGCTTAATCGTTTGTGCTACCAGGGTGCTCAGAATAAACAAAGAGTTCTCAAACTGTGCTCTGTTGAGTTTTGGGGGTCACAGAGGGGTTTCCAGGAAGGGGGAGGAGGCAGAGGGGTGATGAAGGGGACACAGAAGATCAGAACTTTGGATTCTATGTGCCCCTGGGCTAAAGCTGTTCCATGCTGATTCTTTATAGATGGGCCTCTGCAAGACGCCTTCTGGTTAAAGAGAGGCTCCTGCTGCTTTTGAGAAAGGTTTAATCACCACAGGACCAGATGATCCATAAGGTTCTTTGGAGCCCTGTGATTCCTAGAGTCAGCAAGAAGCAAGCGGATACTCCCCCAGTGTGGATGTAGCCCAGACCCAAACTCTTGGTGACGGAGACGCTAAGGCCTATAATTTTATATCCATGAAGGCTTCAGTCTGGGAAATTGTTCTTGACATATTTAAGAGTAAAAAGTTTTTCTAAAGAAGCCCCAACTAATTTAAATGACAACATTTTTAGTAGTATGGAAAGGAGGGTGATGTTTAAAGAATGTTCCCAATCTAAATTTGCAAACCTGTTTGTACAGACAAGTCAAAGGCAATTTTGCTGGAGTGACCAGCAAATAGAACCTGTCATTAGACATTTGTGCTTGACATGTGCCTCTCCCCATCTCCTGGCCACCCCCACCCCACCCAGGCTTTTATAACACGAGGAGAGAAACGAAGTTCAAACTCCTTATCTCATAAGTTTGGGGATCTTGGCCAAGGAGACAAGCAGAAAGCAAGGAGCAGCCTGGGATGCTGGCTAGGCACAGAACATGGCTATGTTATTCATTGGGTCTCCCAGAAGGCTAAGCCAGTGGATGTGGGCTCAGGTTGAAAGTCAAGGCTCTGGCTAAACAGGTAGAGATTCAGGGACGTAAACTGAGACACCAGTTGATGGTCCCTCTGCTGTGTCAGTCTCAGACTATAAAGTACATATTTTCTTTCTTTTTTAATCAACTGATATTTATTGCATTCAGATTATGTGCAGGCGCAATATGAGGTATATAGCAAGATGTGAGTGATGCAAAGAAGTCTAAGAAACAGCTCCTATCCTGAAAGGGCCAACAATTTCATCAAGGCTTTAAAATACACCACAATAGGAGCTCTGGTAGCATAGTGCCTAAGGCGTTTGACTGCTAACCAGAAGGCTGGCAGTTCAACCCACCACCCACTCCTCAGAAGGAAGACAGGACATTCTACTCGGCAGCACTGAGTTTGGGTTTTGTTGTTGTTGTTGTTTGTTTGTTTGTCTATTTTATGCCACATATTATGAGAGCAGGGTCTCTGGGTGACACAAATGGTTAAGAGCTTGATTACTGGCCAAAAGGCTGGTGGTTTGAACCCACTCAAAGGCACCTCACAAAACAGTCCTGGAAATCTGTTTCTGAAATGTCACAGCCTTGAAAATCCTCTGGAGCAGTTCTCCTCTGCACGTGGGGCTGCCTGAGTCCAAATCTACTTGGGGACAACTAACAACAACAACATTATGAGAGCAGTTGTGCAAATTGCCAAATGAGGAGAAAAGATGATGAAGATATAGACACCGTATAGCTTCACTCAAAACAGAACAAGGAGCAAATGAACCACTGAAATACAGTAGCCTAGCTACCTTCCCTTCCTTATGATGCTCATGAATTAATAAAGAAGATCAACTTTGGTTTTCTGGGAGACATTTTAAATCCATTTCAGTATTTAATCAAAGAAGTGAAAAGAAAACAAAATTCAATCCAGTATTATCTAAACCTCTAATAAAAATGTGAATAGCAATAAACAATCTAACAAGTGCCAGCAGGTACTCAGTCCAGTGATGGGTGTTAGCACTCTGAAAAATGATATGTCTTGTAGCATAGTGCCTAAGGCACTTGACTGGTAACCAGAAGGCTGGCGGTTCAAACCCACCAACCACTCCTCAGAAGAAAGGTAAAAAAGAAAGAAACAAACTACTTCTGTAGAGATACAGCCTTGGAAACCCAAGGAGGGCTCACTATGAGTTGGGTCCGACTTGACCGCACATAACAACAACAACAACAAACCATGTTTTTAGCATATAGCACCCACATAAATAATGTGTACATGTATGTAATATGCATAGTGCACATAGGAAACAAACATGCAAGAGCATTGCATGGTTTTCAAAAACCTTATAATGCACATTATTTGCATAAAAACATAGTAGTTCTTTTTGCAGCAACTTTTGCTCTTGAAGAGAGCTCTCTCTGACAATACCATCCACCTCAGTTGTGGGAGAAAAACAGTATCAATGTATTCCTACTTGTGACAACACATCGTTTCTTTTGTGAAATCCAAATCCTTCTGTCATCAATAATTCAGTAGTACAGCAGTAGAATCCTCACCTTCCATGCAGGATACCCAGGTTTGATTCCCAGCCAATGCTCTTCAGGTGCAGCCACCCCTTGTCTGTCAGTGGAGGCTTGGGGGTTGCTGTGATGCTGAACGGGTTTCACTGGAGCTTCCAGATCAAGACAGACTGGGAAGAAAAATTTGTCAAGTACCAAAAGTCAGCCAGTGGAAGCCCTACAGACCACAGTGGTCCAGTCCACAACTGATCATGCGGATGGTACAGGACTGGGCAGTATTTAATTCCATTCCACCTGGGGTCACCATGAGTCATGGGCTGACAAGATAGCATTCAACAACAATAGTTAAGACATTTGATGGGTTTCCTTTGCCACTGGCATCAGGTTGGGGTGGACTCCTGTGGTCTGGGCAAAAGGCACAGCAAGTTAAGACAAAAGACAAGCAAACAGGTTTTGCAGTGAAGATGAATGCTGAATCTGCCAGTGCTGTGTCGTCAGTTAGGGGCTCTTTGACCGTTCTATTTACTTGTTTGGCTGTTTGTTTTTTGATTCATTTCTGAATCTTGTTTCTCTAACTTTAAATATCAGGAGTGAAATGGGATTTTTTGTGTTCTACCCACTAAGACCAGGAAGTACCACCTCTCAACTTCCTCTTCCTCTTTCTTTGTGATCTGGGGTCCAGGCTGGCCTCACGGGTGCTCACCTGAAGCAATCATACAGGGGCCAAACTTATAAGGGCCCTGTGGTTGGTCTCATGCTCTGCTGTCATTGTCTTAAAATTCTTCATTGTGTTTTAACAAGCGGCTCCACATTTTCACTTTGGATTGGGACCTCAGAATTTTGTCGTCGATCCTGCATGGCATTTTAGATTTGAATTACAGGTAGCTGCCATTTTAGGAAGAGGATTCCAATCCATTGTAAATCAGTTCTGATGTAAGCTGAATACCTCATTCTTTTCTTTTTGTTGTTGTTGTTTTAGTTTTCATAATAACTGCCTTTTATTAGTAGTATCTTTATAAATCCAATCTTTATTTATCTTTGGAAGCCGTAAACGTTACATATAAACTTACAGATATATTTTAATACCTGCATTAGTACATTAAAAAAAAATACACAAATTAGTAAAAAAAATAAAAATAAAAAAGGGACAGTCATAAGTGCAGTTCATTGTAACTCGAATACATTGTAAGTCAGGAGCTACCTGTATTGTTATTACATTTGCTCTTACATTATACCCATTCCACTTATCATTTCAGTTGATTAGGCTCCAAAGACCAGGTAGATATGGAATAATCAGCATTATACAGAAATGGAGGATGACCACATCAGATCACAAAATGGAGGATGGCTACATCATTACATAACACTCAAATTACACATTACATTACTACCAAACAGTGTCACATTGACTAATAAGCAAGATAAGCACAGGCTTACTTGTACTTACTTACCAATCTATAGTGAACAATTTCACGTTTTTTCACCACATCAAAGATTTTGCTTCTAGGTGTGGCCAGCATCTGTCTCTTTCCCAACCTCACAATACCTTCCTTCAGAATCAAAGCCTCTTTTCAAATTTATAATCCCTTGCAAGGACAGAGTGCCCAGTAAGCAAGGTGACACTACAAATTAGTAAGTAAGCATAAGTAAGTACGTGTTTACCCTGCTTACTAGGTAAGCCACCCCTGCTGCCAAACCGCTAAGTCATGGGCCAGCCAAGTTGATACCGCCAGTGTTACTCTGGCCTTGCACCTCAGAGTTTGTTACCACCAGATGTTCATCATTGATGTTCAAAATAGATTTTTTTACTATTGTAAATGTGAAATGTCAGATAACAAGATAGTCCATAAGTGAGGTTGTTGTTAGGCGCTATCAAGTCAATTCCTGCTAATAGTGACCCCATGTAGAACAGAATGAAATGCTGCTTGGTCCTGTGCCCTGCTCACAGTCATTGCTGTGTCTGAGCCCATTTTTCCAGCCTCTGTGTCAATCACGTCACTGAGGGTCTTCCTCTTTTTCATGGACCCTCTACTTCCCGAGCAAGATGTCCTTCTCCAGGGACTGATCCCTCCTGATATAAATAAAAAATAGGTTGTTATTTTTCTGTTGTGTATTTTCTCTCTCAAAAATGTATTGGACATTTGTATTTAGTTTTATAAATGTGAGATTTAAAACCTAAGATTTATCATTTATTATTAATTATGTGAACTTATTGCTGACATTTGCTGCCAGTCTAACTGTACGAGGGTATTGTCTGTCAAACAACAAACATTTAATAAGCTCTGTGTGCATTGTGGGAGACAGGAAAAATATAGGACATGATACCAATTGTCCTAGTCTTCTGTCACCTGCTATTCAATCCATTGTGACTCATGACAGCCCCATGTGTGCAGAGTAGAACTGTGCTCCATAGGGTTTTTACTGGCTGGTTTTTCAGAAGTAGATTGATGGATTTTCTTCAAGGAATCTCTGGGTGGACTTGAACCACTAACCTTTCAATTGGTGGCTGAGCCCATTAACCATTTGTACCACCAAGGTACACAAAAAGACTTATCACTGAGCTAAAGGGAAGTTTCCCATGCATACAAAACCACTGTTTGATTGAGTAGATACCTTATTGGGTGACTTCAGAGTACCAAGCCCTGTGTTGGTCACAGGAACTTAGAAAAGAACAGCACATCCTCATGTCCTCAGGGGCTCCTTGTCTAATGAGGTGTTTTTCAGACTTTTTCAACCTCAACCCATAGTAAGATATATGCATCCAGCGCACATACAAATACATATACCTGTAAATATGCAGGTAAAACAAAAGTTTCACAAAACAGTGTTCTTACTATGTTCCACACATTCCATTTTCTATTCTACTTCATTTAATTTTTTAAATGCAGGTTGTAGCACGTAAAGCTGATTTCACAACCCGTTAATGAGTTGTAACCTGAGTTTTAAAAGCACTGCTCTAGTGGAGAGACTGATGTGGAAACAGATCAAATGGTCCAGTGCCCAAGGCACGTGACTGCTAACCAGAAGGTTGGTGGTTCAAACCTACCAGCCACTCTGCAGAAGAGAGATGAGGCAATCTACTTCCTCAAAGATTTGCTGCCTTGGGAGTCCAATGGGAGTTTCTATGAATTGGGATCAACTCGATGGTCTTTCTTTTTTTTTTCGGTTTGGCAATAGATGGAATAATGCAGACTTCCCAGAAGAGGCGTTATTTGGGCTGAGTCTTGAAGGATGAGGAGTTTGCCAGGTGGAGAAGTTGGCAGTGTTAACAAAGTGAATTCTAGACAGAGGGGCCATGTCTGAGCTTAGGGACAGGTAAGAGTTCTGTGGGGCTTGGGCATTGGGGAAGGTGGTCCTGGGATGGCATTGAACGCCAGGCAGGGAGCTCATTCACTATCCTCTGTGAGCCACAAGAAGTTTGCTCTATTTTGACACTTTTATTGAGGTATGCTTTATATACCATAAAATTTACCCATTGTAAGGGTGGATTTCAATGATTTGTAGTAAATTTATACAGTTATGCAACCACTTGATGGCAGTGAGTTGGGTTTTACTATAACCCAATGTGCCCATTTGGAGTCACTCCCCATTTTTCTCCCAACCCCAGGCAAACACTGATGCTCTTCTGGCTCTATAACTAGTTGCCATCTAGTCGGCTCTGACTCATGGTGACCCCAGGTGTGTAAGGGAAGAACTGTGCTCCAGAGAGTGTTCCATGCCTGTGTTTTCAGAATGGGTTCTCACGGTGTTTCTTCCAAAGTGCTTGGGGGTAGACTCGAACCTCTCAGGTAGCAGGTGAGGACCTTAAACATTTGCACCACCCAGGAACTCATTCCATCTCTGTAGATTTGTCTTTCTAGAAATGTCACACAAATGGATTCATACAATACATAGTCTTTTGTGTCTGGCTGTTTTCACTCAGCATAATGTTCCTGAGGTTCATCTGTGTTGTTGTATGTTGTAGTATCCCATTGTTTCCATACACTCTAGTTTACCCATTCACCAGTTGACAGAGATTTGAATTGTTTTCAATTTCAGGCTATTAATAATGCTGCTATGAGCATTCATGTACAAGTCTTTGTACGAACATGTTTTCATTTTCTTAGAGAGATCCTAGGAGTAGAATTGCTGCATTGTATGGTAAATATATGTTTAACATAAAATAGACTGGACTTGCTCATCTGGTAGAGACTGGTAGAACCCCTGAGACTATGGCCCTTAAACACCCTTCAAGTCTGGAACTGAATCCACCCCCAGGGATCAACTACCAGTCAAATAAAGACAGGCCTATAAAGTGATCAATAACACTCGTGAGGAATGTGCTCCTCAGAACAATCAACCACATGAGACCAAAAAGACATCATTTGCCCAAAAATGAAGGTCAAAAGTCAGAAAGAAGCAGGAAAAAAAGATAATGGAAATGGGGAGCCCAGGGAGGAAGCAGGAAGAGCGGTGGTACAGTGAGGGGACTGCAACCAAGGTCACAAAACAAAATGTGTATAAATTGTTGAATGGAAAACTAGTATGTTCAGTAAACTTGTACCCAAACTACAATTCAAAACAAAAAGTATGTTTTTTATTAAGAAACTGCCCACCCATTTCCAGCATGGCTGTTCAGCACCCCTTGCAACAGTGAACAAGAGTTCCCATTACGCTGCATCTGCTGGAGTTTTGTGAGCAGAGGTGCAATGTGATGAGATTCGCTTTTATTCCTCCAGCAGCCAGATGAGGGAGGGGGGTGGTTAACCTGGAGTAAGGGGAAGAGAGGCAGAGGCAGGAAGGGGAAATCAAGGACGTGGGCTAAACGTGGAGGGCTAGAGAGAAGGAGCTAGAATCCACAGAGACATTCGACTGAGACACAGAGCACTTTGCTCACTGGCTCTGGGTCACAACACTAGTAATTGGCTGTGAGAGACAATAAAGATGACTCAGGAGCTAGAATTTTGTACCTGAACTGAGATGCTGGGTGAAGCAACCATTCTTCACCTGGTATGCCGTAGGTCCTCCAGCAAGCACGGCCAGCTCAGCAGCCACATCACTTAGGAGTGTCCCCAAAAGCTTTGAGATAAGTGATTCTCAACCTACCTGGATAACTCTAAAATAGACTGCTGGCTGGGGCCTGATGTAATTGAGTTAGGGTGCAACTTGGGCATGGAGCTTTTGTTTAAAGCTCTCAGGTGATTCTATTGTGCCCCTGGGTAAAGAACCACAACTTTGGGGTACCTTCTCAAGATTCAGTTGCACATTGGAAACACCTGGGGAGTTTTAAAAATTATTGATGCCTGCATCACACCCAGAGGTTTCGATGTATTGGAATTTGTAGAGGGTGAGACCTGTTTTAAATTGCTCCAAGTGTTCATTATAATGTGCAGCTGAGTTTGAGAAGTCTCACACCACAGCTGTCAGGCAAGTTGTTGGGACCAGGGCTTTGAACCATGACATTCTGGTTCAGTCACCTGCTGAAAATTTGCATTTCCACTCCAGCTATAGGAGCTCTGGTAGCATATTGCCTAAGGCATTTGACTGCTAACCAGAAGGCTGATGGTTCAAACCCACCAGCCACTCCTCGGAAGGAAGGTTGGACAATCTACTTCCATAGTGATACAGTCTCAGAAACCCAAGGAGGGGTCCTATGAGTCATGTCTGACTCGATAGCACATAACAACAACAACACTCCAGCTATAAACTCATTGAAGTAGATTGCCCAGTTTTCCTTCTGCAGAGTGACTGGTGGTTTTGAACCACCAGCCTTCTGGTTAGCAGTCAAATGCCTTAGCCACCACACCACCAGAGCTCCTTACAGAATCAGAATCATGTTTCAGGGGTGTCACTAGAGGGGTGCAGGGGGTGCAGACCGCACTGGGTGACATAGAGGGGGTGAGACAAAAAATGACGGTCTATAAAATTGTTGTGCAGTGTTTTGGCAGAAGATTATTACTTTTTTATAAAAATATCCTTGTAGTTAGTTATAAAGGAGTTCTGGTGGCACAATAGTTAAAGCATTTGGCTGCTAACCAAAAGGTCTGCACTTTGAATCCACCACCACCCACTCTGTGGGAGAGAGATGTGGCAATTTGCTTCCAAAGATTTACAGCTTTGGAAACCCTATCGGTCAGTTCTGCTCTGTCCTGTAATGTCCCTATGAGTCAGAATCAACTCAATGGCAGTGGTTTTTTGGGGGAACTTCCTCAGAAGGAAGATTGGGCAATCTGCTTCTGTAGAGATATGCCTTGGAAACCCAAGGAGGGGTCACTATGAGTCGGAACTGACTCAATGGCATTGAGTTTGGGTTTTTTTTCCTAGTTATAAAAAGAAAAGCATTTTCCTAAGCCCAGCTTACATGTATCAGTATGCCTACAAGGCTAAATGAGCTCTGGTAGCATAGTGCCTAAGGCACTTGACTGCTAACCAGAAGACTGGTGGTTCAAAACCACGAGCCGCTTCTTGGAAAGAAGGTTGGGCAATCTACTTCCATAGTGATACTGCCTCAGAAACCCAAGGAGGGGTCGCTAAGAGTCAGGTCCAACTTGATGACACTTAACAACAACAGCAACAATGTACTCAGTCAAAGAGCTCTGGTAGTGTAGTAGGTAAGGCATTTAGCTGCTAACCAAAAGTTCAGTGGTTCAAACCCCCCAGCTACTCCGCAGAAGTAAGATGAGGCAATCTACTTCTGTAAAGATTTACAGCCTTGGAAACTCAATGGGTGTCATTGTGAATCAGAATCAACTCGATGGCAGTGAGTTTGGTTTTGGATGCACTTGATCAGAGCTGTCATTATTACCCAGTTACAGTGATGCTTCCAATCACATGGTTTCATGTGCACTCACTGCAAACACACACTGTTGTTTTCATTTCTGCCAGTGTTTTTATAGTTGCTGACTTTGTAAAATTTTCTGTTGTTTTAGCTCCAATGTTGTGGTAAGTAATATCTGTGAACCTATATCATATTTTGAGAATGAAGTCGTAACTAAAGGAAAAGAAAAAAAAATATACAAAGATTTCTGCTCAGTTACCAATAATGTTGTAATTGATAATATTGAAATTCAATGTACAAAGATTTTACAGAACATTTTTGTTGTTAGTATTTATATAACCTAAGAAATATTACATTTAAGCAATTTACCACTATATCAGGAGCTCTGGTAGTGTAGTGCCTATGGCATTTGACTGCTAACCAAAAGGCTGGCAGTTCAAACCCACTAGCTACTCCTCGGAAGGAAAGTTGGGCAATCTACTTCCGTAGTGATACTGCCTCAGAAACCCAGGGAGGGGTCACTATGAGTCAGGTCTGACTCGATGGCACATAACAACAACAACAAACACTATATCACATATTATTCTATGATAAAATTGATAATAAACATTGCTAAGAATTCTGTATGGTCCAGTATGGGAGGAGGTCCATGTAGGCATCAGGGGATGGTGGTATGAAACCTTGAGTTACTGCACTGAGTGACACCAACCCTAGCGATGCCACTGGTAGAGTTTCACAAGATCCTCAGGTGATTCTTCTGTATATTTTGTTAAAACGTAGATGCTGATTCAGTATATCTGGGATGGAAATGCATATTCTCGTCAAGGGCTCGAACCGGAATGAACCAACAGTTCGGACCCAAGAGTCAATTCCAAGCAGTTGCAGTGCAAAAACTTCCTAAAAGTGTTGTTGCTCTCTTGCCGTTTCAGAAGCAGACCAACAAGCTTTTTTTTTTCCTCTCTCAAATTAATGCACAGAACATTCTTCCAGAGCATTTTATGGTACATGTTGTTAAAGAATAAAACCAGATTCCTGTGCACATGTTCTATAAATCCATCTGGTTTACATAAAATATTTACAAACACGGATGCAGAAAGAATTTTAAGATATTTGTGGAGAAGGGGCCAGCATATTAGCTATATGTTGCCTACTCTGTGGTCTCCGTAGTGTATGCGTACATAAACATGATCAGATATATATGACCAACTGCGTGCCTAAAGGTAAAACAATGCATTTCACCAGGACCCCAGATTATACTGAAAATCTCATTTATGCATACTTTTCTTGCCCAAATATTTTCAGATAGTAAATTAAATAAACAAAATGATTGCTCGTACCTTTTTTTCCTCCAGGTGTTTAGCATTTGTGCATTCCTTCCCATGAAACCCAAGTATCCTTTAACTCTTAAAGCAGTAACTTGAGGAGGAGGCCAGACCATGCTTTATTTTTAAAATCAAGTTGGACTGTTTTACAAAGTCTCCTGGCTTATTAAGTTCTCAAGGAACTGTTTGCGTTCTTTGCACTTAATGCCTAATTCTTTGGTTCAGGCCAGTGCATTAGGTCTCAGGTCCAGGGTAGGTGCCACTGAGGAGCTTCGCCCCTGCTTGTCTTCAGTTTCTGCCTCTCCTCCAGAGACTTAAGCCAGTTGGCTGAGATTTCTCCAGACCTAACCAGCAGCCCCAAGTAAATGTCAGGTTTGTCTTCTGTGGCACTCAGGGACCTCTGAGCCCATAGCAGACACACAGACTAGACCCCCAGGCATGAGCAGCTGAAGATGCTCAGCTAAGCCCACCACATTATCTACCTACCATAGGACAAGAAGAGCCAGAGTCCCTTGCTGATTCAGGCACTGGGTCTAGTCTCCAGGTGCCCTCCAAGACTGGGTCAGCTTCTTGGCTGATAAAATGGGAAGGGAGTTAGAATTGTGTCTGATGGTGACATAAGGCTGTCCCCTCCCTGGATCAGACCTGGTGAATCGAGCCTCAGAGGGACGAGGTAAGGGATGGGGCATTATGGGCCTGAGCTGTGGGGATCCAGGTTGGACAGTGAGCAGAATGCAGAACAAGACCAGGAGCATAGGCTCAGAAGCTGGAGTCACCTCTGGGCAGGGCAGCACACAACAAGCCTCATGTCCTGTTGAGTAGGCAGCATTCAGGGCCTCACTATGGTTCTACCAGGGAAATTGAGGCAGGAGCCAGGTGAGTCCTGCCCTCAGCACAAGACATCCATTCATCCATTAGGAACCATAGAGTATGAGGCTCTGCTTGGACCTGAGGATTTAGCAGAAATGGAATAAGTCTTGGTGACGCCCCACTGCACTCCCAAATGCTCTGTGTTTGGTTCTCCTGTAACATTTGCCTGGGACTTAGGTTGCCTCCTTGTGGAACTTGTTTCATCTAATAGATCCTAAAGAGCCAGAACTCTTGATTATAATCAGGCACCATCACTATTACCCTTCCCCCAAACAGAAGTTAGATAAAGATCACGTTTGCATTCCACTCAGGTGGAAAAAGCACAGAACTTGGAAAGGGATGGTCTCAGGATCAAGTCCCCGTTCTACCATTCAACAGCATTATGATCTTAGTGAAAGAGACAATTGAATAACGGAGTCACGAGAAGATGAGGCTCTGAAAGGGCTCTATCTACTGAGCAGGCCAGGCAGACCCTGGCTCCACCATTGATTGACTGTACCAAGAGCTGTGACCTCTCTGGCCCTCAGTATCTTCCTTTGCAGAAAGGGGATGTAACACCCTCTGGGTTTTTACAAGGATTAAATGAGTTGAAGCACGCCAAGAGCTTGGCACAGGTTCTTGAAACAGTAAATACCCGAGTAAGCTGTTAGTATGCAATCTAGACAGATGAATGGAGCTAATCTTTGGGTTTCTGCCCTCTCTGCTCAGTTTAGAGGGCTTACCTGGACTGCCAGAGGCAATGCAATGACACCATAGGAAAAGCAGCAGCTGGGCCACCATTCTGCAGCCTTTGTTCTGAGTTGGTTCTAATGGCTCCTTGAATGTGGTACATTTGGAAAAAAGCAAGCAGGTGTTTCCAGGTGATTTTTTTACCTTAGTTGGTAATCTGTGCATTCACTTTCTGAAACACAGCCTCACCACCTACGCCACTCCTCCAAGCCTGCACCTCCTACCCTTCTCAGCTGCATCCACTGAGACCAGGACACCTCCAGGTGAACCAAGGTGCAGCTATTGAGGCTTAGTTAGAATGTCAATGCCTCTGTGAAGTCGGCTCTGAATGCCCAGGCAAAATTACAGGTGGCTTTTGGTGTCCTCCCATAACGCACAGCATATCATTTTGCTGTTTCTAATAATCTGACTGTGGCTGCCTCCCACGTTGTCCTATAAACTCATCAAGGGCAAGGGTCATATCCTATGATTAACAAAACCAATAATAAAATAATGACAGCATATTTTGTGCTGCGTGGCAGACAATGCGCTAGGCAGTTCCCACACATTATCTGATTCATTCTTCAGCGGCAAAGCCAGGAAGTAGTGGGAGTAGAGGGACCCTTCTGCAGAACTGTCTCCAAAATATACCATCTAAGTGAAAACAGTGCCCTGCTAGGCAACTGCAACTTCAAAAGAAACTTCCCCACCTCACTTCTCAGAAACCAGATTGCTTCCCCTAAGCTTTTCCTAATCGGAAATTCTGGAGCTGCCGGAGAAGACTACGAGATAGGTCCTCTTATTATCCCATATTACAGACGAGGAAGTGAGTCTTAGAAGAAGGGACTCGCCCAATGTCACGGAGCAGAGCCAGGACTGCAACCCTGTCGGGCCAGCCACCGTAAACCCACAATTTGAATTCCAGTGTTAGGCTGCCTTTCTGTGCCCCACTCTCCACTCAACACTTGGCTGATGACATTTGCTGAGTTCAGGGTTGAAGTTGGGACTCCTGAGTCATCCCACAGTAAGTTAAACATCACTTCAGACCCCGACGACAAAACCATGTTCCCTGGACCCATTGTCTGCAAATGGCAAGTCAGAGCAAACTTTGTTTTCAAGGAGATGGTAATTCTGCTCCGTGTTCTTGCCCTTACTCAGTTCACCCCTTTCCATTTCATCTGGTGATTAAAAGAGAAGGGGGCGGGGAATAATACAACACACACACATACATACCCAGGGGCCCAGGGCTCCAAGATCTGGTTCCAGAAACAGAAAGATTACTTTATTAGCTGTCACAGAAATTTCTCTATGACCCCAGAGTAATTTCCCCAGAGAGAGGCAAATCTCCAGAAGCCAAGAATAGATGAAGAGATTATTACTTTCCCCGCTGGGCAAACAGTGTCTATATCCAGTGCTCGTGTGCAGGCTGGATTGGTGCCCTGGCCTGTCCCCACCCTCTATGATGGCAGAGGCTCCTGGGGAAGGCTGCAGTCAGCCAGTAGCCACAGCCAGGTCAGTGCTGAGGTGCCCTGTGTGGGTCACACTGTTGGCACCAAGACAGATGTGGCCAGCTGTTGGGGAGGGCCACACTGTAGTTCAGAAGGAAGTCGCTGCCTTTTGTGAGGAGCAGAACCTTTGAAAACGTTCAGACATGAGTTTGAACCCCACTTCTGTTATGTTCCAACTATGTGTTCTTGAGGAAATTATTTATCCCCCTTGTACAACAGAACAAAACATTGCCTAGTCCTCCTCCATCCATACAATCATTGCCATGTTTGAGCTTATTGTTGCAACCACTGTGTCAGTCCATCTCTTTGAGAGTATCTCTCTTTTTTGCTGACCCTCTACTTTACCAAGCATGATGCCCTTCTCCAAGGACTGGTCCCTCTTCATAGCATGTCCAAAGGACATAAGACTACCTCTCACCATCATCCTCACTTTTAAGGTCCCTTCCCCCAGGCCTCAGTTTCCTTGGCTGGAATATCAAGTTCTGGGTAGGGTACAGGGTATGTGACTACTTTATAGGTGAGAAGAGGAGGCTCAAAGATGTGAGGTCTCTGCTTCAAGTACACTGCCTCAAAGTGACTGAATCCAAAACATCCCTCTTCAGGTGCAGGCATTTCACCTACTCCACTGCGCTGTTAGTAGGGACTGTCCTGGTGGGACCACATGTGCGACAGTGTCTGCCCCAGAGAGAGGAGTCTCCATGCCACTGAGTGATGATGCTCCATGAGGGAGGCTGCGGAACACAGCAGGAAAGAGCACGGCTCCAGAGTCCCATCCACTGGGCCCTGCACCTGCCTTGCCATTTACTGGCTGTATGACCTTGGGCAGATTACTTAACCTCTATGAGCCATGATTGCCTCATCTTTAAATGGTTGAGCACTCAGCTACTAACTGAAAGTTCAGTGGTTCAAACCCATGCAGAGGTGCCTCAGAAGAAAGGTCTGGCAATCTACTTCTGAAAAATCAGCCATTGAAAACCCTGTGAATCACAGTTCCACTCTGACGATAATAGTACCTGCCTCCTAAGGGTGTTGTGAGGGTTAATGTGGGAGTGCTAAAAGTTCAGTAAATTTGACCTCGGGCATTTTCAGCAAGCCAGGGCCTCTGGGGGTAAGGATTTTGATGGTCCTGAGCATCTGAGTCAGCAGAGTTGGTTGGTGGTAAGGGAAGCTCTGAGAAGGGAGATACTAGCAACCAGTGCTAGGAGGTAAGGGTCCCAATGGCACAGCAGAGTGACTGGAAGTAGGAGTCTGTGTCCAGGACTGCTTTGGTAGAGCAGGAGAGAAGACTAGCACTCACACTTGCTGAGAGAGATGCTCAGGTCTCAGTTGTTCCAGTGGAGGTACCAGTGGGCTCTAACTCTCCTCTGTTCCCTACTACATTGATAAGGAGATTCTTCCTTTGCCTACATTCTTCTTCTTTCCACTCTACCCAGCAACCTCTCCCTCCTTCCTGGCATAAATCTCCATGGTGGGAGGGTGATACAAATATGTCATTGTTGTTAGGTGCCACCAAACCAGTTCTGACTCACAGCAACCCCTTGTATAACAGAACAAAACATTGCCTGGTCCTGTACCATCCTCACGATGGTTGCCATGTTTGAGCCTATTGTTGCAGCCACTGTGTCAGTCCATCTCGTTGACAGTCTCTCTTTTTTGCTGACCCTCTACTTTACCAAGCATGAAGCCCTTCTCCAGGGACTGGTCCCTCTTGATAGCATGTCCAAAGGACATAAAACAACCTCTCACCATCCTCACTTCTTTTTATTTTTTTAATTTTATTGTGCTTTGGGTACAAATTTACTGAGCAAAATTTGTTTTATATCCAAAAGTTTGTGTACATTTGATTTCACACCCCAATTACCATCCCCGGCCATAACAAACTCTTCTCCCCTCCCATCCCTGTGACTACCCTCTCCCTGTGCCCTTCTTAACTATTCACTCCTTTCTGTCCAGCTTTCTCTCTATGTGAATGCTGTCCTTTTGGTACCCCATGGCTGATTGCTCTAAGGGGTGTATCTCCCTTGAGTATGTGGGTGCATCGCCTTAGGATAGGTGTTCTGCATGTAGGATTTTCTGTTGTTGGGCTGAGAGGCACTCCATGTGAATGAGTCAAATTCTAGGCCCGAAGGGTAACCCGGGGTCATGGTCTTGGAGGTTCCACCAGACTCTATCTGACCAGTAATTCTGGTCATTTTTGTGCTTTTGGATTTTGTTCTACATTTTTCCTCCTACTCTATCCAGGATCTCCAAGTTTGATCCCTTTCTGAGCAGTTGGCATTGGTAGCCAGGCATCATCTAGGTCTTCTGGTCTTAGGGTACATCATATCCTTGGACTAATTATTTCCAGATGCCTTTGATTTTCTTCACTCTTCTTTACTTCAGATGAGAGGAGACCAATAGTTGCATCTCAGATGGCTGCTGGAAAGCTTTTAAGACCCCAGTCACCACTCACCAAAGTAGGTTGTGAACAAGGTTTTTATGTACTATATTGTGCCAATTTAGCTCAGTGTCCCTTGAGACTATGGTCCCAAATTGGCAGGCCTGGTGATTCTCTCTCTCAAGGTGTATGGTTGTCTCTGAGAGGTTACTCCAACTCTGTCTTCAGTTGCTTCTGTAATGTGTGTGGGCTAGTTTTGTAGCACAAGTGCATATGTAAGATTATCTTCAGCTAAATCTCTCCTTGGTCTGGGGCATATTCCTGTTTTCTGACCTCCACCTGATCTTCTCACTTGTCTATGCATTTATCTGTATCCTAGCGTTTGGTGTATTGTGTTTGGTGTTTGGTGTAATGCAGTATTGTGCATATACTATTATTTGGCTCTGTTGTCTATATCTATGTGCACATTTCAGTGTCCTTCCTTTCCCCAATGTCATCATGTTGGTCACAGACTCTTTCCATACCATCCCTCCCCTCACCCAAATCAACATGTGACTCCCAACTAGTCCAAAATTTTCCCTCCCTTTCCCTCCCATCCCCAGTAACCTTCCCTAAGAAAACCTTTCCTTAACTTTTTACAATAATAGGCTCATACAGTATTTGTCCTTCTGCAAATGATTTATTTCACTCAGCATAATGTCCTCCAAATTCATCCACATTGTGAGATGATTCATGTATTCTTCCTTATTCTTTAATATAGCATAGTATTCCATTGTGTGAATGTACCATAGTTTGTTTATCCATTCATTTGCTGGTGGGTATTCAGGTTATTTCCATCTCTTTGCTACAGTGAATTGTGTTGCAGTGAACATGGATATGCATTTGTCTGTTTGGGTCCTATCTCTCACCTCTTTAGAATATATTCCTAGTAATGGAATTGCTGAATCAAATGGTATTTCTCTTTTCAGTTTTTTAAGGAAATACCATACCATTTTCTGAAGACAAGGCAATCTACTTCTGTAGAGATACTGCCTCAGAAACCCAAGGAAGGGTTGCTATGAATCAGAATCAACTCAACGGCAGTGAGTTGTTTGTTTTGTTTTATTTGTTTTTACCAACAGTATATGAGAGTTCCAATCTCTCCGCAACCTTGCCAGCATTTGTTATTTTCTGTCTTGTTGACCTTTGCTATTATTGCTAGGATGAGATGATATCTCATTCTTGTTTTGATTTGCATCTCTCTAGTGGCTAATGATCATAAGCATTTCCTCATGTTGGCTGTCAGTATATCATCTTTAGTTAAGTGTCTGTTCATGTCCCTTGCCCATTTTTGAATTGTGTTGATTGTCTTTTTGGTGTTGAGTATTGAAGTTTTCTACAAATTTTGGAGATAAGTCCTTTGTCAGATATGTCATAGGCAAATACTTTCTTCCAATCTATCGGTTCTCTTTTTACCCTTTTGGAGAAGTCTTTCAGTGCACATTGTTGTTGTTAGGTGCCATGGAGTCATCTCCAACTCTTAGTGACCCTATGTACAGCAGAACGAAATACTGCCCAGTCCTGTGCCAGCCCCACAATCCTTGCTATACCTGAGCCCATCGTTGTAGCCACTGTGTCAATCCATCTTGTTGAGAGCCTTCCCCTTTTTCGTTGACCCTCCACTTTACCAAGCGTGATATCCTTCTCCGGGGAATGGTCCCTTCTGACAACATGACCAAAGTAGGTGAGACGAAGTCTGATTGTTCTCACTTTCAAGGAGCATTCTGGCTGCACTTCTTCCGGGACAGATTTGTTAGTTCTTTTAGCAGTCCACAGTACTCTCAGTATTCTTTGCCAACACCACAACTCAAAAGCATCAACTCTTCTTTGGTCTTCCTTATTCATTGTCCAACTCTCACATTGATAAGGAGATTCTTCCTTTGCCTACGTTCTTTTTATTTCCCCTTCTACCCAGCATCCTCATGCATGTGAAGCGACTGAAAATACTATGGCTTGTGTCAGGCACACCTTAGTCTTCAAGGAGATTATCTGTGCTCTTTCACACTTGAAAGAGGTCTTTTGCAGCAGATTTGCCCAGTTCTGTATGTCATCTGATATTTTGACTGCTGCTTCCATTGGTGTTAATTGTAGAACCAAGTAATATGAAATCTTTGACAACTTCAATCTTTTCTTCATTTATCGTGGTGCTGCTTATTGGTCCAATTGTAAGTATTTTTGTTTTCTTTATATTGAGGTGTAATCCACACTGCAGACTGTAGTCTACAATCTTCACCAGAAAGTGCCTCAAGTCATCCTCACTTTCAGCAAGCAAAGTTGTATCGTCAGCATATCACAGGTTGTTAATGAGTCTTCCTCCAATCCTGATGCCATGTTCTTTTTCATATAGTCCAGCTCCTTGGATTATTTGCTCAGCATACGGATTGAATAACTATGGTGAAAGGATACAACCCTGACACACTCCCTTCTTGATTTTAAACCATGCGGTGCCCGCTTGTTCTGTTCTAATGACTGCCTCCTGGTTTATGTACAGGTTCCTCGTGAGCACAATTAATTGTTCTGGAATTCCCATTCTTCTCAATGTTATCCATAATTTGTTGATCCACACAATCAAATGCTTTTGCGTAGTCAATAAAATACATGTAACATCTTTCTGGTATTCTTTGCTTTCAGGCAGGATCCATCTGACATCAGCAATGATATCCCTCATTCCATGTCCTCCTCTGAAGCTAGCTTGCATTTCTGGAAGTTCTCTGTCAATATACTACTGCAGCCATTTTTTAATTATCTTCAGTAAGATTTTACTTGCATGTCATATTAATGATATTGTTCAATAATTTACACATCCTGTGAGATCAATGCACATAAGAATTGAATTTTTAAAAGGTCCTAGTCATCTAGCTTTTCCTCCACTGCCTATGCATTTTGGGTTATGCTTGATAGTCTATTTATGCCATAAATTAGGGCCCCTAGAGTGATTTCCTCTATTTTATCTTTGATGAACTTTATTGTTTTGGGTTTTACATTTAAGTCTTTGATCCAACTTGAGTTTGTTTTTATGTATGGGGTGAGGTATGACTCTTGTTTCATTTTTCTGCAAGTGGATATCCAATTTTCCCAGCAGCATTTGTGAAAGACATCCTCACTTCTAAGGATCATGCTGGCTGTACTTCTTCCAAGACATATTTATTCGTTCTTCCGGCAGTCCATGGCATATTCAATATTCTTTGCCAACACCATAATTTAAAGATATTAATTCTTCTTCACTCTTCCTTTTTCATTGCCAAGCTTTCACATGCATATGAGGCGATTGAAAAGTCTATGGCTTGGATCATACACACCTTAGTCTTCAGAGTGCCATCTTTGCTTTTGAAAACTTTAAAGATGTCTTTTGCAGCACATTTGCCTAGTGCAGTACATCATTTGACTTCCTGACTGGTGCTTCCATGGGTATTGATGGTGGATCCAAGAAAAATGAAATCCCTGAAAATTTCAATCCTTTCTCCATTTATCATGATGTTGCTTATTGGTCTAGTTGTGAGGATTTATGTTTTCTTTATATTGAGGTGTAATCCATACTGAAGGCTGGAGTCTTTGATCTTCATCAGTAAGTGCTTCAAGTCGTCTTCACTTTCAGCAAGCAAGGTTGTGTCACCTGCATACCACATGTTCTTAATGAGTCTTCCCCCAATCCTGATGCTGTGTTCTTCATATAGTCCAACTTTTTCAATTATTTGCTCAGCAGACAAATTGAATAAGTATGGTGAAATGCTATAACCCTGATGCACACCTTTCCTTATCTTAAACCATGCAGTACCCCCTTGTGCTGTTTGAATGACTGCCTCTTGGTCTGTGTACAGGTTCCTCATGAGTACAATGAAGTGTTCTGGGGTTCCCATTCTTCACAATGTTATCCATAATTTGTTATGATCCACACAGTTGAACACCTTTGTATAGTCAATAAAACACAGGTAAACATCTTTCTGGTATTCTCTGCTTTCAGCCAAAATCCATATGCCATCAGCACTGATGTCCCTCATTCCATGTCCTCTTCTGAATCTGGCTTGAATTTTCAGAAATTCCCTATTGATGTACTGCTGCAACCATTTTTGGATTATCTTCAGCAAAACTTTACTTGCATGTGGTATTAATGATATTGTTCAACAATTTCCATATTCTGTTGGATCACTTTTCTTTAGAATAGGCAAAAAAAAAAAAGGATCTCTCCCAGGTATTTGTCTACAAAGTTTCCTGGCATACTTGACTGAGAGTTTTTAGCACTGCATCTATTTGTTGAAACATCTCAATTGGTATTCCATTAGTTCCTGAAGCCTTGTTTTTCACTAGTGCCTTCAGTGCAGCTTAGATTTCTTCCTTCAGGACCATTAGCTCTTCATCATATGCTGCCTCCTGAAATGGTTGAATGTTGACTAATTATTTTTGGTACAGTGATTCTGTGTATTCCTTCCATCTTCTTTTCATGCTTCCTGCATTGTTCAATATTTTTCCCAGAATCCTTCAATATTGCAACTGGAGGTTTGAGTTTTTCTTCAGTTCTTTCACCTTGAGAAAGTGTGTTCTTCCATTTTGGTTTTCTAACTTCAGGTCTTTGCACATTTTTTTCATAATACTTTAGTTTGTCCTCTTGAGCTGCCCTTTGAAATCTTCTGCTCAGCTTTTTATTTCATCATTTTTTTCCATTCACTTTAGCTACTATCCATGCAAGAGCAAGTTTCAGAGTCTCTTCTAACATCCATTTTCGTCTTTTTTTTTTTTTTTCTATCTTTTTAATGCCTTTTGCTTTCTTCATGTCTAATGTCCTTGATGTCATCCCACAACTTGCCTGGTCTTCTGTCATTAGTGTTCAGTTACAAATTAAGGTGAGATATAGTCAAAGTAGTGTTTTGGCTCTTGTGGACTTGTTTTAATTTTCTTCAGCTTCAATTTGAACTTACATATGAACAATTGTTGATTTGTTCACAGTTGACACCTGGCTTTACTCTGACTGATGATACTGAGCTTCTACATTGTCTCTTTCCACAAATGTAATTGGTTTGATTCCTCTATATTCCATCTGGTGAACTCCACATGTACAGTCACTCTTTATGTTGTTGAAAAAGGGTATTAGCAATGAATAAGTCATTGGTCTTGCAACATTTCTATCTGTTGATCTCTGGCATCATTTCTCTCATCAAAACCTTATTTTCGAACTACTGATCCTTTGTCTTTGTTTTCAACTTTTGCATCCATTAATTTATCAGTACATCTTGATTGCATGTTTGATTGATTTTAAACTGCAGAAGTTGGTAAAAAAAAGAAAAGAAAAATCTTCCATTTCTTTGTCTTTAGCATTAGTGTGTACATTTGATAATAATAGTATTAACTGGTCTTCCTTGTAGGCATATGTATATTATCTGTCACTGACAGCACTGTACTTCAGCATAGATATTGAAATTGTTTTTGACCATGAATTCTACCCCAGTCCTCTTTTAAAATTTGTTATCTTTGGCATAATAGACCATATATGATTGTCCAATTCCAAATGGCCAATATCAATCCATTTCAGATTACTAATGCCTGTTGTTGTTGTGTTGTTTTGTGCCATCGAGTCAGACCTGACTCATAGCGACCCCTCCTTGATTTTCTGAGGTGATATCACTACGGTTTGAACTACCAGCCTTCTGGTTAGCAGTCAAGTGCCTTAGGCACTACTCTACCAGAGCTCCCTTACTAATGCCTAGAATATCTGTCTTTAGGCCTTCCATTTCCTTCTTTTTGAAACTTTTTATCATGATTTTGGTGACAGTTTATAGAGCAAATTAGGTTTCCATTCAGCAATTCATACCCTTTCTGTTTCATGACATTGATTCAATCCCCACAATGTAACAGCACTTTTCCTACTTGTTCCTCATAATTCCCATTCCCATTCATCCTTTTTTCCTATCTCTTCCTGCTTTCTGAGCTTTTGTCCTGTGCAAATGCTGCCCTTTTGATCTTATATGTTCTAAGGTGTGCATGCTTCCCTGGTGTTATTGTTCACCTTGTAGTCCTATATATTGTTTGGCTGAAAGTTGAGCCATAGGAATTAGTTCAGTTCAAGGCTTGAAAAATGACTAAGGGCCATAATCTTGAAAGTTCTACCAGTCCCCATCAGACCAGTAAACCCAGTCTTTTTTAAGATGTTGAGTTTTGTTCCACATTTTTCTCCCACTGTATCCAAGACCTATTGTGATCCCTTTAAAAGCAGTCAGTAGTGGTAGCCAGGTACCACCTAGTAGCTCTTCTGGTCTCAGGGTTGTGAAGGCTGAGGTTTACATAATCCATTAGTGCTTTGGTTCTATTTCATTTTTTTGTTGTTGTTGTGGTTATGTGCCATCAAGTCGGACCCGACTCATAGTGACCCCTCCTTGGGTTTCTGAGGAGGTATCACTACAGAAGTAGATTGCCCAACCTTCCTTCCAAGGAGTGGCTGGTGGGTTTGAACTGCCAGCCTTCTGATTAGCACTCAAATGCCTTAGGCACTATGCCACCAGAACTCCTATTTCTTTTTTTTTTTTTTTTCATTTTTGTCAACTTCCAATTTTCCTAAATTCATGCTTTATATATTCCATGTTCAATTATTAATGAACGTTGGCAGCTGTTTCTTCTCATTTTGAGTCATGTCATATCAGCAAGTGAAGGTCCTAAAAGCTTTATGACATCCATATCATTAACATGAACTCTCCTTTGAGGAAGCAGCTCTTCCCCATTTGTATTTTGAGTGTGTATCAGCCTGAGGGGCTTATCTTTCAGCACTATGTCAGATAATGTTGCAGTGCTATTCATATGGTTTTTACTGGCCAACTTTTTTGGAAGTAGATCTCCAGGTCCTTCTTTCTAATCTATCTTAGTCTGGAAGCTCCACTGAAGCCTGTCCACTATGGGTGACTCTGCTGGTGATTGAAATACCAGACATAACTTGTAGCATCCCAGAAAATATAATTCACCACAGTATAACAAACTAACAGACAAGTGGTGGAAGTGAGTCTTAGGAGGGTAAAATCAAGGTGTTGGCATGACTAGTTCCTTCTGGATACTTCAGGGGAGATGCCATTCCTTGATGTTTCCATTTCTGGTGGCTGCCAATACTCCTTGGCATAAAGAGAGGAAAAGCCTGGAAATGGACAGCCCCATAGGGATTGATATTGTTGCTATTGTTAGCTGCCATAGAGTCAGCTCCCAACTCATTATGCCCTGTGCACAACAAAACAAAATGCTGCCCATTCCTTCATCACCTCCATGATTGGTTGCAGATTGGACTATTGTGATTCAAAGGGTTTTCTCTGGCTGACTTTCAGGAGATCACCAGGCCTTTCT
This sequence comes from Orycteropus afer afer, assembly GCF_000298275.1. Classification (NCBI taxonomy): domain Eukaryota; kingdom Metazoa; phylum Chordata; class Mammalia; order Tubulidentata; family Orycteropodidae; genus Orycteropus; species Orycteropus afer. Next base: position 2,943,132 of record NW_006921953.1, on the reverse strand, counting down.
TTCTAGTCCATCTTAGTCAAGAAGCTCTGCTGAAATTTGTTCAGACAACATTCATACCTACACACAAGCCTTCACTTGGGTTGTGGCTGTGCTTGAAGTACATTGGCTAGGACTTGAATCTGGGTCTCCAGCATGGAAAGCAACAATTCTACAAATGAACTATATAACATTTCTCCTTTTATGAAAACAGTTTTTCCCTTTTCTTCTCATTTTGTCCTTTCCAGTGGTTTGTGAGGTCTAAGGATGGAATTGTGCAACCAGGACCATTCATGTCCTTGGGAAATAGAAATCTGTTTCTGAGGTTCTTGGCACAAGTGGCAGAATTCCAGGGGGCAGAAGCCCTGGAATCACGGGCCCTGGTGAGGTCACCTGTGTGTCTTTGCTAATCACTTGCATAAAAGAAATTCTTTGTGTGGTGTAATCACTTATTCCCAGCAGGAGCAGCATTAAGACTCAGGCTCTCAGAAGACAGGAAATGAATGTTAGCCAAAATAATGCAGCCCATTCTGGATTAAGTGCCATAACTTCAAGCTTAAGTCTCAAAATGACAATTCCACTCATAAGTAGTTAATCCTCTTAAAATTAAGCCTGGGGGCAGGCTAATGCACAGGTATCTTTCCAGGTGGACCTGAGGGGAGGGAGTATCTGGCTGATGGGCCTGACTGAACACACATATGGACCTCCTGGGGGAGAAGGCATGAAAGCTGACTCCAGAGCCTGTGTGGATTAGGAGCATGGAAGGGCAGTCTAGCAGAGGGAACAGTACAGCTAAGGGGACAAAACTGTGACAGGGCTCCAGCTGTGTCTAGGGAGGGGTGAAGAGGGTGATAGAGTTAAAGCCAGGCCATAGGTGGGAGAGAGGAAATAGAGCCACATTATGAGACCCTCTGAGCAGAGAGTGAGATACTTGGATGTCAACTGGTAGGCCATGGAGCACCACTGGGGGTGGAGCAGAGAGGGAGGGACATAGCCCAAGCTAGGTAGATTCCTCTGGTATCAGTGTGGAAAATGGACTGAGTGCGGAGGCTTTGCAGTGTCCAGCAAGAGATTCCAAGTCCTCACCAGGAAGGCTGGAGTTAGATTGGAACTCAGGATCCCCAGTGTGGAAGCCCTCAGACCTGGTGTAGCACAAGGCTCAGATCAAGAAAA